>NC_081184.1:125472490-126072490 GCF_029867415.1 Vicia villosa | reverse complement strand
ATTGTATCTTACTGCCTCAAGACCAGACATTATGTTTAGTGTGTGTATGTGTGCAAGATATCAATCTTGTCCAAAAGAATCTCACTTAAAAGCTGTCAAAAGAATTCTGCGATACTTACGTGGAACTACTACATATGGCCTATGGTATCCAAAGGGAAATGAGTGTCATTTGGTAGGATTCTCCGATTCAGATTTTGCTGGCTGCAAATCCGATAGAAAAAGCACCAGTGGAACATGTCATCTATTCTCAAATTCATTAATAAGTTGGCATAGCAAGAAACAAGTATCGGTTGCATTATCTACTGCTGAGGCAGAATATGTAGCTGCTGGAAGCTGCTGTGCACAAATATTATGGCTCAAGCAACAACTTCTTGACTTTGGTATTAAGCTTGATCGCATACCTATCATGTGCGACAACACAAGTGCCATAAACTTGAGTAAAAATCCTGTCTTACACTCACGTACCAAGCATATTGAAATAAGACATCACTTTCTACGAGATCATGTAGAGAAAGGAGACGTTACATTTGAACATGTAGAAAGCAAGAAGCAACTAGCTGACATCTTCACCAAACCTCTAGCAACGGAGCAATACTTCAACATTCATAGGGAATTAGGGATACTCGATATCTCTAATTTGGGCTAATTACGTTTGTTCTCTCTTAATATTATTCCTTTACTTTATATATATATTTTTCTGCTAACATTTCTCTTAGCGTAAAGGTAGTTCATCATCAAGCCAGGCGTCATTCCACATTGACTAAAGGCTGCCACTAAAGTTGACACCTACATATTGAGAAAGCGGTAACGTAATTGTTGTTCACTTCCAAAAATATTATTGATACTATAATATGCTATCAATTAACATGCTTATAGTGACTTCATGCATATATCGCTCTTGCTCATATATGTGTCTCATCTTTAATACACCTTTAAATATATGAATGCTAGCATTTTATCTATGTTTCTCTCGTTACTCTCCTCTTCTGTTTTTCTTGTATCTCTTTTGATGTTGTCAAAGGGGGAGATAGATAGATGCTGAGTGTACGGGGGAGCTTTTACCACTTATTGCCAAAGCTTCTACTACCGGTTTGCCATCATCAAAAAGGGGGAGTATGTGAATACAAGATCACACTCACAAAGATGTTTTTGATTCATGGCAAACTCAACAAGCATACAAGCAACAAGGCACAAGCAGAAGAACTCAAAAGAAAAGCAAGCATTGGTTACTTATAACAGAGCAGGTCGACCTACTATGCATATAGGTCGACTCAACACAAGCAAAACGAGAAAAATGCAGAAAAGCAGCAGCTAGGTCGACCTACTGTCAATCCAGGTCGACCTAAAATGGAGAAAATCTCATACACTTCTGTTAGGTCGACCCACACATCAACTAGGTCAACCTAATCTAAGAAAAATTCCCCACAACGCATTTGAAGTGGATTTTGGTCGACCTACTCCTTTACCAGGTCGACCTAACTGGGAACAAATAACATCCAAAGGATATGCAGCTCTGTTAGGTCGACCTAAGCACCACAAGAGGTCGACCTATCTGATCAAAAAGGATAAGCAGCTCTGCTAGGTCGACCTAAGCCCTACAAGAGGTCGACCTAACTGATCAAAAATGCCAAAGTGTCTGTTATTCTTGGCTCCAACTGATAGGCACTCATATATATATCATCAAAGGTTCAATTATTGAAAAAAACACCAACGACTGAAAGATACACAAAGGCTTCTCATCTTCGTTCTTCGTCATCTCCAACACAATTACACATAATCATTCTTGCGTTGAGGGTTAGTGATCGAGTTCGATAACGTCCATGGAACGTAATTGAAGATTCCTAGTGGGTGAAGATTTGTGGGGTTTTTGGTGAATAAAATCTGCGGGTTTTGTCCTCCAAGATAGGTGTTTCTTGGGGGTTTTTATCAAGAGGTTTCATAGAGGATCCATCTGAGTGTGAAGATTGAAGAACAAGGGTTCAAGGCAATTCAAGACACTGCAGAAAAGGGATCGAGTGAAGCTCTTGGATAACCTTGATCTGACTCAAGATTAAGGGGGAAGAAGATTCAAAGGATCGACATAATTGGTTTATGGTTTATCGCTTTGTTATCTTCTTTGTATATACTACTTTCAACATTAATGAAAGATTTCCCAATTTCAGTTTGGAATTGGGGGCAGACGTAGTCGTAGCGAGGACGATCGACGAACTGCCTAAGCAAATATCGTGTTCTTGTCGCTTTTACCTTTTCATTTACGTTCTGTTCATATTTGGTTATAATAGCAAATTGATCAACGATCCGAGTGTTAAGATTGTGAATTAAGAACTTATATAAACCTCACAATCCATCACACATTGAATCATCATCAATTTGATCATTATCACCAAGTGTTTGTGTTTTTGCTTATCTCACTATTGCTGCATTGCAAACGTCGTTCATCATATAAGAAGTTAATTGATTTTCAATAGAGCGACGTATTGATTCTATAGTGTATTCTCTTATCGTTTATCTCAAGCTGGTTAGTGGTCTTAACACATATACAATCGTTTCAATAGTGGTTCGGAATAGACGCGAGTCGATTCAGAATCACTTCCGCTTAAAGTTCAATTAATTCCGCAAAACTGTTTAAGATCTATTCACCCCCTCTAGATCCTAAGGCCAGCGTCTAACACCCATGTTTGTAGCAAGAATGCACATCCACTAAATGTACAACTATCCCTTTTTGCACATGTGCACAAAGAGCTATAGAGGTATGCCAACACCGCTGAACCCCAACTATACGTCTTAATTGCATCAATGTCCTCAAGTAGACACAAGTACATAAAATTAACACTATTCCCCGTGCCTTCGGGAAATAGAAACCTACCAAATAACAACATAATATACATTCTAGTTTTTTGTAGCTTACTTTCTTTGCTAGAGTCTCAATTCAACACCAGGCCTTGATAAGCTAGTTGAAGGCTAGAAAGCTTTATACCTTGGCCCCTACCCCTTTGTCGCCCCTCACCCTCTATTAAATCAACACCCAAAAATTCTACGCATAGAGCGTTTGGTTGTTGGACATTTCCAAACACAGCTTTTCCATTTGTGTTGAGACCCAATAACATGTACACGTCCTCTAGAGTGACGATACATTCACCGATTGGAAGGTGAAACGTATGGGTCTCAGGCCTCCAACGCTCACACAATGCTAATATAAACTTCATATCGATTGAGGTACTTATCAAGTTAATTACCTTTCCAAACCCCGCACGCTCAAGATAAGGCACAATCCAAGGGTCCGGAGGACTTATCGGTCCCGCACGGGTTCTAAATCTCGTGATATCCTATAAAAAAAATGATGAACCATAAGTATTTGAATGTTTGAAATTAGTAAATATTATTAGAAAATTTAAGTGTTTAGAACATAAATAAATTGAATTTACTCAAACTTACGTAATCGGCGATGTTTGCAATGGTTCCTCGATGCTCTTCACCCATTGTTAGGAGAGACATTTTTGTTGATGATGAAAACTAGTTGTTCTGATGAAAGTTGCTCTGATGATAGTTCTTTGGTGATGAAGAAAATGAACAAGTTTGGGGACCTATTTATAGCCAAAACAAAACACAATTAAATGTGTTTGGTGCAATAAAAGTCTGCCACAATTAATTGTGAGAAGACAAGTGCATGCAACGGTTGAACACTTAACACGAAGCAAGTCGCCACCCCCGGTGACGACAACTCTTAAAAATCAATGTTGTCGCCACCCCCTTTGGCGACAACTATAAAAAATCAATGTTGTCGCCACCCCCCTTGGGCGACAACTCTAAAAAATCAATGTTGTCGCCACCCCCTCTGGCGACTGCCTGCATGCATTAGTCTTGTCACATTTATTTGTTTCAGACTTTGTATAGCGTGTATTCTTGCATGCATGCTTGTGTAAGATGTGGGGAAGAGATTCCTTAATTGCATAGGTGTGTAAGAGATTCCCTAGCCTGCATGCATTAGTCTTGTCACATTTATTTGTTTCAGACTTTGTATAGCGTGTATTCTTGCATGCATGCTTGTGTAAGATGTGGGGAAGAGATTCCTTAATTGCATAGGTGTGTAAGAGATTCCCTAGCCTGCATGCATTAGTCTTGTCACATTTAAATGTTTCAGACTTTGTATAGCGTGTATTCTTGCATGCATGCTTGTGTAAGATGTGGGGACGAGATTCCTTAATTGCATAGGTGTGTAAGAGATTCCATTGTGGCATGCATGTATTCTTGTCATGTTTATTTGCTCTTCAGACTTTGTATTGTGTGTATTCTTGTCAAGTTTATTTGCAATCTCCTTTTGAATTTGAATCAGGCACTGAGTTATCTTAACTTTTTTTTTGTTTTTTTTAATTGTTTTTCATTTTAACATATTTAAAATATATACATATTAAAATGGCGCAGATGTCATGGAAAACATTAATTCATTCATTAATTAAAAGGTACATTAAAAGGTCATGGAAAATATTAATTCATTCCAAAAAAAAAAATAAAACATCTAAGAAATTAATACGGTTAAAACAATGTCATTGGGTCCATGCATCATTTGAATGGCATCAATGTCGTATTCCACGTTATCCCAGAAACTTATTGTTGCTCCAGTCACAGCATCGACCCTTGTTTTAAGCCTCTTGATGCTTCTTATCTATTCGCCGGATTCGTACTCCCCCTCTAAAAAAGACATGAGAGTCCTCTTGAGTTGCTCGACTGAAGAGATATTCCAAAACAGAACCGGCATGGGAGGTTTGACGGGTGAGAATATGACATGTTCGTTCCTTCTGCGATACTCCGGTTCAGGTTCGGCACGCAATGTTGATCTCCGGGGCGGCTGCTCTGTTGTTCGGTGACATCCGTCTGGCCTAATGGTTGTCCGGCGAGGCATGGTTGTGTTTGTGTGATTGTTTGGTATTTGGAGTTTGTGTATCTGTGTGTAAACTCAACCATAGGAGCCCCTAATTTATAATAGTAGTGGGTAGAAAAAAAAGTATTGTTGCGTACTATTTACAAGACTGAAAGCATGCGTATTTGACTGTCCAAAATACAGACTGAAAGCATGCGTATTTGACTGTCCAAAATACAGACGGAAAGTATGGGTCCATGCATCATTTCAATAAAATCAATGTTGTCGCCACCCCCGTTGGTGACAACACTTAAAAATCAATGTTGTCGCCACCCCCGTTGGCGAGAACTCTTAAAAATCAAAGTTGTCGCCACCCCCTTTGGCGACATCTCTTAAAAATCAATGTTGTCGCCACCCCCGTTGGCGACTGCCATAATTGCATAAGGAAAGTGTAAGAGATTCCCTAGCCTGCATGCATTAGTCTTGTCACATTTAAATGTTTCAGACTTTGTATTGCATGTATTCTTACATGCATGCTTGTGTAAGATGTGGGGACGAGATCCCATTAAGGCATGCATTAGTCTTGTCATGTTTGAATCTTGTGCAGAATTATTGCATGTATTCTTGCATGCATGCTTGTGTAAGATGTGGGGACGAGATTCCATTGTGGCATGCATTAGTCTTGTCATGTTTGAATCTTGTACAGAATTATTGCATGTATTCTTGCATGCATGCTTGTGTAAGATGTGGGGACGAGATTCCATTGTGGCATGCATTAGTCTTGTCATGTTTGAATCTTGTACAGAATTATTGCATGTATTCTTGCATGCATGCTTGTGTAAGATGTGGGGACGAGATTCCATTGTGGCATGCATTAGTCTTGTCATGTTTGAATCTTGTGTAGAATTATTGCATGTATTCTTGCATGCATTAGTCTTGTATAAGAGGTGGTGCATCTATTATATGAACTACTTCACAGATTTACAACACAATTCTCCCAGACATTTCTTCTTTCACACCTAAACTTCATAAACATTCATCCCACATATTTCTCACAAACACATATCAAAATTATGGCATCCACCTCGAATTATTTTACCAACAACCCCTAGTTGAACCTAACAACTCGGTCAAGTTTTATCAATCACAGATAACAACTGACATAGAGGTTCAAAACATGTTCCTTACCCATGAGTATTTTGGTTATGATTATCTGGAACTGTACATAGTGGTCGAACAAATTGTTCCTTCACAAAATACTCAGTCACAGGTTATTGATCCTGTTGTTGATGACGAACAACAGCCCGAACATGTCATGGACGAAGAAACTGAAATAGAAGATGTTGTTGACGAGTTGGTGAATCGTGACTCCGAAGATGACGAACAAGTTCCAGTACCGGATCCAGTACCAGATACACATGCATACTCACCTCCAGCACATTTCACAACACTTAATTTGGGAGAGGACGAGCGATCGTCCGATATGTTCTACAATCCATATATGCGGTCAGACGAGGAGCTAAAAGAGGGTGACACGTTTCGCTCGAAGGATGATTGTATGTTGGCTATAAAAAATTGGCACTTAGCAAATTGTGTTGATTTTAAAGCTGATCGCTCAAATCCAGAGAGAGTGACTATTGTGTGCAAAAACCCGGAGTGTGGATACATGCTTAAGGCATCATTCAGAAAGAAATTTAATGCCTGGGTGATACGTTCGATATCTCAAGGCCACACCTGCGTCACCACTAATATGGCGCAAGATCATCGAAAACTCAGTCATGACATGATATGTCATACCATCATTCCTCTTGTCGAAACTGACCCATCACTGAAGGTGAAGACAATAATTTCTCATTGCGTTTTTGTGTTCTAATACAGACCTTCGTACAGAAAGGCTTGGTTAGCCAAGCAGAAAGCAATTGAAAAAGTCTACGGCAACTGGGAGGAATCATACCAACAACTTCCTCGCTACTTGGCTGCACTGCAATTGTATTCACCTGGGACTGTTACTATATTGGAGACACTGCCGGCACAGTCCCAGGACGGAACCCCTCTCGAAGGTAATGGAATCTTCCATAGACTGTTCTGGGCGTTTCGACCATGCATCATCGGTTTTGGTTTTTGCAAGCCGATTATTCAAATTGATGGAACATGGCTGTATGGGAAATACAAGGGAACTTTGCTGATGGCGGTCTCGCAGGATGGAAACAGCAACATTTTTCCAATAGCCTTTGCTCTGGTAGAAGGAGAAACAGCTGCTGCTTGGAGTTTCTTTCTGAAGAATCTACAAGCTAGAGTTGCTCCACAACCTAATCTTTGTTTGATTTCAGACAGGCACGCTTCTATTGACAGCGCATACAACAATCCGGCAAATGGTTGGCACAACCCCCCGTCTAAGCATGTCTACTGTATTAGGCATATAGCACAAAATTTTATGAGAGAGATCAAAGATAAATTTTTGAAGAACCACTTGGTGAACGCGGGGTATGCCTTAAACCAACCTGGATTTCAATACTACCGCCGAGAAATAGCGTTGACAAATCCAGATGCAGGGAGGTGGATTGACAGCATTGACAGAGCGAGATGGACTAGGTCAGACGACGATGGGGCTAGGTGGGGTCACATGACTACAAATCTTGTGGAATCAATGAACGGGGTTTTCAAAGGCATTCGAAACCTACCTGTAACTGCCTTGGTTAGTGCTACGTATTTTCGAATGGCAACTTTGTTCGCCACAAGAGGTAAGCGGTGGAATTCAGTGTTACAAACACAACAGGTATACAACGATGTTTGCATGAAATATATACAACAAGAATCTGCCAAGGGTAACACTCATCGAGTGACCGAGTTCGACCGTCATGGCCACACCTTCAGTGTAAAAGAAACAATTGACCACAACCAGGGGCTTCCACGACAAGAGTATCGCGTCAATATCCCAGGTCGTTGGTGCGACTGTGGCCAATTTCAAGCATATCGCATGCCTTGCTCCCATGTCCTTGCAGCATGTTCACATACTCACTTTGATGCATTATCTTTGGTATCAGAAATTTACAAGGTATCAACGTTGCTCAACGTATACGACAATTACTTTCCGGTGGTAGCAATGGAGGCATATTGGCCCGTGTACGAGGGGGAAACAGTTTGGCATAACGATTTAATGCGTCGGAATAAAAGCGGTCGACCAAACAGCAGGCGTATTAGAACCGAGATGGATGCCACTGAAAAAATGCAGAGGAAGTGTAGTATATGTCGTGAGGTAGGACATAATAGGAACAAATGTCCCAATCGTGGTGCTAGCTCCACAACAAAGTATTTAGGTGCAATGATATTTGTAATTTATTTTTTCAATGAAATGGAATCAAATTATTAGTTAAAAAAATAATATTGGAAAATAAGTTAACAAAAAAATTATATAAAAAAATAATGTTGAAAAAATAGTTGGAAAAAAGGACCTAAAAAAATTATGGAGAAAAAATAGAAAAGAAAAAAAAAACATATAAAAAATGAAAAAAAAAATAAGGGGGGTGGCGACAACACCTAAAGATAGCGCCACTGGGCCTGGCGAACACACTATGGGCCAAAACGTTGTCGCCACCCCCCCTGGCGACAACGTGTTATATTTAAAAAAAAAAACATTTTCGTAATTTTTTTGAAAAGTTGGTTATTTTTGAATTTTTTTTTTAAAAAAAGTAGATATTGAAAAAAAAAATTCAATTGTGGAGTTATAGGAAAATCATAAAATTTATATAATTGTTTTATTTCTGGTAATGTAAGGATATGTTTGGTTGGTATGCATGATAAAAATCATTTTGTAAGAAAATATATGTCTTTTTTGTTGATTTTTAATTTTCTAAATTTAGTAAATAAAATAAAATAAACCAACAACATTTAAAAGTATTTAAATAAATGTAGATAGCTTACAAAAATCATTTATAAATAAACTAATACTATATTCATATTTATATTTCTGAAAATATAAAAATATAAAAATAAAAAAATACTGTAAATATTTTAACTTCAATAAAAAGTTTTTTTGAGAAAACCATTTTATTGATTATTGGTAGTATTTGGTTTGCTTACATAAAATGTCCCTATATTTCGGAAATGCATCTCCGAAATCACTTTTTTCTATTCCAAAAACACCAAAAAAATGTGTTTTCGGAGATGAATTTCCGAAATTATTTTTTTTTAGGAGAGGGTGTGTCTTCAGAGATACATTTCCGAATTCACCTCTTTGAAATATTTCGGAGATGCACTTCCGAAATATTATTTGATACATAAAATGTAAATCAAGCTGAATCATATTTGGGATATTAATATTCCAAATATCTATTTAATATAATAAAGTAAAAAGAATATTAATTATTTTATAATAGAATATATAATAACATTTAATTGATCCATTAATTTAGCAATGAGATATTTGGGATATTAAGATTCTTTTATTTTACGATGTATTATTGGTTTTTGGTTGAATGTACGATTTATCACCTTTATTTTATTTAGTTTGTGTTTTAATTTGTGTGTTAATATATATAGTAGCATTTAATTGATGGATTAATTTACCAATGACATATTTGGAATATTAATTTTTTTTATTTTATGATGTATTTTTGCTTTTTAGTTGAATGTACGGTTTATCATCTTTATTTTATTTAGTTTGTGTTTTAATTTTTGTGTTAATAAAATTTTATACGTCAAATTTATAATATTGGGATATTTCAGATATGCATATCTCAATTAATCAATATCCCAAATTTTTGGAAGAGTTTTTTCGGAGATGCATCTCCGAAAAAATACCTGATAGTTAAACCTAACGTTAATTTTGAATTTTCAGTGCTTTCGGAGATGCATCTCCGAAAACACCACAAAATAGTTGTTTTCGAAGATGCATCTCCGAATTTTGAAAAAATCTGAGAAAAAAAATACTTCAAAGATGCATCTCCGAAGCAGAGATATTTTTGGCTTTTCAGCAGGGATTCTCCCCATAGGAGGGACTACAAAGACATTTTCTAATTTTTTTCCCTTATTAGACCCTTTATTCAAACTTAATCAGATGTGCTAAAATCACCATGTAACGGGTTTCAATATTTTTATTTGAGAGTTTTTTAATACACTCTTATGAGTTTTTAGGACTTTTTGACGAAATTCCTATAATACCCCCCCTAATTTAGATATGAATATCTAAACTCATCTCATTTTCGTTTTTTATTAAATAGTTTCGAAGATGCATATTCGAAGACATCAAATGATAGCTTTTGGACGCACATATCTGAAATAATTCATGTTTTTTTAAGAAAAACTGAAAGTTATTTCGGATATGCATATATGAATTATGCAAAATTAGAAATAGATTCTGTTTTAGCAGAATCAGTACCATAGAAACATGAAAAAATTAAATCGGTAAAAGCAAACAACGATAAAATATTGAATAGATATATTATATATGTATTGGATCGTATAAAATTTATATTGTGCACGACAGTACATTAAATAAATGGTTTGATTAAATTCTAAAATGCATCGAATGAATTGTCACTACTTAAATCTAAAACCGGTTTTTTCTTCGACTTCTCCCTATTTGATTCTCTCTCAAGCTCCGTCAATTTGGCGAACTCTGTCATCCTTTCTAAAAAGTGTTCCGGCCAAGTTTCCGCCTCTTTTGCAGAATGTGTCGTCCACTCCACTGATGTAGTCATAATAGGACACCTTGGTTTCAAATAAAGCTGAACAAAATGGAGCAATCTAAGATACCTAATACAAATGATGCAGCCAATGGGTATTGAGGTGGGCGACTCCGAAGTGGGAAAATGTCTCTGAAAAACCATATCTCGTCATATCGATACACACCCTGTTATATGCACTTGTTATAATATAGTCAATTTCAGGGAAAACACGTCCACTTTGCAACTGGTACGAGACCGTTAACAAATGGCACAATAGCATTGTGAATTTTATCGAATTCTTCATTTTTTTCATATAGTCATGTGTAAAGTTCCCTATGCGCCGTCAACTTTGAAATAAGTGTTTGACGCACAAGAGTGGGATTCTCCTCTCATTTATCAAATAAACTAGACACGGCCTGAAACCCGCAATTATCATTATCCCACATCTACGATCCTTTCAATGTGTTTGTGCATATAAAATGACATCTCATCAATGTGGATAATCGGTAGTGGAAGTAGTGGTTTTTTAATTAGATGATGTGAAGGACGAAGTTATAATGATTGATGCCGAGATAGATGTTCGACAACAATTTACAAATGATCAAATTTTCAGTGCTCGTCAACATATGCTTGAATAAGTCTAAATGGAAGCTAACAAACTCGACATTTTTTAAATATGCATATACGAAGTGATGCTATTTTTTTCATCCAAAATTCAACATCAATGCAAAGAAAAAAGAGATAAAATGAGAAAAATTTATCATAAATTATAGTGTTCTATTCGCTATTTGATATGATTAGTTCATCCCGCACCGCCGTCACGGAGATCAACATCGTCTCTGTTAGTAAAATTGAGTTCTCCAACTACATTCGCTTCTCCCATCAATTCCACCATTCCTGTTAGAAAGTAAACAACAAAGTGGAAAGAGAGTCAACAATTGTGGAAAAAGAGAGTGAACAATAATCAATTATCATGATATTGCTAAGAAGCTAGGAAGAAGCGCGCTTGAAGTTTCAGGAAAGTTAGTATTATTAATTAAAAATCATTACTCGTTCTATTTGCTTTATATAATTATAAATTGAGTAATGATATCTTTACACTAAACATGACAACTACACTATATATTTATACAGTTTTGTTTTTCTATTATATTTAATAATTATTTTTTCACTTCTTTTAATATAAATTAACACATGCCTTTGATGTATTTCACATGGTGTAAGTATAAGTGTAAGAATTTTGATGTATGAATAGCAATTCTCTTATAAATTTTACATTTCATATGATCTTTTGTCCTATCTACTTCTCCTTTCCTTCCCTCCTTGAACTGAATAGCAATTAACCAATATTATACTCTACAATAACCATATATATCATACTCAAACAATTTAGCTTATTCAGATGGCCAGTACCAGCAATAGCAACTCTTCATCTCTGGTCACTTTTCCAAGGAGAAATTATTATGACGTGTTTGTGAGCTTTAGAGGCGAAGACACACGCTGCAACTTCGCTGATCATCTTTTTGCTGCATTTCAGAGAAAAGGTATTTTTGCATTTAGGGATGACACTAAGCTGAAGAAAGGTGAATCCATAGCACCTGAGCTATTTCGAGCAATCCAAGACTCTCAGATTTTTGTTGTGATATTTTCTAAGAACTATGCTTCCTCAACTTGGTGCTTGAGAGAATTGGAACACATCCTTCTTCAATGCGGTCAACTACCGGAAAAACGTGTTCTGCCTGTTTTCTATGATGTTGATCCTTCTGAAGTGAGACATCAAAAAGGAACTTATGGCGAAGCCTTAGCTAAACATGAGCAAAGATTCCAACAAGACCCTGAGAAGGTGCGAAGATGGACGGAAGCTCTATCACAAGTCACAGATCTCTCTGGATGGGATGTGTGTCATAAGTAAGTAATCTTCCTTATCCATACTATATAAAATTGATGCTCTTACTTTTGCAAATTTTAAAGTTTTGACACATAAATTTAGTAATTAATCAAAAAACCCTGACCAACTTTTTTACTTAATCCAAAGAGGTTTTTGTAAAAGGGAAAAAGAAAAAGAAAACTATTATTTTGTCATGTATTCGTGCTTTTGTTTTAGTTTTGTCATGTGATGATTAGGTGTTGTTGGTTAACTGTTTTAAATTTGCAGGCCACAACATGCAGAGATTGAAAAGATTGTTGAAGAGATTATAAGTATATTAGGTTGCAAGTTTTCAAGTCTTCCAAAAGATTTAGTAGGGATGCACTCTCCTATACACGAATTAGAAAAGCATTTACTTTTGGACTCACTTGATGATGTCCGTGTTGTAGGAATTTGTGGGATGGGTGGAATAGGGAAGACAACTCTCGCTACTACTTTATACAACAAAATCTCTCATCAATTTCATCTCTGCTGCATTATTGATGACTTGAGCAAAAGGTATAGGCAAGATGGTCCAATCAGTGCACAAAAGCAAATTTTACTTCAAATTGTAGGCGAAGAACAGCTTCAAACATGCACTTCATACAACACATATAACTTGATACGAAGTAGGCTACATCGTGTAAAGGCCCTTATAATTCTCGACAATGTTGATCAAGTTGAACAACTAGAGAAACTATCCGTGAGCCGTGAATGGTTAGGTGAGGGAAGTAGAGTCATTGTAATTTCTAGAGATGAGCATATCTTAAAAGAGTATGGAGTGGATGTTGTTTACAAAGTTCCACTCTTGAATGAAAATAACTCTCTTCAATTATTCAGTCGAAAAGCTTTCAAACTTGATCATATTGTGAATAGTTATGATAAGTTGGCATTTGACATACTACATTATGCAAATGGCTTGCCACTGGCAATTAAAGTATTGGGTTCATTTTTGTTTGGTCGTAGTATCTCTGAATGGAAAAGTGCATTGGCAAGATTAAGAAAAAGTCCAAACAAAGATATCATGGATGTGTTGCGATTAAGTTTTGATGGACTAGAAAAAACGGAAAAGGAAATATTTCTTCATATTGCTTGTTTTTTCCACTCTCGCAATGAGAAATATGTTACAAATGTTCTTAATTGTTGTGGATTTCATGTTGATATTGGATTAAGAGTTCTAATTGATAAATCACTTATAAGCCTTTCAGGAAAAAATTGTATTGAAATGCATAGTTTGTTAGAAGAGTTGGGCAAAAAAATTGTTCAGGAAAAATCGAGTAAGTGGAGCAGGGTGTGGCGCGAGAAACAGTTCTACAATATTAAATTAGAGAATATGGTAAATTACTAGTTTGAAAATATAAAACTTATCTTCATTTTTATAGATTTTATTTCGAAAGTCAATATAGTTTTTCTTTCTTTTTTGAAATGTTTTAGGAAAAGAAGGTTGAAGCCATTTGTTCGCCAGGAACATATCATCTAATGGCCAACATGTTGTCAAAAATGATCCATCTAAGATTGCTCATACTGAATGGAGTTAATTCTACAGAAAACCTTACTAGTCTCACTAATGAGTTAAGATATGTGGAGTGGGATAAATATCCTTTCAAGTATTTGCCATCAATTTTTCAACCCAATCAACTTGTTGAATTGATCTTGAGGTACAGCAACATCAAACAACTATGTGAAGACAATAAGGTATTGTATATTCCCTTTTTGCTTCTTTTTTTTTCATTTATGAACATGAGCAAATCAGGAAAAAAAATGCAAACCCCCTCCCCTCCTCTCTTTATGGCATATTTTATGAAGCGAAATGAGATGTTGGTTCTATTTTTGTTGGTCTGGCAGTATTTTTCCAAGTTGAGAAGTTTGGATTTGAGCTACTCAAAAAATCTAATAAAGATGCCGGATTTTAGAGATATTCCACATCTTGAGCAACTAAGTTTTGAAGGATGTGTAAAACTGGTGAAGATGGATCCATCTATTGGTGTTCTAAAAAAGGTTGTTTTCTTGAATTTGAAAGATTGCAAAAATCTAGTAAGCATATCAAACAACATATTCAGTCTCAACTCTCTTGAATATGTTAATCTTTCTGGGTGTCCCAAAGTGTTTAAGAATCAAGGGCTTTTCAATATAAGTGGAAATGCATCACATTCCCAATCAACAACGTCCTCCATCTTGAAATGGACAGCATTTCGTTACCGTTCCTTGTACTCCCGCGCACACAAAGATTTAGCTAGTTGTTTGTTGCCCTTCTTGTCTAGCTTCTCTAACTTGCTTGAGCTTGATATTAGTTTTTGTGGTCTAAGCCAACTCCCTGATGCAATTGGATGTTTACGTTGGCTAGAAGAATTAGAATTAGGGGGAAACAATTTTGTAACGTTGCCTAGTCTGAAGGAACTTTGCAGACTTGCATATTTAAACTTGCAGCATTGCAAACTCTTGGAATATTTGCCTGAACTTCCTTTTCCTACTGCTATCGATCAGGAATTTCGAAAGAATAAATACATGAACAAAAAAGGATTGGTTATTTTCAATTGTCCTAAATTGAATGAGAGGGAACTTGGCAGTACTATCAATTTTTCATGGATGAAACAGTTTATTCAGGCAAACCAAGTACTCACTTCAATCTATAATGAGATTGATTTTGTAATTCCAGGAAGTGAAATACCAAGTTGGTGCAACAATCAGAGTGAGGGTCGTTCAATAAGAATAGATCTATCTCCTATTATGTCTGGCAATGACAATAATTGCAGCGGCATTGCTTGTTGTGCAATATTTTCTTTCTCAACTGTTGTCCCAACTATGACAAGTTATGCACAATGTTCTGACATGGAACTAGTTCTTTCTAACAGTGTATTTAACGGGAAGACTATTCGCATGATTCCAATAATTCTTGAAAGAGATCTTATTGAGATCGAATCAGATCACATGTGCCTAATCTATTTCCCTCTGAAAACATTCTTTTATTATCTGAAGATTATGGACAAAACTCTCGGCCATCAAGATCAATTTAAGGTGTATTTTAGAATTGGGAATCACAAATGTATGGGTTGGAAGGTTCAGAAGTGTGGGTATCATTGGGTATGTAAACAAGAACATGCATCGCTGCCGAAACTACTTAGCTCAGAAGTGCAAGTTTTTGGCAATTGAAGGTGAGACAATTGTGTATTTGGTTATATAAAACTAATAATAGCATGTGTAACTTAATGAACAATCAATAAATAGTCAATGCATAATTCTAGAGCTACTAATCTGGTCATTCAGCATAGTGTTTGAGAAGCCCATATTTTAGAACTCATTCCATTACTTGTTACATTACTTGTTAGATACACATAATATGAGAAAGAAAGTTATACCTCATACCCCTACAATTATTCCTCTACCCCTACATTTTTTAAAATATTTCAATTCTACCCTTTTAATTTATAAAATAATTTTATTATTTAATATTGACCATTTTACACCCCTACCAAAGTGTTTCGGATAACTTGCAATCAAATTTTCCGGTTTATAATTTTTCTTCACCGGATAACTTGCAGTCAAGTTTTCCGGTTTGTAATTTTTCTTCACCGGATAACTTGCAGTCAAGTTTTCCTGTGTGTAATTTTTCTTCACCGGATAACTTGCAGTCAAGTTATCCGGTTTGTAATTTTTCTTCACCGGATAACTTGCAGTCAAGTTGATGTACACCGATACTATGAAAATAGGCATTGTTAAATTCCCTACAAAATATACACCATAAGTTTAATAAGTTTGGTATATAGACATTGTCAACAAAGTTAAATTTTTTTGGGTAAACTTACTCAAGACATGGTTTAACTTCAACGCAGTTGATCAAGACATGGACATGTGCAGATTGCATTTCTTTCTGGGTCAACCAATGCACACTCTTCTTTCCAGAAGGTCGACCTGGAAGCCCGAATACTAATAAGGTGAATTGACTCCTCTGGTTGACATTTACCGGATTCAGTATGGTTCTAGGAGTTAACATCAAGTGATTGAAATAATGACTGCAAAAATGTGATGTTTCTCGATGCAAGTAATGTGCACATATAAAACCTTCAACTCTTGCTTTATTCTTCACTGATCGCTTTGAATCACCCATGAACCTTTCAAATGGATACATCCATCTATATTGAACTGGTCCACCAAGAAAAGCTTCATGTGCAAGATACACAGGTAAATGTTCCATGGAGTCAAATAAACCAGGCGAAAATACTTGTTCCAACTTACAAAGAATGATTGCAATGTTTTGGTCCAACTTCATGATGTCTTCCACTTTTAAAGCTGACACACAAATATCTCTAAAAAACTGACTAATTTCAGTTAGTGGATCAAGAACATGTTTGGGTAGCGAGCCAAATGCAATTGGTAGCAATTGTTCCATAAAAATGTGACAATTGTGACTTTTCATTCCATGCAACTTCCCAGTGTTAGGGTCAGCACACCTTGATAAATTCGATGAATACCCATCGGGCATTCTCAAATCTTTTAACCATCGAAAAACAGCTTTAGCTTCTTGGGAAGTCAGACTGAAACAAGCCTTGGGTTTTAATAACTTTCCATTCGGTAGAGGCTTCAACTCCAACTCTCTTCTGTTACACCATTCTTCCATGTCTTTTATGGCCTTCTCATTATCTTTTGTTTTGCCTTTCACATCCATCACTGTGTTAAATACATTATCAAAAAAATTCTTCTCAATATGCATAACATCTATATTATGGCGCAACAAGTTATCTTTCATATACGGGAGGTCCTAAAATATACTTCTTTTTGTCCAATTGTGCGTGACTCCGTATCCTTCAATTCGACATGCTTTGCCAGTATCTGTAAATTTTGGTAGCTCACTAACTTGTTCTCATATAGCCCATGGTGGCAATCGAGGCGGAGGCAAATCTTTCACTCGTACATCTTTTTTAAAGTTTGCCATGTTTCTTCTATAGGAGTGATTTCGTGGTAGGAATCTGCGGTGACAGTCAAACCACGAGATTTTCCCACCTTTATCCAACGTGAACCCTTTGTTGTGTCCCATGCAATGCGGACAACCCATTTTGTCATGCGTACCCCAACCAGACAACATGCCATATGCTGGAAAGTCGTTGATGGTCCACATCAAGGAAGCTCGCATTGTAAAGTTTTGTTTATGTGATACATCATAAGTCCATTCTCCAATCCACAATCTCTTCAAATCATCAATTAAAGGTTGTAAATACACATCAATTCCTGCTTTTGGACTCGAAGGTCCTGGAATGACGCACGTCAAAAACATGTATGGTTTTGTCATGCACATCTCAGGAGGGAGGTTGTAAGGGGTTACAATAACTGGCTAAAAAGAATACATACTTCCCGACGCTTGAACATAAGGAGTAAAACCATCTGAGCATAATCCAAGCCTGACATTTCTAGGTTCTGCGGCAAAATCAGGATGTATTCGATCAAAGTGCTTCCATGCCTCGCCATCAGATGGATGCCGCATAGTGCCTGGACTTGTTTTATTTGTATGATGCCATGTCATTTGACTTGCACTGTGCATTGAAGCAAACATTCTTTTTAACCTTGGTATTATCGAAAGATAAAACATGGACTTTACTGCTACACGGTCTTGATTAGTGTTAACGGCTCTACTGCGAACTTTATATCTTGGACTCATACAAAACTTACATTCCTCCAACAAAATACAACCATTGATGCAACAATCAATCTTTCTTACTCTTAAGCCCAACTTCGACACCAACTTCTTTGCTTCATAAAATGTTGTAGGCAAGTTGTCTTTCATTGCAGTTGAATCCAACATCATTTTTACGAAGAATTCCAAACACTGGGCAGAAACATTCCAATTTAACTTGGCGGCCAATAATCTCACACACATTGATAACTTTGAGTCAGACGATCCATCAAACAACGACGTATTCATCTCATTCAACAACTGATAAAATTTCTGCGCTTCCTCATTCGGCAACTCTTCCCCACCAAAATCTCCAGGTTGATCATAGGTCACGTTCACACCAAAAGCATCCTCAACCATGTCACCAATAAGATTAAAGTTTTCCTCATATTCCATAGGCGGCTGACTACTTGAAGCATGCGCGTTGCTAGTCTCTGGTACGTTACTAGGCAGTTCTTCACCGTTAAACGTCCAAACCCAATAATTTGTAATGAAACCCCTTCAATGCAAATGAGATGTTACTTCCTGTGGGTCACTAATTATTGGTCTACATTCACATTTAAGACAGGGACACCTAACTCCTCCTTCGCTTCGACATAATTCCTGAGCAAACGCCCAACTGATAAACCCTTCAACTCCTACTATAAAATTGGATTTAAGTCCCATTCTTCCTGGAAATGTTCTATCGTACATCCAACTACGATAATACCGATAATATTCCATACTGCACATTTATACAATCATTGTCATTTTGAGTTAGAAATATTAATCAACTTAATATAATTCTTAGACGTATACTAGTTAATATTTACTATTCTTAAAAATATTATTTAATAACAATACTACTAATATTTTTAACTACACATGTTATATTGAACATATGTTAATCATAAAGTTATTATTTTTTTAACTACACATTTTAAACTACACATAATGGAAATATTATTTAATAAAAATACTACTATTAAATGTTTACTATTATTAAAAATATTATTTTTGATTCACGTGATTACCACGTCGCTATATATATTTTTTATTTTAAATATACATATATAATATATATTCTACTTTTAATATATTTTTTAATTTAAATAAAATGTATTTTCAATTTAATAACAATAACATATATTTTAATTTTAGAAATATAACATATAATTATATTTTACTTTATTTTATTTTAAATATACATATATAATATATATTCTACTTTTAATATATATTTTAATTTTAAAAAAAATGTATTTTTAATAATAAAAAAAACATAACATATAATCTTTTTCTATTTAATATATACTGCAAATAAAAAAAGTTTATTTTCAATTTAATATTTTCTGTTTTTAAGAACAATTACATAAATTATATTTTTTTATTAATATTTTCTGTTTTTAAGAATAATATCATAAAATACATATATTTTATTTAGAAAATAAAAAACATATTTTAAAAATAAATCTAAACATTTTTAGCATTCTAAACTCCTCAACTCCTAAACTCAAAATTAACATTTACATCATATACATTTTTATCATTCTAACAATTTAATCTACTAAATATAAAAGAAAAAAAATAATATAAAACATATATTATTTTTAATAATATATCCTATTAATTTTTAAAAACAATATATAATAGTTTTTCTATTAATTTTTAAAAACAACAACATAAAATATATTCTGTAAATTAATATATAACAGTTTTAATAATATTAATATATAATAATTTTAATAATAGTTTTAATATATCCGTTTTTTTCTAATAGTTTTAAAAATATTAATATATATATATATATATATATATATATATATATATATATATATATATATATATATATATATATATATATAATTTTCGTTTTTATTTTATTTACTATATTCTGTTTTATTTTTTAATTTTTTGATAAAATAAATATTTAATATTTAATTTATAATTTCGTTTTATAATAATTAATTTAAAAAATAACCTAATTAAAAAAATAACTTAATAAATATATTAAAAATATATCACATTATAAATAAATATTTAATAAAAATCTGAAAAAAAATAAATAAGTTACCTCTTCTTCAATCTACTCCACCTTCTTCTCCTTCACCTTCTTCTGCTTCACCTTCTTCTCTCTTCAAAATGGAAACAAAAAAAATTTAAAGCATTAAAAACATAATACAGTATGAATATAAAACAAAATTATAAGAAATACTGATGTAATTTACCTTTAATATAACAATATGTAAAATTTGTGAAAAATATTTGGGATTGAAAGGTATGAAAAATTGAATTGGGATTGAAAATTTGGGGATTTTGGGAGAGGAGGGCGTTTCTGGTTTTGTTTTGGGAGAACAGAGAAGAAAAACATAAATTGTAAAGGAGGAATAGAAGTGGAAGAAGCAAAACGCGTAAATAAATACACTAATCAGTGACGTGAGAATCACGTCGCAACTTGCCACGTGAGACTCCCGTCGTAACATGACAACGGTAACATTAATTAATGTCCCTGCCTGCAATGTTGTCACCATGTCACTTCAGTGTAACGTTGAATTTTCCCTCTAAAAGTTGCGACGTGTTTGTAACGTCACAACTAAATTTTTTAAAATTTGAATCTTCCCCCTACGTGAATGTTATAATTTTTTCTATTTTAATTTATAAACTTAATATAGTGACGTGTATCCCACGTCGCAATATTTTTTACATACTCCAATGTCTGATTCCTGATTACTTTATGTTTATAAAGTTATTTAAAATTTAAAAATATGCTGCGATGTGTTTATCACGTCGCAAATGGCAATAATTACCCACGTGACTCCCACGTCGCTACATTATGTCGCTGGAGAGAGTATATCTTGTAGTGTTAAAAATAAACTGCATTTCCTTACCCCTTTTATATGTAAATTTAATTAGCAAATGTCTCTATTTGTGTTGGCTTGTGACAGCATCTGCCCAATTTGAAAACATTGGATCTTAGCTACTAAAAAAATCTAAGAAAGATGCCAAATCTTGAACGGATATGTTTTGAAGGATGTGTAAAACTGTTGCAGATGGATCCATCTATTGGACTTCTTAGAAAACTTGTTATCCTGAATTTGAAAGATTGCAAGAAACTAGTAAGCATACCGAACAGCATATTTCATATTAGCTCTCTTGAAATTTTAAGTCTTTATGGGTGTCCCAAAGTATTTAAGAATTCAAGTCATTTCAATATTAGTGAAAGTACATCTCATTCCCAATCAACAACATCCTCCATCTTGAAACGGGCAATGTTTCGTCTCCATTCCTTGTATCCCGGTGCACACAAAGAGTTTGCCAGTTCTTTGCTGCCTTCCTTGCTTAGCTTATCTAGTTTGATTAAACTTGATATTAGTTTTTGCGGATTAAGCCAACTCCCGGATGCATTTGGATGTTTACGTTGGCTAGAAGAATTAAATTTTGGGGGAAACAATTTTGTGACGTTACCTATCCTCAAGGGCCTTTCCAGACTTGCATATTTAAACTTGGCGCATTGCAAGCTGTTGGAATCTTTGCCTCAGCTTCCTTTTCCCACTGCTACCGAGCACAATCTTCCCAAGTTCAATTATCAGAAGAGATTAGGATTGATCATTTTCAACTGTCTTAAATTGGGGGAGAGGGAGCGTTGTAGTAGCGTGGCATTTTCATGGATGATACAATTGATTAAGGCAAGACAGCAATCCTCTACTGCCTTCTTTGATAACATTAATATTGTTATTCCAAAAAGTGAAATACCAAGTTGGATCAACTATCAAAATGTGAGTGGTTCAATCCCAATAGAACTATCGCCATTTATGCATGACAATGACGAAAGTATCATCGGCATTGCTTGTTGTGCAGTATTTTCCATTGCACCTATTGATCCAAGTGCAACAAGATATGCAAAGGAATATGAAGTAGAGCTAAGTATTTTAAACGAAAGTACTCGCCATGGTTGGTGTGAGTTGCTTAACAACATTCCAGTAAATGTAGAAAGAGATCTTATTGCAGTCAAATCAGATCACGTGTGGCTAATCATTTTCAGCCGGGATTCATTCTTTGATATTTTGAATCGGTCAGATGAAAATCTCAGGCATCTTAATCATTTCAGAATGAAAGTCGTTGGTATAGGCTGCGAGGTGCAGAGTTGCGGTTATGGTTGGATATATAAACAAGATCTACAAGTGAAGCATGGCTGTGGAAATTCCTTAGATATGAAGTGTAAGATTTTGGAAATTAAAGATGAGGCGCAACCATTATCGTCATCTGATGTAGTATAGCTACTGTAGTTTCATATATTCGTGAAAAGATCTATATTGATTTACCTGCATATTAAAAGTGAAGTTAATATGATCTGAAATAGCATATATTTACCATGAATTATCTATATTTAATGAATCTTGAATATGTGCTTTGGTTATACAAACAATTTGAGAAAATACTAGAAGTTATAACAAACTAAAATAACAATCAGCATCCCCACAACTGCGATCGGAGGGTGCTAGAACCACTTGATGCCAAAACTGACCCCCGAACCAGATTAAACCGGTAGCGATAAACCAAAAAAATAACAATCAGCAATATTCATATAGCCTATATGTGAAAAGAGATCAAACTTCTTCATTGATTATCATAGATCAATACAAGATGCTTATTAGTAAAGTCTTAGGACTAGCATAGTTATGATAGATTGGCTTTATACAATCATAGGCTCGAACAACTTGAAAGACTCTGATGCACTCCTCAATCCAACCTATTTTTTTACTCCCTTCTCTACTATCTCCTTTTTATTAATAAGGAATGATTTGTTTTTCTCAACTAATATGGAATGATTTGTTTTTGTCAACTAATTTGGAATCATTTGATTCTCCTTAATCTATCATATAAGAAAACTCATTCTACTCTTTCCACGATAAGCCACGTGCCTTAAAAACTCTTTTCATTAATTTTTTAAATTTTCTTTCTCATTCCACTTCTTCTACATGCCTTAAAACTCTTCTCATTGATTTCTCAAATTTTCTTTCCCATTCCACTTCTTTTCCATGTTCTACGACCATTACCAACAAGTTTCGCATTACCCTTTCTATTTCATATTCCATCTACCAAAACAGATCCAACATCCATTACCCTAAAATTGTTACATTTTTATTCCATATTCCATCTGCCAAACCCGTTCCAACATCCATTACTCTAAAACCGTCTTTCAAGCGTACATCCATTACTCTAAAATCGTTACATTTTTCAAGCGTCCAGTGCCGGCCCTGCACAGGCGCAGGCTGCGCTACCGAACTGGGCCTCGGAACTTGGGGCCCATTTTTTTTTATCATTAAACAAAAATATATAAAGAAAAGGAGATAAAAGAGTTGATTTTTGCAACAATGGTAAATGAATTGAAATAGATACAGAATTGAAGAAGAAAAAGAAAGTGAGAGTAAGATGAAATGTGACTTTAGTATGTAATTCTATGTACAACACTGCAACTTACGAATAAAATAATATATATCACTGGCCGTGTTCACGTGATGCTGCTTTAGGCTTTAGGCTTTTAACACTTCAATGTTAATGTCTCTAAAAAAAACTTCCACATTTTGTACAATAGACTAGTAGTACATCTTACATAATACTAGTATTATTTATATATTATATTGCCAATAAGTCAATATTGTTAGTTTATAATTTTGTTTATCTTAGTTTTTAGGCAAAATACCATTTTTCGTCCCTTAACTTTACCTCGGGATTCATTTTGGTCCCTTAATTTTTAAAATGTTCAAATAGACCCCTTATCTATTAAAAAGGTGGCACGTTAGTCCTTTCCGTCAATGTGATGGAAATGGACGTTAGACTGTGCATATGTGGCGTCTGACGTGACTATGTTTTACACGCATGGCAGGATGACGTGGCATATGTTATCTACAAGATCCTGAAAATTCAAAAAATTATTCAAAAATTTTGCATTAACCATGGTTTGAACTCAAGACACTTTACTTATGGTACAAATGGGTGTACCACTAAGCTATGCTGAATTGGGTTGCTATCTTTTATTTCTGTGGCTACTTATTAACTACCGCATTAGTTGATTTCTTTTGCTTCTACATTAATAATAATAATAATAATAATAATAATAATAATAATAATAATAATAATAATAATAATATGACTAATAATAACAATAGTAGTAATAATAAAATAATAGTACTAATAATAATAGTACTGATACTAATAGTACTAATATTAATAATAATAGTAGTAATAATAAAAATAATATTACTAATAATAATAGTAGTAATAATAAAATAATAGTATTAATAATAATACTAATAATAATAATAGTATTAATTATAATACTAATAATAATAATAATAATAATAATAGTACTAATACTAAAAATACTAATCCTAATAATACTAATAGTAATAGTAGTAATAATAAAAATAATAACACTAATAATAATAATAATAATAATAATAGTAGTAATAGTAGTAATAATAAAAATAATAATACTAATAATAATAGTACTGATATTAATAGTACTAATATTAATAATAATAATAATAATAATAATAATAATAATAATAATAATAATACAGATAATAATAATAATAGTAATAATAATAATAGTAGTATTAACAATAATAATAATATTAATAATAAGAATAATACTAATAATAATAATAGTATTGATACTAAAAATACTAGTAGTAATAATAATAATACTAATACTAATATTAATAATATTAATAGTAATACTAATAATAATAATAATCATAATAATAATAATAATAGTAATAATAATACGGATAATAACAATAATAATAGTAATAGTAATAATAATAATAATAATAATAATAATAATAATAATAATAATAATAATAATAATAATAATAATAATAATAATAATAATAATAAAATGGCTGTAATTAATAAGTAGCTTCTGAAGGAAAAAAAATCAACTAAAACTTGCTTAGCCTAGTGGTATAGACATACTTAAAATAATTAAAGTGTCTTGAGTTCAAACCATTGTGAGGGCAAAATTTTTGAATAATTTTTAGAATTTTCAGGATCTTGTAGATAACATATGCCACGTCATCCTGCCATGCGTGTAAAACATAGCCACGTCAGACACCACATATGCACAGCCTAACGCCCGTTTCCATCACATTGACGGAAAGGACTAACGTGCCACCTTTTTAATAGATAAGGGGTCTATTTGAACATTTTAAAAATTAAGGGATCAAAATGGACCCCGAGGTAAAGTTAAGGGACGAAAAAGGGTATTTTGCCTAGTTTTTTTAATCTAATTTTTAATTCTTAATTTTGATTTCTAATTGGCAATGTTCTTTTTATTACTAATTTCAAAATTGTTTTATTTAATAAAATTGAGTTTTGATTCTACTAATATAATAATTTAATGTAGGCCTATTTTATTTTTGGTATTTCATTTAATTAAATTTTTTTATTTAATATGTTAATTTTAATTATATTTTATTAATTTTAGGCTATTTTTTCATATTAAAACAGGCCTGATGATTCATTGGGCCGGCCCTGCAAGCGTCAGTTATTTATTTATACCCTTGAATACTTTAAGTTCCTTCTCATGTTCATCAATGTTGAATACTTTAAGTTCATTCTCATATTCATCAACCAGTCGTCTGAAACATGGACTTTTTCTTCTTCCACTCCACCTCTTCTACATGGCGAGACCATTGGAGAAAATCTAAGGTGGCTGGCTGACAGCAAGGAGCTATGGAAGGTGGCTGTCAGGGTGCATTGTAAATGGACGGTTGTGTCTAACAACAAAAACATTTTAAGATGATCTTCATAGACAAAGATGTAATATACGACACCGATTGTGATTCTGTTTATTTGGTAGCATATCGATTGGTTTTTGTATATTTGTAATTTTATATGCATTTAATATTACGATACCACACCACAATGATACTACATCACAAATAATGCATCCAGACGACAACACGAGTCTCTGACTAGTAGGCATCTGTAGTGCTTATATTGCGAAGATGTGGAGTATTTACGAAGGCATTCAGTTTGCTCACAAGTTGGGATTTCATAATATTATAATAGAAACAGATTCTAAACAAGTTATTAAGGATATAAATAGTAAAGATCCAAGTTATTCTATGGGCAGATTGTTAATATCCAAAATTAAATTGTTACAAAAGCAGGCCAAAGAGATTGCTCTTCAACATTGCTACCAGGAGGCTAATATGTGTAGGGATGACAAACAAACCCAAATCCGCAGGGTCCACCCGTAACCGAACCTAAGTCAACGGGTGAAAACCCGAGTTGACTTGATTTGGGTTCGGGTGCTACCCGATATTTTGGGTGCAGATTTGGGTAGTGTGAAACTTGCACCCGAAACCCGAAATCACACCCGCTTTATACATATATATATATATATATATATATATATATATATATATATATATATATATATATATATATATATATATATATATATATATATATATATATATATATATATATATATATATATATATATATATATATATATATATATATATATTTATTTATTTATTTATGAAAAATTGTAAGAATATTGTATTTTAGATATTTTGTTGCGGGTTTGAGTGAAAAAATCTGAATCCAACGGATGTGGGCATGGGTGTCATTTTGTCACTCGAACAACTTTTAGATTTGGGTTTGGGTGTCGATTTCAGGTGCGGGTTTGGGTAGTGTGAAACCCGCACCCGACCCGACCCGTTGTCATCCTTAAATATGTGTGTTGAGGCTTTAGATAAGCATGGAATTAGTCTACAGAAAAAGTTCTTACAGTTTGATTTGTGTCCTACTTTTCTTAAGAAATTGTTAGATAATGATTTGTTCGGAAATTCTAGTCCTCGTCTAATCTTGGTGTAGTTGTTCTTCTTTCTTTAGGCTTCGGCCCTTCCTTTTTAAAAAAAATAAATAATAATCTATGCAAAAATGACTTGTTTAAATACATAAAACTTAGTGTTTATTTTGTGTAAAATAAAGTTGAAACTTTTGTATTTAATGAAATAAATCACCATTTATTTTTTGTGTTTTCATTATAAAATTAATAAATAACAATTTAATTGTAACCAAAAGATTTATATTAAATTTAAAAAATATTTATAATACAATAAAAAAATTCATTGAAGCTTCGACGCAAATTGGAGCACCAAGAGAGAAGATACAGCTCTTTCAAAACCAAGATGGCCATAGGATTTTAATTCATTTAATGAGTCATCTTCAATTTCAATAAAGGACACCAAGATTGACAACAATATTTTAAAAATCGGATCGAACTGTTCGGTTCAATCGATTAGACCGAAAACTAGAGGTGACTTTGGTCCGGTTAGCCTTATAAAATCGCAGGTAGGTCAAAATCAGAATAAAATCAAAGAAAAAGATTTAATTGACCAAAACCGTTCGAACCAAAAAACCACAACCTGTTTTATAAAATCGCCTGGTTCAAAGAAATATCTGTCATTGACAAATTTTAGTATTTTTTTATAAAAAAATTGAAAAAAATTACGCTTAAATACACTTTTGATCCCCCTATTTTTAAGTTTTTTAAGTTTTAATCCCCTCATTTTAAAAGCCACGTTATTGGTCTCTAAACTTTATCTCACTTGGGATTTGTTTGGTCCCCCTCCATCTGGCTATCTCATTAATGATGTGGCATGTGAACAGCTCAGCCACGTCAGATATTTTAAATTTTTTTTTCAAATTTAATTTTAAATTTTAAAAAACATTTTAAATTATTAATTTTTTTTAATAATAATATGAAAACTAAATAAATAATTATGGAATTCATACTCTATAATATATAATCCCAAATCTGTCATCATAAATGACAATCAATTTCGTCTAATTTCAATATTCATCCATTCCTATTTTTTTTCCTTTTTTGTTATCTTTAATCAGTTCTACAATCCTTTCTCACTATAGAACAAAAACATTTTGATTTTCATCTTCTATCATATTTGGTTTCAGATCTAAATTTGGTGGTGGCGTGAGTGGAATAGTGGCGGCATGATTGTTATGAGTTATAGTGTTCTGGATTTTGATTTCACCTGTTTTGATTTTGAAGGTGATTTTTCGTTTTTGGTTTTTGTTCTTTAACCCTTATTAATATACAGTATCAATATTTAACCCTTTTCTCTCACTCTACATCCAACAAACAAACCATTTAATTTTCTTCTTCAATCAAACATGATTTTAGATCTGGATTTGACGGTGGCATGATTTTGACGTCACGAATTTGATTATGAATTTTCTATTTTAGTTTTTGATTTCATATATTTTTATTTTGTGTTTCATCCTGGATTTTGATTTTCGATTAGGATTTTGATCTTAATTTGTTTCTATTTTCTTTTGGATTTTAGGAATAAGGAGCTAGATCATATAAGTAAGGGGAAGGAGGAATTTTTCTGTTAAGTTCTGGAATTTTATGTTCTTAATTTTATACTATTTTTATTATTAGAATATTTTAGATCTGGATTATTTTTAGACGTGAATTTTTATGATATGAATTTTTAGTTATTGATGATACATGGTGTTGTTGGGTGTTAATGTGAAGGTGGTGGTGAAAGATGGTGTTGATGATACATGGTGTTGTTGGGTGTTAATGTGAAGGTGGTGGTGAAAGATGGTGTTGATGATAATGAGTTACGGTTTTGATAGTGAAGGAGACAATTAAGAAGAATTTTAAAAGTCTAGAGGTGAAAGAAGAACTTGATGATGTAGGAGATGAAGAAGAATTTGATGAATGCGGAATGAAAATATGAAGAAAGGAAAAAAAATTAAGCTTTCTAATTAATGATATTAGTTTTATTATTAATAATATAATTTATTAAATTATTGAATAAAAAATTATAGGAACTAAATTGACTAAGACTAAATTATTATTAATTTATAAAATAAAAAATATTTTTAATTAAAAATGACGTAAAGTCTGACGTGGAATCACTAGAGCAGTGCCATGTCATTAAAATGGGAGCCATGTCTGCAAAAAATAGAGGGGGACCAAACAAATCCCAAGTGAGATAAAGTTTAAGGACAAAAAACGTGGCTTTTAAAATGAGGAGATTAAAACTTAAAAAACTTAAAAATAGGGGGACCAAAAGTGTATTTAAGTCAAAAAATTATTATTTTAACATCTATACTTAAAACATTTTCACTTCTTAAAAAAGAAACTCTTGTTTAACACAAAAAAAATGACAAAACTTAAGTACAATTCTTTTAGAAATTTGCATAAGATAAGAGGAAATTATACACTTGTCATATTTTCATTGAAAAATAGTAAAAACCACACCTAAAGAATTCTACCTAAGTTTTGTTAAAAAAAAACAACACGAATTTCTACTAAATTATAACACTATGTTATAATTTTGTTTCTTTAAGCATATCATTATATTATATAATTTATTTATTATTGATTTCATAGTATTAAGTTTATAATAGATTTTTAAAATATTTAAAATAAATTTGTGAACATATAATTATTTGACCCATCCATAAAATTTAACTTTATATTTTTAATTTATTTAATAAACAATTTGGCCGTAGGTTTATTCGGTTGAAATTAAATAAACCTTAAACCGAAAGTCTTGATTCGACTTACGGTCCAATTTTTAAAACTTTGATTAACAGAGTGGTACCAGCGAAAAGGTACAGTAATAACGCTTATCTATTGAAATAAATGAAGAAATACAATTAATTGGTGGGACAATGATGAAGAAAAATCAGCATGGAAATTTTAAGAACACGTTGAGCTACTACTGTCAAAGTATACCAAGTCACTCGCATGAAATTGACATTGGCATGGGGACCACTAATAATAGCAATAATAATTCAAATACGGCTAATCGTGATTGTTTTGTCATATCATTATCGGTTAGAATATTAATACGCATTTGAATTTTAATCGGTTAATAAGGTTTCAAATACGGCTAATCATGATTGTTTTGTCATATCATTATCGGTTAGAATATTAATACGCATTTGAATTTTAATCGGTTAATAAAGTTTCTATTCAAAAGGAGTATTCAGGTCAAATCCTAATCTTTAGCATAGAGGGTTGGAAAATAAGAGTTTCAGATTTATGCAGCTTTATGTAAGGCTACTTATACAGCCACAATTTTTTGCTTTCACAATTATGGTGGAGAATGTTGGGAGTAAGTGTGAGTGGTTAAAGTCTTACATTTCCTATAAATGGGTGGAATATTGGATTTATAAGAAAGATGACCCATTTACCTAACACCTTAAGGTTTTTGGTTGATATGTGGCGTCTCCCCGAAGAATGTTGGAGTGGTTTCAAGCCCAGTGTCGAACACTCTAAAGTGTTCAGATGTGTAGGAAACGTTCATGTACTAGAAGCTAGAAGACTCAAACTTGAATGCTAGAAGCCAGAAGCATGTATTCATTAGATACAACGAGAAATCAAAAGGATACAAAATGATAAACCCTTTAACTATGAATGTAACAATCAGTTGAGATGTAATATTTGAGGAAGATGGCTGCTAGAATTGGGGTGAAGCCTATGAGGAAGCACTTGAGGAATTAGATGAACATGAATATGAAAACCTAGAAAATGAGGATTTTTTATGAAGAAGCAGTGAAAGAGAAAAAATGGAGAGATGCCATGGACATGGAAATACCAACAATAAGAAAGAACCAAACATGGGAGCTAGTTCAAGCTCCCTCAGAAGCAAAAATAATAGGTGTAAAGTGGATCTACAAAACAAAGCTGAATGAAAACGGTGAAGCTAGCAAGTGCAAAGCTCGCTTGGTGGTCAAGGGTTATGCATAGGAGAAAGGTGTAGACTACGATGAGGTTTTTTCCCTGTTGCAAGATGGGATACCATACGAATGGTGATAGCTCTAGCCGCAATAAATGGCTGGAAACTCTATCAATTAGATGTCAAAAGTGCATTTTTGCACGGAGACCTGCAAGAGAATGTATATGTATCACAACCGCAAGGATATGAAGTAAAGGAGAGGAAAGCAAAGTTTACAAGCTAAAAAGGGCACTTTATGGGTTGAAGCAAGCTCCAAGAGCATGGTTCAGTAGGATCGAAAGCTACTTCATCAAGGAAGGTTTCGAAAGAAGCTGCTATGAACACACTTTGTTCATCAAAGAGGAGAAAGAGAAAATATTGATTGTAAATCTTTAAGTTGATGATCTTGTTTTTACTGATAATGATCTGATCATGATGCAATGGTTTAAAAGTTCTATGAAAAGATGATTCAAGATGATTGATCTAGGAGAAATGAGGTACTTTATAGGAGTTGAAGTGCATCAAAATGCGAGAGGAATACACATAAGCCAGAGGAAATATGCAAGAAAAGTTCTCGAGAGATCGGCATGGGAAACTGTAATGGAGTAAAAAATTCCATAGTCCCTGGAAGTATTAAGCTATCAAAAGCAGAGGAAGGAAAACAAGTCGATGGAACTCTTTTCAAGCAGATGGTGGGGAGTTTAATGTATATGACAACAACCAGTTCTGACTTAATGTATTGTGTGTGTCTCTTTAGTCGGTTCATATCAAATCCAAAGGAAGTACACATGCTTGAAGCCAAAAGAATTTTAAGGTATATTAAGTCAATAATTGATCTCGGCATCTTCTACTGGAAAGGGTGCAGGGACGAGTTAGTAGCTTACACGAACAACGGTTATGCTTGTGATATAGATGATCGAAAAAGTACCTCAGGCTATCTATTCATGTTAAGTGGTGGAGTTGTTGCATGGGCATCCAAGAAGCGTCCAGTGGTTACTCTTTCTACAACTAAGGATGAATACGTAGAAGCTGCATCCACTGCTTTCCAGTGTATTTGGATGCAACACATTCTAAAACAAATTAAAGGTACTCAATCTGATTGTATTATATTACAATGTTCTGCGATAATTCTTCTACCATTAAGCTTGCCAAGAATCCAGTTTATCATGGGAGAAGTAAACACATAGACGTGAGGTTTCATTTTCTGAGAAATCTAACTAAGAATGGAGCTGTTGATATGGATTTTTGTGGAACAAATGATCAGCTTGCAGATATCATGACCAAGCCACTGAAGTTGGACCAATTTGAGAATATTCGAAAGCATCTTGGGGTACAAACAGCAGAAGATTAAACTTAAATGCAGTATGCATGCTTAGTTTAGGGGAGAAATTGTTAGAATATTAATATTTATTTTAATCAGTATTTGAATTTGTTGGTTAATAAAGTTCTTATTTAAAAGAAGTATCTAGGTTAAGTCCTATTCTTTAGCATAGGGCTAGAAAGTAGGAGTTTCAGTTTTATGTAAGGCTACTTATACAACCACAATTTTCGGTTTTCATCATCGAACAAAGTTTACAATATCAATAAAGTTTGAGTTTATTGTATTCTTACCGTTGATCAACATTATCATACAACAAGACCACTTACAATTATTGGAGGTGTTGAAAAAAATTCAATAGTTGAATAGTTGCAATGAGGTGTTGAAAATAATGTGGATTAAGTGTTGAAGATGTTGAATGAGAAGGGAGTGGGGCCACTATAAAACTTTACAAAATCTTATTGGTTGTTGTGATTGTTTAGATTTTTATCCCACCTTAATTATTTGGAATCAATTACTTTATAGTAAATTAATTTTTTATTTATTTTTATTTTCATCAAAATGCATCATTTTTTTTCTATAAATAAAGACTTGATTCATTATATTTGGACACGGAAAAAATCAAAAATTTTCTCTCTAATTTTTCTATTTAACCTCCAATAACCTCTTATTTGTAGCTCTAACCATCTTTTTAGTGAAACATAAAATTAGAAAAATAAAATTCAAATAAGTTATTAAATTAGAAAAAATTAAAATAAATTATTTAACTCTTAATTACTTTAATTTAATTTTAATCGATTATTTTTATTAATATATTAATATATAATCACAAAAACAAAAACATAAAAGAAAATAAGAATGTGAAATAAAAATGGTGGAGTAGGGTCTCGAATTTTATTAAATAAACCTTTTGTAGTGAGTAAAAGTTGAATGAGTGTTAAATTATTAGATAGAAGAGAAAAAAGATAATATGGAGGATAAAAAAAAAATGTTGAATCCATATTTAAGTGCAAAATATGATATTTAAGCCCTGAAAGGAAGATAAATTGTAGCGTTCTAGATGTGAATATTATGATGCTTTTAGATGCCACAGTTCTCAAAGGCAGTGCTTCTCAATTTAAACAAAGTTATTAATTGAGTCAGACATATAAGCTGCATCTACATTTTACTATTTGAACGATATCATAAAGTGAGAGCAAGTCATCATAAATTTAATTAATTTTATCCATAGCAATAGCTATTGATAATGTTATCATAAATCTGTCTTTTAATTTTGATGAATTTTTTTATAACTATGTAGTATGTTGACGCCATAAAATATAAAACATGTTAATTCTTCATTTGATGCATAAAAATTAATATAACAAATGAAATCATGGTCAGATTAAATTGGAAGTATGTGTACAAAAATGATAATGTTAATACAAAGAATTTAATGTCGTTAATATGACTATTTTAAATTACAATTTACAACCCAGGCTAAACAATCCGACGCTTTGTAATTGTAAATTACTATTTTGAGAAGTCTTCTTTTTTGACTTGCAATTTGTTTGTGTGGACATGATGTATTTAGTTGAGTGAATGAGAAAAATATCTACTAACATGGTATTGCTAAGAAGCTTGGAAGAAGCAACCTTGAAGTTGCAGGAAAGTTATTAATAAAAACTTGTTCATATCACAGCTCATTACTCCATCTTCTTTCCTTCCTTCCACTGCAGTAGCACTAATCTATCTATCCTCTTACAATTTATAGCTTATTCAGATGGCCAGCACCAGCAGCACCTCTTCAGCTTTGGTGACATCAACAAGGAGAAACTATTTTGATGTGTTTGTGAGCTTTAGAGGTAAAGATACTCGCTTCAATTTCACCGATCATATTTTTGCAGCCCTCCAAAGAAACGGTATTTCTGCATTCAGGGATGACACTAAACTCAACAAAGGTGAATCCATAGCACCTGAACTCCTTCGAGCAATAGAAGACTCTCAGATTTTCATTGTGGTTTTCTCAAAGAACTATGCTTTTTCAACTTGGTGCTTGAGAGAATTGGAACACATCCTTCTTCACTGCGGTCAACCACCAGTAAAACGTGTTCTGCCTGTTTTCTATGATGTTGATCCTTCTGAGGTGAGACATCAAAAAGGAACTTATGGTAAAGCCTTAGCTAAACATGAACAAAGATTCCAACAAGACTATGAAAAGGTACGAAGATGGAGGGAAGCTCTAGCACAAGTCGCAAATCTCTCTGGCTGGGATGTGTGTCATAAGTAAGTAATATTCCTTATCCATAATGTTGAGGCTCTTAGTTTTGTGATTTATAAAACTGACATATAAATTTAGTAGTTAGTCAAAAAGCCCTTGACAAAACATTTTATTTAAAGATTTTGTTATAGTTATGGTATGTATGTCATGATTTGGTGTTGTTTGTAACTGTTTTAAACTTGCAGGCCAGAATATGCGGAGATTGAAAAGATTGTTGAAGAGATTATAAAGATATTAGGTTGCAAGTTTTCAAGTCTTCCAAAACATTTAGTAGGGATACACTCTCCTATACAAGAATTAGAAAAGCATTTACTTTTGGACTCACTTGATGATGTCCGTGTTTTAGGGATTTGCGGGATGGGTGGAATTGGGAAGACAACTCTCGCTAAAGCCTTATACAACAAAATCTCTCATCAATTTGATGTATGCTGCTTTATTGACGATTTATGCAAAAGTTTTAGGCAAGATGGTCCGATTAGTGCACCAAAACAAATTCTACTTCAAACTGTAGGCAATCAACCGCTTCAAACATACAACTCTTGCAACATATCTAACCAGATAAGAAGTAGGCTACATCGTGTAAGGGCGCTTATAACTATTGACAATGTTGATCAAGTTAAGCAACTTGGGAATTTAGATCGTGAATGGTTTGGTCCGGGGAGCAGAATAATTATAATTTCTAGAGATGAGCATATCTTAAAAGAGTATGAAGTGGATGTTGTTTACAAAGTTCAACTCTTGAATCAAAAAGACTCTCTTCAATTACTAAGTCGAAAAGCTTTCAAACTTGATCATATTGTGAGTAGTTATGATAGGTTGGCATTTGAGATACTAGATTATACAAATGGCTTGCCACTGGCAATTGATGTATTGGGTTCGTTTTTGTTCGATCGTAATATCTCTGAATGGGAAAGTGCATTGGCAAGATTGAGAGAAAGGCCAAACAAAGATATCATGGATGTGTTGCGATTAAGTTTTGATGGGTTGGAGGAACCGGAACAAGAAATATTCCTTCATATTGCTTGTTTTTTCAATCGTGGCAGTAAGAAATATGTTACGAATGTTCTTAATTGTTGTGGATTTGAAACTGATATCGGATTAAGAGTTCTAATTGATAAATCACTTATAAGCCTTGAGTCAGAAGGTATATTTGGAATGCATGGTTTACTGGTTATGTTCGGCCAAAAACTAGTTCAAGAAAAATCAAGAAAGTGGAAGAGGGTGTGGGATAGGGAACAATTCTACAATGTTAAGTTGGAGAATATGGTAAATTAGTAGTTTGAAAATATAAAACTTATTTTCATTTTTTATAAATTTTATTAGAAAAGTTTTGAAAATTTTCTTTTTTTTTTGTTGTTGCAATGTTTTAGGAAAAGAAGGTTGAAGTCATTTGTTGCTTAGGCGCACCATATGATTTCATTATCTTGGATGAAACATTGTCAAAAATGAGCCATTTAAGATTGCTCATTCTGCAGAGAGTTGATTTTTTAGGAAACCTCAACTGCCTTTCTAACGAGTTAAGATACATGGAGTGGTATGAATATCCTTTCAAGTATTTTCCATCAAGTTTTCAGCCTAATCAACTTGTTGAGTTGATCTTGAGGCACAGCAGCATCACACAACTATGGAAAGACAAAGCTAAGAAGGTACTGTATATTCCCTTCTTTTTTTCCTGTTAAGAATGTAACATAAACAAATTAGAAAAAAATGCCCCTCCCCTTCTTTATGGTATATGTATGCGCAAAATGAGAGTTTTTTCCCTATTTTTGTTGGTTTGTGACAGTATTTTCCCCATTTGAGGAATTTGGATCTGAGCCACTCAAAAAATCTACAAAAGATGCCAGATTTTAGAGATATCCCAAATCTGGAGCGATTAAATTTTGAAGGATGTGTAAAGTTGGTGCAGATGGATCCTTCTATTGGGGTTCTAAAAAAGCTTGTTTTCTTGAATTTGAAAGATTGCAAAAATCTAGCAAGCATACCAGACAACATATTTGATCTCAGCTCTATTGAATATGTAAATCTTTCAGGATGTCACAAAATTTTTAAGAATCATAGGATTTTGAATATAAGTGGTAACACATCACATTCCGAATCAACAACCTCCTCCTTCTTGAAATGGACAGCACTTCGTTACCATTCCTTGTACTCTCGCGCACACAAAGATTTAGCTAGTTGTTTGTTGCCTTTCTTGGTTAACTTCTCTAGCTTGGTTGAACTTGATATTAGTTTTTGTGGTCTAACGGAACTCCCTGATGCAATTGGATGTTTACATTGGCTAGAAGAGTTAAATTTAGGGGGAAACAAATTTGTAACATTACCTAGTCTGAAGGAGATTTGTAGACTTGCATTTTTAAAATTGGAGCATTGCAAGCTCTTGGAATCTTTGCCTCAGCTTCCTTTTCCTACTGCTAAAAAAGATATGATCAGAAAAGGATTGATCATTTTCAATTGTCCTAAATTGAGTGAGAGGGAACTTGGCAGTACTATCAATTTTTCATGGATGCCACAGTTTATTCAGGCAAACCAAGTATTCTCTTCAATCAAAGATGGGATTTATTTTGTAGTTCCGGGAAGTGAAATACCAAGTTGGTGCAGCAACCAGAGTGGGGGTGATCCAATAAGAATAGATCTATCTCCCATCATGCATAACAATGACCATAACTTCAGTGGCATTGCTTGTTGTGCAATATTTTATGTTGAACCAACTATGACAACATATGCACAAGGACCTGATATAGGAATTTCGTTATGTATTTTTGGAAGCGGGTTTGCGTGGGATAGACACATTCCAGTGAATCTTAAAATGGATCTTATTGAGATCGGATCAGATCACATGTGCCTAATGTATATCCCTTTGAATTTATTTTTTTTTCATTTTAAAGAAAACAAAACTCTCAGGCATCTTGATCATTTTGAGGTGTATGTTAAAATTAGTAATAGCCAAGGTATGCATTTGAATTGTATGAATTGGAAGGTCCAAAAGTCCGGGTATCAATGGATATGTAAACAAGATCAGGTGTCGCCGGAAGTGCAAGCTTTTAGCAATTGAAGATGAGGCACAACTACAATTACAACCATAATGAACCAGACTAGTAACAGATGTAACTTAATGAACAATCAATAAATAGTCATTCAGCAAGGTGTTTGAGAGGCCCAGATTTTAGAATTCATCCCATTATTTTCTTGTCAGATATACATAATGTGATTATGCTTTGCTTATGTTGTTGTTCTCATAACTCAATAAAATACGTGATTCAATTCAATTGTATAAACACATATGAAAGAGAAACATGTGTTATGAACTTAACCTACAAAAAATAAATTGTGAAAAATTTGAACCAAGTGAATACAGAAAATGTAACCAATTCAGATCACAATATAAATATTTCCCCACATGTGACGCATTTGTGTTTTGAAAACAAAAGTTAAAATTGAGAAACGCGAGTAAAACAGTGGTGAAAAGTTGCTCATTAAATGAGTAAGCCTTTGACAAAGCAATGTAATAGGAATATAATTTATTTTGTATCATGTCTTTCTTTTAGAAGTCTCATTTTTAATTACTTTTTTAATTTGGATTAAGTCTCATTTCGTTCACAAATTAATTTCTTTTTCTTTTTAAAGAAGAGGCTAAATTGATATTTGCTAAGAAAATTCTTTTATGAATCAGAGATTCAATTAGCATCATTATATGCTTCTAATACAACAAAAATTCACTATACATAATACCATAATTCATTGTCCATTCTGTTACATCATCCTCTCTGTTTTATAACTTAAATGATCTAATTGTATAGGATTGTCAACCAAACATATACATCTAATCACATCTCACCATGTTTAGTATATTATAAAGATTAATTATAAAATATGTCGAGAAGATGCTGTTCAAACTTGCAATTTTTGTGTATGTAAGTGATGTATTTTGGTTTTTAATTGGGACACAGGGCACATGAAGTGAGGATATATTGATTTTACTTTTTGTTTAATGAGAAAAAGTCAACTAACATGATATTGCTAAGAAGCACAATTGAAGTTGAAGTGGTAAACCGTTAAGAGTTATTATAAATTCTACAATTCCATACCATGTTATGGCCTATCTACTCCTTTTCTTCCTTCCTTCCCCGTAATAATCATTAGCCAAGTTTCTTATCTTTGCATTCCTTCCACTGCAGTAGCAGTAATCTATTCTACACATCAATTTTGCTTATTCAGATGGCCAGCACCAGCAATACTAATAGTATCATTCAACAGCCTTCTGTCTTCTACCAGCACAGATTCAGCGTCTTGGCTGCACACGGGAGACGGAATTTTTTCGGTGTCTTCTTGCTATAAGGCTTTATGTAATCGGTTCATTTCGTTCGGCCCGACGAATCGCTTCGACATTGTTTTCTCCGATATTTGGAAGGTGGAAGTTCCTCTCAAAGTGAAAGCTTTTGGATGGAGATGTTTCATTAACAAAATTCCAACTAGAGATTCGCTTTTTATTACAATTGTTAAAATTGTATTGGCTGAGCCATATTTTGAATTGGATAAAAGCGGTGAAATGATTAGTGTATCTTGCTGTACAAAATAGATAGCACAAACAGATATATATGAGAACAAGTGGGCCTGAACTAACATATGCCTAAGGCCCACAGAAGAGACTAAAGGCCCAATAAGGCTATTATTCTAATATCCCCCATAAGCTTGAGGGTATATTGTAATTTACCCAAGCTTACGAATGTGAGAATGAAACACGGAAACGTCTAAGGTTTTGTGAAGGAGTCTGCAAGTTGTTGAGAAGATGCTACAGGGAGCAGCTGGAAGAGATGTTGCTGAAGTTTTTCGCGAACGATATGGCAGTCGAGTTTTATGTGTTTGGTGTGTTCATGAAAAGAGGAATTGTTGGCGATATGCATGCCAGATGCATTTTCACAATACAGCATAGCCGGTTTATGAAAGGGAATGTTTAGTTCGTGTAGAAGGTTGGTAAGCCATTGTAACTCGCAAACAGTAGAAGCCATGGAGCGGTATTCAGCTTCTGTTGAGCTGCGAGAAACTGTAGCTTGTTTCTTGGATTTCCAGAATATCAAAGAGTCTCCCATATAGATACAGAAACCAGTGGCATGTGTTACAAATAGTTTTCTTATTAAAATTAATGTCTTGAAATTGTTTAGACATGTTGTGTAAAACATCAACAGAAGGGTATCCTAGTCTATAATGCCATAAGGTATTATCATTGCAATCAGAATTGACAAGGCTAGCAGAATAGCAGTTATTAGCAGTGCATTGTGTGACCGGATTCTTGTGAAGAATGTAGAGATTATGAAGATGTATCAGAGGTCCAATCATCTCCTTGGAACACACATCCTGGATTTGGCAGGAATCATGTAAAAAAGAGACAGTCAATTTGGATGTTTTGCACAGTTTTGAGATAGAGATTAAGCTAAAGCGAAAAGATGGAATGAAGAAAACATGATGTAACATAAGATTGGGAGCCAAGTTAATATTGCCAAAGAATTTAGCAGAAATAGAAGAACCAGTAGGCAAATTAATAGACATAGGTGTTATGGGATATATATCAGAAAAACACTGAATATATGGGCAAACATGATGGGATGCACCAGAATCCAAAATCCACATAGTAGGGTTGTTAAATATACTACCTGTTTGCAAAATACCTGAAATCAAAGCTTTGTCCTCCTTGGGTTGTTGGTTGTCTTTACGAGATTGTTGAAGAAGCATGACAAGATGTTGGTAGTCTTCTTTGGAGATTCCCATATCCTTGTTGTCAATGGCAGTTTTAGTTGGCTGATTAGGCTTTGTATCAGCATTAGATTTGTTTTTTCTGTATCCAGGAGGAAATCCGTGTTTGAAGTAGCAGGTGTCGATTGTGTGGTTTGTTTTGTGGCAATTGGTGCAGAACATGGTAGATTTAGATGAACCTTTGGCTTTATTTCGTGAAGCATTGTTGTTATTGGTGTTGGCATAAAGGATTGTGGATTGTGTAGCTGTGGGATTGGGGATTTCTTGTTGAGCAATGAGAGAGTATAAACGGCTGATATTGGGAAGAGGATCAAGAAGAAGAATTTGGGTGTGAATGTTGTGATACGAATCATTGAGACCTTTCAAGAAGCATGTAACATACTCCATATGCTTGTAATTGCGAACGGCTTTGGAGAGATCGCAAGTACAGGGTGTAAGGCAAGAACAAGAAGGGGTGGGGCGTAAATCTTCGAGCTCATCCCAAAGAATTTTCATAACAGTAAAGTAAGCAGATAAAGAACGATCGCCTTGTTGTATTGAATGTAATTCGCGAAGAAGATCGGAAAAGCGGAAATGATTACCTTTCGTAAATCTTTCGCATAGATCCTCCCAAAGATCGAAAGCTGAATCAAAGCAGATGGTACTCTGGACGATATGAGGAGAAAGAGTTATGTTGATCCATGACAGAACCATGCTATTGGCACGTTCCCATTGTTCATAATTGGGATCGGAGAATGGCGATTTCTTGAGCTTTCCGTTGATGAAGGAGAGCTTGTTCTTGGATGTAACCGCACGTCACATAGACTTACTCCAGTTATGATAATTGTTGTCATCAAGTGATGGAGCAACGATCGTAGCTCCGGGATTTTCACCAGGATGTATGTAAAAGGGATTACTAGGATTAAGATTGGATTCTGAATTGATGTGATTTGGGCTCTTTTTAGGGCTTGATTTAGGGGTAGTTTTGGGGGTAGATTCATCGTCGGAAGCCATGGGTGATTGAAGAAAGGCAGAAAGATTGAAAAAGAAAGGAAAAAATGCAGTTTATGCGGAAGGAAGAAGAAGATAAGGTGGTTATGGTCTTCTGGTACCATATTACAATTGTTAGAATTGTATTGGCCGAGCCATATTTTGAATTGGATAAAAGCGCTGAAATGATTAGTGTCTCTTACTGTACAAAATAGATAGGAGCTGTCAAAATGGGCTACCCGGCCCTAAACGGGCCGGCCCATGCGGGCCTCGGACTTTTCAGGGCCAGGCCAAAAAAACCCATTTTTAAATGGGCTCCATTTTTACTACCCAGGCTCAGCCCTGTCTGGGCTGCGGGCTACCCGACCCTGCCCTAAACGGGCCTATTTCTAAAAAAATAAAATTTTCTGCTTATTTTTCTAATAACCATACAATTGCATGCAATAATACTTATATATAAGTTACAATTAAAATGTAAAACAACATATTAACTTAATTTCAACTATTCAAAATACATCAGAAATTATATTTAATTCTGCACACAAAATTAAATAACTTGTTCCAACAAATTTTAAGATATATATTCATGACAATTATAATTTTATAACAATCATAACAACGAACTGTTATAAAATTTTATAACATTCATAATTAGATTGATGAGATATTATTTTATAGCAAATTGTTATATATATATGATTTGTACCAACTCTATCCTACCATAAAAAATTACATCATGACTTTTTAAATCTCATTTCAACCTTATTTTTAATTAGAATATATCATGGTGTCTTTTCTATACTATCTACATAATTATATTAGGATGGAACCTTTTAGTTTGAAATTAAGTCAAACCATCCACTTTTGTTTGATATTTATACCTTTATAATACTTAAAATAAATTAAAATACATAATACGCAAATTGTTTATAGCATACCTTTATAAATTAGGAAAGGATAATTTCTAATTATATTAAAAATTTTAATTTTTTTCGGGCTGGCGGGCTACCCATGGTCCATACGGGTCGGTCCATATTTTTTAGGGCTTTTTAGGGTCGGGCTTAAAAAGGCCCGGATGTAAATGGGCTCGAAAAATAAGGCCCAAGCCCTAACTATTTTCGGGCCTGATGGGTCGGCCCATTTTGACAGCTCTAACACAAACAGATATATATGAGAACAAGTGGGCCTGAACTAACATATGCCTAAGGCCTCAGAAGAGACTAAAGGCCCAATAAGGCTATTATTCTAATACTTTTCATTAGAGGTATTTTTAATTCCTCTTCGAATCTTTCATGTGCTTTTTGTGATGAGGTAGTAGAATCTTCATCCCATTCTTTTTTGTCTTGTCGTCATGGCGTTATCATTTGGAAGGAAATGGTCGAGTGGATAGGATTGATATATCATATCTCCTTTGATTTCAAAGAAAGTTTTCGGTTTTGGTGGTCTTATTGTCTTTTTAATCAAGTCAGAAGAGAAAAGGCGGGTGTTGTTTCGTTGGCTATTGTTTGGAGTCTTTGGTTGTGTAGGAATGAAATTATTTTTAACAACTCTTCTTGGAATGCGAGGGATGTGGTTTGGGGGTGCAAAGCTCTTGTTTGGAGGTGGTCCTATATCGAAAAAATTACTCAACTCAATTGTAACTTTTATGAGTTTAGCAATAATCCATTGTATAACTTAATTTAGGTTGTAATCAGTGCATAATTTTCTCTTTTTGGTTTGTTCGCTCCTTTTGTATACGAGTACCTAGAAACTTTGTTCTTTATTAATACATCTCATCTTGCTTTCTTAAAAAATTAACAAATGAAATTATGGTATGATTAAATTGGAAGTTTATGTCAATAAATTACAATGTTAATACACAGAATTTAATCTCATTAATGTGACTATTTTAAATTACAATTTACAACCCAGGCTAAACATTCCAACACTTTGTAATTGTAAATTACTATTTTGAGAAGACTTCTTTTTTGACTTGCAATTTGTTTGTGTGGACATGATATATTTATTTGAGTGAATGGAGTGGGGTATATTGAATATTTTTTAATGAGAAAAAAATCCACTAACATATTGTTGCTAAGAAGCTTGGAAGAAGCAACCTTGAAGTTGCAGGAAAGTTATTAATAAAAACTTGTTCACATCACAGCTCATTACTCCATCTTCTTTCCTTCCTTCCACTGCAGTAGCACTAATCTATCTATAACTTATTCAGATGGCCAGCACCAGCAGCACCTCTTCAGCTTTGGTGACATCAACAAGGAGAAACTATTTTGATGTGTTTGTGAGCTTTAGAGGTAAAGATACTCGCTTCAATTTCACCGATCATCTTTTTGCAGCCCTCCAAAGAAACGGTATTTCTGCATTCAGGGATGACACTAAACTCAACAAAGGTGAATCCATAGCACCTGAACTCCTTCGAGCAATAGAAGACTCTCAGATTTTCATTGTGGTTTTCTCTAAGAACTATGCTTCCTCAACTTGGTGCTTGAGAGAATTGGAACACATCCTTCTTCACTGCAATCAACCATCGAAAAAACGTGTTCTGCCTGTTTTCTATGATGTTGATCCGTCAGCGGTGAGACATCAAAAAGGAACTTATAGCGAAGCCTTGGCTAAACATGAAGAAAGATTTCAACAAGACTCTCAGAAGGTGCAAAGATGGAGGGCAGCTCTAGCACAAGTCGCAGATCTCTCTGGTTGGGATGTACATCATAAGTAAGTAATCTTCTTTATTGATACTATATAAAATTGAAGCTCTTACTTTTGCAAATTTAGTAAATATTAATCAAAAAGCCCTAGACAAAATGTTTTATTTAAACGAAAGTTTTTTCTAAAAGGCGAAAACAACTCTATTTTGCAAATGGCTTTTTGTTTTAGTTATGGTATGTGTGTTATGATTCGGTGTTGTTGGTTAACTGTTTTAAACTTGCAGGCCACAACATGCAGAGATTGAAAAGATTGTTGAAGAGGTTATAACGATATTAGGTAGAAAGTTTTCAAGTCTTCCAAAACATTTAGTAGGGATACACTCTCCTATGCAAGAATTAGAAAAGCAGTTACTTTTGGATTCACTTGATGACGTCCGCATTTTAGGAATTTGTGGGATGGGTGGAATTGGGAAGACAACTCTCGCTAAAGCTTTATACAACAAAATCTCTCATCAATTTGATGTATTTTGCTTTATTGACGATTTAAGCAAAAGTTATAGGCAAGATGGTCCGATTAGTGCACAAAAACAAATTCTACTTCAAACTGTAGGCAATCAACAGCTTCAAACATACAACTCTTGCAACGTATCTAACCAGATAGGAAGTAGGCTACATCGTGTAAGGGCCCTTATAACAATTGACAATGTTGATCAAGTTAAGCAACTCGAGAATTTAGATCGTGAATGGTTTGGTCCGGGGAGCAGGATAATTATAATTTCTAGAGACGAGCATATATTAAAAGAGTATGAAGTGGATGTTGTTTACAAAGTTCCACTCTTGAATCAAAAAGACTCTTTTCAATTACTAAGTCGAAAAGCTTTCAAACTTGATCATATTGTGAGTAGTTATGATAGGTTGGCATTTGAGATACTAGATTATACAAATGGCTTGCCACTGGCAATTGATGTATTGGGTTCATTTTTGTTCGATCGTAATATCTCTGAATGGGAAAGTGCATTGGCAAGATTGAGAGAAAGGCCAAACAAAGATATCATGGATGTATTGCGATTAAGTTTTGATGGGTTGGAGGAACCGGAACAAGAAATATTCCTTCATATTGCTTGTTTTTTCAATCATTACAATGTGGAACATTTTACGAAAGTCCTTAATTGTTGTGGATTTCAAGCTGATATTGGATTGAGAGTTCTAATTGATAAATCACTTATAAGCCATGTGGAATATAATAATTCTGTAAGGATGCAAGGTTTGTTGGTTGAGTTGGGAAAAAAAATAGCTCAAGAAAAATCAAGAAAATGGAGCAGGTTGTGGGATAAAGAACAGTTCTACGATGTTAAGTTGGAGAATATGGTAAATTAGTAGTTGGAAAATATAAAACTTATTTTCATTTTTTATAATTTTTATTTCAAGTTTTTAAATTTCCTCTTTTCTTTGTTTTCTGTAATGTTTTAGGAAAAGAAAGTTGAAGCCATTTGTACTGAACGTGAGATGACGATCATAGCTGAAACATTGTCAAAAATGAGCCATTTAAGACTTCTCATACTGAACAGAGTTGATTTTTTAGGAAACCTCAATTGCCTTTCTAACGAGTTAAGATACATGGAATTACAAGTTTATCCTTTCAAGTATTTTCCATCAAGTTTTCATCCTAATCAACTTGTTGAATTGATCTTGAGTTATAGCCGCATCAAACAACTATGGAAAGACAAGAAGGTACTGTATATTCCCATTCTGTTTTTTATTTTCCTGTTAAGAATGTAACATGAACAAATCAGAAAAAAATGCCCCTCCCCCTCTTTATGTTAAATTTATGCGCAAAATGAGAGTGTTTTTTCCTTTTTTGTTGGTCTGTGACAGTATTTTCCCCATTTGAGAAATTTGGATCTGAGCCACTCAAAAAATCTACAAAAGATGCCAGATTTTAGAGATATTCCAAATCTTGAGCGATTAAGTTTTGAAGGATGTGTAAAGTTGGTGCAGATGGATCCTTCTATTGGGTTTCTAAAAAAGCTTGTTTTCTTGAATTTGAAAGATTGCAAAAATCTAGCAAGCATACCAAACAACATATTTAGCCTCAACTCTCTAAATTGTGTAAATCTTTCGGGGTGTCACAAAGTTTTTAAGAATCATAGGAATTTGAATATAACTGCTGACACGTCAAATTCCCAATCAACTACCTCCTCCATCTTGAAATGGAAAGCATTTCGTTACCATTCCTTGAACTCTCATGCACACAAAGATTTAGCTAGTTGTTTGTTGCCTTTCTTGGTTAGCTTCTCTAGATTGGTTGAACTTGATGTTAGTTTTTGTGGTCTAAGCCAACTCCCTGATGCAATTGGATGTTTACGTTGGCTACAAGAATTAAATTTAGGAGGAAACAATTTTGTAACATTGCCTAGTCTGAAGGAGCTTTGCAGACTTGCATTTTTAAACTTGGAGCATTGCAAGCTCTTGGAATCTTTGCCTCAACTTCCTTTTCCTACTGCTATTGATCGGGGCCTTAGAAAGAACAATTATGAGAATAAAAAAGGATTGGTCATTTTCAATTGTCCTAAATTGAGTGTAACGGAACTTGGATGTACCGTCATATTTTCGTGGATGATACAGTTTATTCAGGCAAACCAAGTATTCTCTTCAATCTATGATATGAATTGTTTTGTAGTCCCAGGAAGTGAAATACCAAGTTGGTGCAATAATCAGAGTGAGGGTGATTCAGTAAAAATAGATCTATCTCCCATTATGCCAGGCAATAACAATAATATTACTGGCATTGCTTTTTGTGCAATATTTTTTGTTGCACCTGTTGACCCAACTATGACAACATGTGTACAAAGACTTAAAATAGAAATGTATATTAGTGATGGTCTAACTCAAATGGCATGGTTTAACAAAGCTCCAGTAGTTCTTGAAAGAGATCTTATTGAGATCGAATCAGATCACATGTGCCTAATTTACTTCCCTCTGGAAACAATTCTTCATTGTCTGAAGAGTGTGGACGAAACTCTCAGTCATCTTGATCAATTTAAGTTGTGGCTTAAAATTGATTATGGTAAAGGCCGATGTGAGGATTTGAATTGTAAGGTTTTGAAGTGCGGGTATCATTGGGTAAATAAACAACACCAAGAGTCTCTGTCGAAACTCCATAGCTGGGAGCTGCAAGTTTTTGGCAATTGAAGGTGATTATATTAAACCATAATGAAACAAATTTGTAACAATTGTAACTTAATGAATAGTGAATGCACTATTTCTAGAGCTACTAATCTGGTCAAGGGATCAAATGATAGAATTACTCATTCTGTAAGGTGTCTGGAGACCCAGATTCTAGAATTCATTCCATTATTTTCTTGTTAGAAACATATATGTGATTATGCTTTGTTTATGTTGTTGGTCTCATGACTCGCTAAATTATATGATTCGATTATATAACCACATATGAACGAGAAACATGTGATATGAACTTACAAAATGTAACCTAGAAAAAATTAGAAGATGAGAGTATATTTTATATGCAATAAAACTATAATATCACAGCATAAATATTTTTTCATATGTGACCCGTTTACATTTGGAAAACAACAATTGAAATCGAGAAACACTAGTAATGGAATGTTTTAGGAAAATGCTTTTTTGGTGTTCTCACGCCACCATGACAACTCTGTAATATTCTTAGCATGTGTTTGGTTCAGCGTCCAGGCTTGATTTATCGCGTCCCAATGCACTTTTTACCGTGATATTCAAAAGCTAGAAATCCAAGCTTTACACTAAACGCACGTTTGATGGGATGCTACCGTGGAAACAAACAGACGCTTAGTGTTCGAAGATACACCTCTCTCATATCAAATTGAAAAGACACCCTTTTACGTGAAAATTTATTTTGAAAATGCATTTTTGTATGTTTTAAAAATGTGTTCGAAGATGCATCTCCGTAAAAACGATTTATTCAAAAATTATGGTGATTCGGAGATGCATTTGTGGACACTTTTCTTTCATAACTCGCGCCAGAACCCTTTCATCTTCTTCCTTCTTCATTGTCTAAAAAGTTTCAAAAAAAAACATTTCACCTCTTCCTCTCCCAACCATTGAAGCATCTCGTCATTACATTGAAGCATCAGTAGAGCTCTTTCTCCTCTTTTTCAGCATCTCATAACATCGAAGTTTCTCCCTCATCAATCAATTTCATTTGTTAAGTTTTTCAAATTTTATTTTCTTTTTATGTTTTGATTTGTAGTTAATTTTTTAGGATACATTAGTTGTTTTAGCCACTTTAGGTAGTAGTGTAAACAAAATTGGTAGGTTAGAATAATATGCAACGAGGGCTTTGGAACTGTTATGGCATAAAATGGGTTGCTGCCATGGGAGACCATCAAAGGTTTGTCCAGAGATGCATCTTCGGATTGAACTCAGTAAAAAATTAGGTGATTTTGTGGAATTTGTGAATTTCTTCGGACATGCTTTTTATATTTGTCTTTGTTTATAACGCATGTGCAATGGCTGAAGACAATATTGGTCAGATTAGGCTCGGACGTGTGTCTCAAACCGTGTCAGTACGATGTGAGAGGGCCACGGCGAGGACCACGAGGTCATGAGTTGCTGATAACTCGTGTGATGATGCATCTACTTCGCAGCCCCGACCGTCTGATTCTCGTAGCTGAATCTCTGAAGCATCAAGCATATGATGCAATAGAACTTGAGGTTCTTTAGGGTCCTGTTGACCTTGAAGCCCCTAAAGTCGAAGAGGAACCCGAATTAGATGCTCCATTAGAGAGTTATCTAATTATTTCCATACTAATTTATGCTTATGTTTTCTTTTTAAAGGAGCATGATTGTTTGAAAATGATTAACCACCGCAAGAAGCTACTAGAGTTGCCACAACCCACTGCTGCTTAGTTCGTTGATGTTATCCACTATTCAGGCCTTGCCGGTTTATGTTCTTCTATGTACTAGACCATAAACCACAGCATGCAGGCAACTTTTGCAGAGAGGTGACACTCAAAGATGGTATCTTTTCACCTACATATAGGCGAGATGACCATCGCTTTGGATGACGTCTCATGTCTCCTACATCTTTCCATCACGGGGGATTACTGAACCACGGGAGGATCGGACGAGATGAAGGGGTCAATCTGATGGTCACCCTATTGGGGACTGGCCCTAGTAAGGCGACGGAGGAGGCAGCTCACACTAAAGGTGCTCATGCACGGTTTAGCTTTTTGCAAAACTTTATAAAGAACTTGTGCAGGGGTTTTGGATGCGATGGTGATGATGTGCAGGTTCAGTACCACTGCATTGCGCATTGAGGTGTTACCTCTTGTTAAGGTTGGCATGTACATTTTTGTGGACAAAAGTGCAACATATATCGATGTGGTCTACCTCAAGTACTTCATAGACATGAGTGTGATTCACGAGCACAACTGGGGGCCTCTTGTTTGGTTTACCTATACTTGAAGTTGAGCTAGAGTTATCTTTGAAAGACACAACAGATGAAGGGGTGTTACGCTGCTTACGAATAATTTCTTATTACTAATATGTTCATAAATCAATTGTTACACTTGTTATTAAACTTGTTATTAATATTGTATTTGAACCATAGTTGTAAAGTGGTTTTACAATTATAGTGTATTCTAATTAATCTCAATTGCAAAATGACTTATAAATAAAGTTGAATCTTTTTATTCAAATATAACTAGAAATTTTGGTTAAACTTTGCTTTGAATTTTCATTATAAAATTGACAAATATATATATTAAATTATAATTTAAAAAAATTATATTCAATTAAAGATATTAATAATATAGTTAAATAGGAGTACTATTAATAACTAATAACATAAATTTATAAATAGTAAGTCTTAATGTAAATTTATATTATGAAATTAAAGAATGAATGCGTGTGACAGATTTTTTTAATTGTTATTTAGAGTTACATTTTATTTTTTTAACAAAAATTTAAATATGTATTAAATTGTAAATAAAAAATTATCATTTAAATAATATTTTATTTGTCAAAATAAAGATAAAATTTTATTTCTTTTTTTTAGACTTCATTGAAAATTGATATATATATATATATATATATATATATATATATATATATATATATATATATATATATATATATATATATATATATATATATATATATATATATATATATATATATATATGGGAGCGTATCCGGTGAGAACTGATAACTTCTGTGAGAAATGAGAACTAACAATATTAACCTTCTGATTTAATTAACGCTTCAGATTTCTTTATTCCATATACAGAGTGTCTTACTGAATTTTTTCTATTATACTTAATATTTATAAATTCCATAAATAGAGAATCTTGTCATAATTATATTTATTATACTAACATTTAGTATAAATAAAAATTAATAGCTTTCGATTTATTTTATTTTTAAAAACTTAAATAAATAATAATATTTAAATTTTTAGTTTGCCAATATCCAAAAAACGCCATAATTATTATAATATTGTCACTATACTGAAATTTATATTAAATGCTCACAATTGTAAAAAATTTAAATATAATATTTTTTCAAAATTTCAAATAAATAAATAAAACTAAACTAATATTTAAATAATAATCCCACATTCTTTAATATTTTTAATCGAATGAACATATAGATGTAAATCAATATTGTTATTTTAATCAAATGAACATTTGTCTTTAATTTATGCTTTAGACTTAGTGTAATTTTTTTCATTACATAATTATAAATATATTGATATATAATTTATTTTGAAGAAAAAAACATAACGTTCTAGTATATTGATCTATAATTTTCAAGTATAAATAAATCTATTATAAATAAAAGCAAATTCTTATTTTTGAATATTTTACTATTATGACCATTTTAAATAAAAATATATAATTGATTTATTCCTTATATTTTATTTGATCTAAAATATTAAAAAATATAAATGATTACATATATTTTAATTTTGTTTATTTATTTATTTCCAAGTTAATAAATGTTTTATTTTTTATCTTCAACTATTGTGACCGTTTAAAATAAAAATAAATTATTAATTTATTACGTATATATTAATTTGATAAGAATTTAAAATTATCACCTATATTTTAATTGAGTTGATTTTTTTATTAGCAAATTGAAAAAAAAATTAGTTTTACATATTTTTAAGTTACTAGCATTTTAAATATATTTTATTATTCTAAAAATAATATGTTAATTATGGTGCTTATTAGATATTGACAAACTAAAAATTTATTATTTTTTTAATTTTTTTAAATAAAAAATTATTAGTCTATATTTTTACGAAATATTGGCATAAGAAAAATATTAGTATTTATTTATACCAAATATTAGTATAGTAAATAAAAAATAATTATGATAAGATTCTCTATTTATAGAATTTATAAATATTAAGTATAATAGAAAAAATTCAATAAGATGCTCTTTATATTGAATAAAGTAATCTGAAGCGTTAATTAAATCAGAAGGTTAATATTGTTAGTTCTCATTTCTCACAGAAGACATCAGTTATCACCGGATACGCTCCCTATATATATATATATATATATATATATATATATATATATATATATATATATATATATATATATATATATATATATATATATATATATATATATATATATATATATATATATATATATATATATATATATATATATATGTGAAGTGTGATTGCACATTCTAAGTATTTGTTGTTAGTTTTTTGGGTCTTGTGTTGGACTTCAGTTAGTTTGGCCCAATATGAGTTTGTAATCGTTAGTAACATGAGAACATTATATAATCATTCTTGCAACTGTATCTTTTAATAGAGTTAAAGTTAGTTACAACTTTCTGTCTCTTCTTCCATCTTCATCATGTTCATCTTGTTATGTTGTGCACCGACAATTAGTATTTAGAGCTCCAGTTCAGATCCACATGAAGGAAAACATGGGTGTATGTGAGGTGTGTGATTGTTTTGATTTCGGATTCATTCAATTCATAGTGAGTTGAAGATTGAAATCATATCGGAATCACAATTCTTAATTTCGAAGGATTGGGAAACACGAGTGTTTTGTGAGATCTGAGTGGTTTCATGCACAATATTGAAGATGAATGGTAGGAACGGTAGTTTGAATATGAAACTTCATGTGTTTGATGGAAAGAATTGAAATCGGTGGATGATTCAGATGTGTGTGTTGTTTGGCGCTCAAGATGTGTTTGATCTCCTCAACAAATGTTACACGCTTGTTGTTGCGGATGCAACGGAAGCACAGAGAAATGCGCAGCGAGAAACAAGAAGAAGGATCAGAAAGCGTTGTTCTACATCCATCAGTGTGTGAATGCGAATGTGTTTGAGAAGATCTCTTATTCAACGACAACGAAGGCTGCGTGGAACACATTGGTACGGTGCTATGGTGGTGGTGAATCATCTGTGCAGAAGGTGAAGCAACAGTCTCCATGTAAGCAGTGTGAGAATCTCAACATGAAGAGCAATGAGAATGTACCTGAGTACATCTCCAGAGTGATTCTGATCATTAATGAGATGAAAGCTTGTGGAGAAACACTCTCAGAACAAGTGATTATTGAGAAGGTACCGAGATCACTTACTCCTCAGTTTGATTACATTGTTGTAGCTATTGAACATTCTAAAGATATGATCACCATGAGAATTGAAGAGCTGCAAAGCAGTCTAGAAGCACAAGAGTTGCGTCTAACTGAGAGAATCTTTGAGAGAGGTAGAGAAGACTCTGAAGGCTTCTTCTGATAGGAAGAGTCAAAAGTCTTCTTGGTCAGAAGCCAAGAGATATCGTGGTTCTCAGAAGTCAAAAGCATATATACACAGTAAAAAAATCATTGTCTTGGATTTGAGATATGCACATCCGAAACACCTTTCTCACGTCATTAAATGTGCTTTCGAAGATGCATCTCCGAAACAACATCTTTTGTGGTGCATTCAGAGATACATCTCCAAAAGACACTTTGGAATTTTAAGGGGTTTTTTTCACCCCTACAAAGTGTATAAAGAAATTCTCTAATGTTTTGTGATATTGGGTCTCAATTTCAATGAAGAGCAGGGTTTCTGTCAAATAGTCTATCGGCAATAATTACACTCTAAACATACAAAAATATGAAAATGCAGGTTATATCAAATATCTTTGTCGCCTCTAACCATCTCTACATCTATCAAGGGAATTGTACTCTTAGGATACAATAGTGGGTTAGTTCAAGTGCTATTGGTTTGTCACAGTTTGCCAAATTTGAATTATTGCCACTTAAGAGCATCTCCAACTGTGAACCATTTTTTGGTTCTTTGTGGGATTTATTAAGTCACGTCACCTTTAAGCAACTCAATTAATTTTTTAATCCAATACTGCAACTCTAAAGAATTTATATTGGGTCCCACAACTTTACTTTATAAACTAATATTTTATTCATATTAAATTTCATATTATTTAAAATAATAATTTTAATTATTAAAATTAAAATTGATATAAAATAAATAAAATTCAAATTTAACTTATAATTTAAAATAATAATTAAAATTAATCTCAAATACATAACATATAATTAAAAACAATAAAAATAAATAACATCACAAAATTAATCAAACTTAAATTTCATCATCAACATGTCCAAAATGTTCCCAAACATACTCGACTAGTTCTCCTTGAAGTTGACGATGAACTTGTTTTTCACAAATACTTGCTCTTCTTTGTAGTCTTGTTGCAAGATTCGGATAAGGACCGTTAAATGTTTTAGCTGTTAAGTTGTTGTTATCCACATTATCATAAAAGTAATCAAAATTTACATCCATGTGTATGTCGTTCGTCTTCCACAATCATGTTGTGCAATATGATGCAGACATATATGGTATGCTCGAGGGTCTCCATGTGCCAGGCACGCGTTGGGCCATGTATAATTGCAAATCGAGATTGAAGCACTCCAAATGCCTGTTCCACATCTTTTCTAGCTGATTCTTGATGTTGAGCAAATAATTTTTTCTTTTCTCCCTTTGGCATTGAAATGGTCTTGACAAATGTAGTTCACTCGAGATATATACCATCTGCTAAATAATACCCCATATTATATGGCGTTCCATTGATTGTATATTGCACATTGGGAGCATGTCCTTCCAAAATATCATTAAAAACAATGGATTGGTTTAACACATTAATGTCATTGTTTGAATCTGCAATATCAAAAAATCATGTCAAATCTATAAGTCTTGTGATGATACTGCTTCAAGCATGATTGTGGGCTTACCATGATCACCTCGACAATAATGTCCTTTCCATGCAACATGACAATTTTTTCATTCCCAATGCATACAATCAATGGAACCCAACATACTTGGAAAGCCATGTGACTCTCCCATTTGTAAAAGATGTTCAACATCAGTGTTGTTAGGCTTTCTCAAATACTCAGCCCCAAATACAGCATTCACGCCCTGAACGAATCTTTGTAAGCACTCAATTGAAGTGCTTTCACCGATTCAAACATATTCGTCTACAGAGTCAGCAGGAGACTCATACGCCAACATACGAATAGCTGATGTACATTTCTGCAATGGTGAAAGACCCATTTTACCAGTTGCATCGACCCTTATTTGGAAATATTCATCATGATTTCCAAGGGCATCTACAATTTGAAGAAATACATGTCTATGCATTATGAACCTTCTTCGGAATTGAACATTTGTGTTTACTGGATTTTCCGAGAAGTAATCATTGAGTAATTGATTGTGCTCTTCTTCACGACCTCGATCTGTCGTTGTTCTTCTCTTTGGCCGAGAGGAACTTCCAAATTGACTTTCATTCTGAAGTTGTTGTTCTTCATCAATGTCGTCCATAAATTCTTCTTCAATCAACTCCCAAAATTCTTGATCGTAATTATCTGAATTGTCTGAATCCATTTTAGTGAGTAAAGAATGAGAACAAAATGAGAGAAGAATAAGATGAGAATGAGAAAACAATAACATAAGTGGTAGTATATATAATGGTTTGAATAACGGCTAGTTTGAATAACGGCTAGTTTGAATAACATAATATTTATTATAATTTAAAGTGGTACTAATAACCATTTTACATAGGTGTTGATAAATTAAAGTGGTACTAGTGACCATTTTACATAGGTATAAATTAAAGTGGTACTGATGGCCATTTTACATAAGTGATACTAACTACATTCCATCTTTTTTCATCTTATTACAATATTTTTTATGAATATCTCGTTAACTACCGCTCATAGTAGAAGTGTATTTCATTATTATTTGAATTACCTTGACTTCTATCTCGTCCTCCTTACATTGCGCTAGTCTTTCCATTGTCTTTGCTCTTTTATTCCTTGCATCTTGCTTAGCAGATGGAATTTCGTTTGCCTTACCATTCATTTTTGCTGCTTTTTGTCCCATTGGATGTTCCATTGGTGATGAAGAGTTAAACTCATAACTTGAAGGTGTATTTGGGTTCTCCGATGGTGCCCCACTAGCAGAAGTCTTTGTTATTTTTGAAGAACTTCCAATCGATTCTCCCATCCATTTAGGTTCACCTTTTAACAGTCGCCATGCGTACTCAAGATTGAATGTTGTACCTTGATCCTGGGAAAAAAAGCATGTGCAGCAGCCATGATATCGTTCTCCGATGTCCCACTTCTTTTTCCATTAACAGCTTGTTTGTAACACCCAACAAAATTTTGAACCAAGCCATTTATTTGATGCCATCGACATTTTAATTGTCCCCCTGACTTTTCTCGCGATTGTCCACGATATTGGTTATAATTGACAGCGACTCTTACCCAAAAACTCTCAGCCTTTTGATCAACTCCCACAATTTGATCCTTTGAAACATTGAACCATGATTGGATAAGAAGTATATCTTCATCCCTTGTAAATTGCTCTCGAGATTTTTTTTAATGACAACACTTTTCTGTTTCAGCACCAACTTAAGTAGAAAACAATGGAAGTTAACAACCGAACATTGGTTCATGACAACAAAATTTCATACTATAGAATTCATTTGAGGGCTGGGAAACATATTTGGATTGTTTGGTCACGAAAAAAATATGACAGCATTTGTTGACACCGATGAAATTTGAAAAATTTGAGAATTAGAATTTTGATAATTTTACATGTAATTGAATATAGCTTGTTGATAATGAAAATGATTAGGATCCATTTGACCTAAACAGTTTTAAGTTGAAGTAAAAAAATAAAAATTTGAATGAAATTTTGAAAGAAACTTCAAATTTATGAGAAAATGAAAGTGAAAAAAATTGGTGTTGATAAATTTTTTCCTAAAAAACTATATTTATAATTGAGAAGTTTAAAAAAAAAAGAAAGGAACTAGCCTCAACAGCTAGTTTGAATTTTTTAATAATAAAAATAATTGAAAGAACCGATGAATTTTTTAATAATAAAAATAATTGAAAGAACAGTTGTATATTTTTAGACCGTTTGTATATTTTTAGACCGTTTGTTAACTAGAAAACTTTGAAAACACAAAATTTGTTGCCACTGTACAAAAGAACCGGACAGAATTGAAGTTTATTACCTCTCACTATAGTTCAACTTACGAAAGTTCATTAAGCAGGCATGGATGGCACGTTCTCATTGCAGTGAATATATAATTTGAGTATGTGTTCTAGTAAAAGGAAATAATCATGATTATACTATCCATCATAAAGGGGCATAAGGCCCCAAAAAAACAAACAAAATGACAGTCAAGCCAATATCATAATGTGCTCGTATGGTTAACATTAGATTTTACCTTTTACATAATGTGCCCGGTTTATATCTAGTGCAACAAGATCATGAGCTATATATACCTCAACAGTATCCACTATTCACACAAAAAATCAAGTTTTAAGTTGTACCGTTGCCAGGATAGAGTTAGGACAAGTTACAATCAGATAACAACAACCATACATTTGTGGAAGATATCATCATAAACATTAAAAAATAACTATATCGAAGTAATAACATTTAATATTAATATTTTAAAATTTCAAACCAAGCTAAAATATTCTGCCAAGAGATCCCAGCAAGTATTTTACAAACCGGTTGAACTGTTTTGCCTTAATATATAACCATAGCAACTCAATTACCATGAAAAACATGAATTAAAAAAGCTTCACCAACACAAAATACAAAAAGTTACAAGAGTCTTTCAAAGTTCAAACCAGCATGTATTTGGATTCCTGTATTTCTAAGCCCCGTCTGCTAGAGTCCTCTTTGAGGTACTGATGTACAAAACTGCATCAAAAAAATTAATTTTCAATTGCTTAATTCTGCAGTCAAATAACAATAAAGAATCAAGAACATTTTACTCCAAATGCGTACCATTATTCCCACGAATGAATGCATCACCGTACTTGTTCTTGAGTTGTCCATTAACATACTCCTCAGTTTGTTCCATTGCAATATTCATATAGCCATCTAGACAAGCTAAGATACCTGCAGCATTAACGAAAAGGATTCAGCCTAGTTTATGTGTACCTAAAAAAATACAGATTGACATATGCACCGATCTACACCAATAAGTAATAGAAACAAACTAGTAACAGAGGCAACTTAATGAACAATCGAAAAACAGTCCATGCAATGCATAATTTCAGAACTACTGTTTTAGGGTTTAGAAGATGAACATTGATGTTTGATAGACCCTGATGCTCTCTTGAATCCAAACCTAACTTTTTCTTTCCACCTCTAGTATTTCCCCTTCTCCCTTCAATTCCCAATTCATACTCTTAAGTCTTAACCAATGTAGTAAAGCAAAAGATCTTAAGTAGGATCGGTCGGCGAGTGAAAGATCGTAAAACTCAGAACGTTAGAACGGCACATAAGATCCTACCGAAGGGAAAAATGGTAATTTCATAAATATATATACACACACATACACAAACACATGAATATTATAATACAGGCCCCAAAAAAAACAAAACTTTTTTTTTACGATCTTGCTTCAAAAAGCTCGATCTTGACCACGCCAGCAACAAAAACGATATTTTTCGGATCGTAGCACTCTTGAGCATCCTTAGCACGTAAGATCTTATGATATCCAGCACTCGATCTTGACTACGCTGCTCTTAATCAATAACTAAATGATTAGTAACATTAGTAACATAAGTTAGACTTAGAGGTAATATAAATATACAATCCATTGTGCCATACTTATTTTCTTAGTGTTCCCTTTTTTACTATTGTATCAACTGTTTTTCTTTGTTTTCTCACTTCAAAACTCAATTCTTTTCAACTTCTCTTACATAGGGAGTTTTGAAAACATATTACCATAATGATTATCTTCAGCCATTTCTAGATGGGCCCGGACTTTCGGAAGAAGAAAAGAACAGCGCCAATTTGACGTGTTATCGCACACGGGTCAAAAACAAGTTAATAAAAATGAAGTTTAGGGAAGCAATACTCAAGTCGTATCATAGGTATTCCTAATTCAATTACCTAAATCTAAAATCGATAAAGTTATAAAGGGGGTTTTTCGTGTTTGGACAGCTTTAGTATAATTCCATAAAAATGTGTATGAGTAAAAACCAATCAATCCGCTGAATTGATAACTCTAGCCTATCCATTCTACGGTTTAATCTCTAATTTCAATTCTATTCATGTTTGACTAGAGTACATTATGCAAGCGTCAATCGACCCTATGCGAATTTGAGTTCCTAACCGTCAACCGGAGTTCATTTTATAACTCCAAATTATACGAAAAATTAAAAGGATACTATAATGATATGTCCATTTCATTGAATCAAATTTGAAACAATTTCAAAAAAGAGAACTCAAAATCATTCCAATTCATCCAAACAAATTTGAAACAATTCAAACAAGAGAACTTAAGATATCCAAATATGGTATATAAATGAAAAGAATCAACCAAATAAAGATAACCTAGGAATGTGATTCAGTATTTGAGCTCAAAATCCAAAAAATCCAAAAAAAATATAGGAATCTGACCTCGATAGTCGACACCAGAGTTGAGCTTAACAACAACTGGCCTACCACGAATGGATTTGAGGAAATCAGCTGGTGTTTTCGTGGTTCCCGAACCTTTCTCTGCTCCACTCATCCTTTTTGTTTACAATCTAAACCCTAAAAAAAAACTTCAACAAACAAAAAGAACAAAATCAACATAATGAAAATGAAACAACAATTAGAGAACGTGTGATCTATTTGTTGAAATCCCTAACCCCTGTACTGAAAATTAATTAAACATTAGACACAAGCGAGTAAAGAAGATAAGAGAAACGGCAATAAACGAAATCAAAAGAGGATGGAGATTTACCTGGTGGAGACTGGAGAGTGTGTAGCCAAGTCGAAAGGGGAGAAAAAAGGGGCGCGATGGGAGGGAAACAGAAGAGAGGGGTTTGGGTTTTGCGTATGAGGGTTTCGATAGGAACAGGAACTGAAACAGTGAGTAATGTGATGTGAGTAAGTAGCGCCTAAAATAAAAAGATTAGGGTAAATAAATTTAGATATTACGTGGATAAGATATATTTTATGAAGTTATTTGGTATATATTTAAACAATACACATGTTAATTGGAGGAATATCTATAATAAATTTAAATATGTAGTATGTTAAATAAAATATAGCAATAAAATATATATACATATATATATTATATAAAATTATAAGTTTAATATGTATGAATCTATAATATAAAAAAATTTACTGTTTTGTTCTGGTATTCACTAAAATACCCTTTGATTAACTTAGTCTAAAATAATATATTTAGGGTAAATAATGTCTTTTGTGTAGTTTATTAAACCCATAATCAAAATGTATGCTGGCCCACAATAACAACTCACACGTTTCTGTACTAATGCTATTATTACCTTTTCCTCTTTCCAAAATTTCTTTTCGTCTCTACACGGCAATCCAAACAACCCTTTCTCTTCTCTTACCCAAATTGGTCTTGGAACCCTAATTTTTGCTGACAAAAGCTTGCTTTCTGGATTCAAACATGTCACATTTCACAAGCTACCGTTAATGTTTCTCTTCTTTTCCTTCAGACACAAACATACCATCTGCCTCACCAACAAATACCGCCATCTCTCTCCACGCCAATGCCGGAATATCATTGATGTTTTATCAACTAAGTTAGTTTCAGCTGTACTTTTAGCTTCACGATAGCTCGATTTGATGGCAAAAGATTTTAATTGGGCCATATGTGATGTTTATTAATTTGTTTACTTTTAAGAACCTTATCAGTACTCTGGTTGTTGTCTCTCTGTGGCAGAGTTTCGGTTGAAAAGCTCAACTGGAGGTTGGTTAGGGTTTTGTTGCCTGTGAATGTGATATTTATCGCCATGCTTGTCTCAAGCATGTATATGTAAGTGACATTCTTGTATTATACTCATTGATTTGCTTTTTAATTTCACAAATTTGAGTTCATTTCATTGTTGGTAAGGACCATTTGATGGTAATTCAATGTTTATTTAACCTTTATTTGGTCTGACGTATATCTCTGCACGTTTCCGTTTTGATACATGTTTTTGAAGTTACTTTCTCCTCTTATATGTACTTTATACAGATTATCTCTGCTGGCAGCGAAGGTGTTATACATCTCTCATTTGATGCAGTCGGTTATGCCTGGCAGATTATGAATTGTTTTCTTACCCCAAGTTATTCGGTATGCAGCTGGTTATGTCTGGCAGATTATAAATTGTTTCCATATTCTGTAAGAGTCTTCTCTGTTTTTTCCTGTGATTGATAATTTAATCATTCACTAAACATTTTTTCATTTTGTGACAGCTTACCCTCAGGTGGGTTATGGATGAAGCAAAAAAATCTACAAAATATGGTTCTCTTAATGAAGTGGCAAAGGTGTTGCTCAACAATTTATTGTCTTTACCTTTTGCAATAATCATGATATTCCTTTTCGGCGAGTGCGATTATGTAATACACACGTGAGTGTATGTTTCTTTGTTTTGAAATTCAACGAAGCCTTATACAATCTCACCATCGGTTTTGTTTTGGTTTCTAGCGACGTAGTGGACTGATCGGACTTTCCATCAGCTTTTGTTTTGGTTTCTAGCGACGTAGTGGACTGATCGGAGTTTCCATCAGCTTTACCTCAATGTGGTTTTTACATCAAACTAGCAAGTTGTCATTTAGGTTGCAGTAGTCTATGGTTAAAATGACTACTCGGATTTGCTATAAGACTTCAGTTTATGCTTTTAATTTTCTTTAAAATGGAAATAAGAGCTAAATATTAACATTTGACTCATTGACATGCAGCGTGGTGTTGTTTCTGAAGTTTCTTACTCTGGTCTTGTAGCTTATATACAATTAAGGAGACTGTTAATTTTTGGTGCAAAGGTAACACCTTCTTCTCTAAATAAGTTTACAATCAAATGAATTTACATTGATAGATTTTTTATTCCTTGATTGTTTACTTTACAGACCAAAACAAAATCAGTACTTCTGCATGACATCCTTCACTTCGAACGTCTTCGCTCTTCAAACCTGTAGATTTTCTGTAACATTGAATTTACCAATTGGTGATGATTTTAATTGTTAGTTGTTTGGTTTCTGTGATTAAGCAGGGTGACAAAGCATGGGTAATACATATCCATCTTTTTTGTAGTTGCCATTAATACATTTCTCCAAGCACTTTTTGGAAAAAGATTGTATGGAGTAGTTAGAGGCTCGTTTGCATATGTAATTCCAGTTACTTATATTATTGGTGACTCTGATTGCAACCGATTAATGATCCTTACGAAGTAAGTTTTCATCCTTCCTTCTCATCATTGCGAATTTAAGACAACATTAAATCTAAACATTAGTTATTCAAATTTTGGATTTATGATTTACCTGCTAGGCATTTTCACCAACCATTATGAAATTGATTTTTTTTATTCATAGGGTAATGATCAAGTGTTACCTTTTCGCCCTCTTTTGATCAAAAGATCAACCAGTGGACTTTTGAAGGTGCGGTCAGGAAATGCACCAGCAAATTCTTTTCCAACTGTTACAGCAACTCCGTAGCCGGGCAGATCCTGATTCCTGCAAGCCATAAAAAGTTTGCATGCTGTTAGCATGAATTTTGTGAGTTGATTAACTATTTTTGTGAGTTGATTGGTTATGTAAATAAATTTAAAAAACTATGCATCTCAGTGTAATGTATAGAAGTGTTAGTTAATTAGTTGCAAAGTGAGTTAATAATGTTGTTAATTAGTTGGCATTTGGTAAGCACACATGTTGGTTATATAATTTATGTATCTAAGTGTAATATTCATTCAACTGATTTGACTCAGCATCTCATTTTTTTCTACTTCCAAAAGGTTTTACTCAGTAGATTTCCAGCAGTTGGTACATAAAGATGTCTCTACAAATGCAATAAGCAAAAATACTGCATTAGTTTTTCTCTTGGGCTTTACTTTGTTGAGTTTGTACTTGCTACTTAGCCAATACTGCTCATTTTTAATTCATTTGGGGGGTCCCGTGCTATTAGTTACCGCTGGAAAACCTCTCTTAAGATTTGTTGTTCAAGGTAGTTTTCCTTTAAAACTTGATTCCGGTGCAGCAGAGTTTGGAGGTATCTGATCAAGGATGACCAAACCAGTTATCATTGATGGTGTGCTCAATGCTCCAAAAGCTTGAGGCTGAAGTCTTCTCCCTATGATGTAACCACAGTTTAATTCATTGTTCACAAAAATGAATTGATTATTTAAATTTAGGAGACATTACTTTATCTTGGTCCAATCTAAGCCCTCCATATAATGTCATATAATGTGAACTCTTCCAAGTTTTTACTAAGCTTGAAACTGTTCCCAGAATGGTAACACCAGCATCCTGAAGACCTGAACAATTGTAGTTAAATGAATAATGCCTACTTGGTGCACTGTATATAATTAAGATGATGCAACATACATCTTTAATTTTCGTTCACGTTACTTGGTAGTCCATAATTGAATGTTTTAAGGGAGAGTATTTACCTGTGTTCTAGCTGAGAAAAGTGTGTTAGTGATAGAAACAACTAATTGATAGATTGGAGAGTAATTATGTGACCTACCAAGATGTAAACGTGAAGATCATTTGAAATATAATGAAAAGAACTAATTAAGCTATTGATATTAAAATATCGAATAATAATGATTGATTTAAAAATTTTTTATAAATGTTTCAAAAACAAAAATAATTATATATAAGAATAATTATATTGTTAATTCAAATATAAAACTTTTATATATGATAGAAATTATACAAACCAATTTTTTAAAAAAATTATAAACTATTTTGGTCATGGCATTTTGTCTTTTTGTTTTCATTTAATTTTTATTATATCTTTGAAAATAAAATGCGTGTAACATACCAGTACCCTTGCGAACACACAGGTACTACAACACCAGTACCTAAACGCACGAGTAATTATGTCGAAATGTGTTTGAACACACGAATTATTACATTTTTTTACAATTAAAAAAATATTAAAAAATTATTCAAACATGAGAAAAATATGTTATTTTTGAATTATTTATGTATCTAATATTTTTATTTTGAAATTATTTTAAATTTAAGATAGAATTTTTTTTAATATAATATATAAAACATTGAAATATATAAATTATACAAATTAGTTTTGTTTTTCTTATTTACATTTTTATTATATTTTAAAAACAAAAACATGCGTACCACACCAGTACCCGTGGGAAAGCACGGGTATCCCACTGATCAAAATATTAAATAATAATATGACAATTTTATTATTGGTTTAAATATTTATGACAACAATTTAGAAAAAAACAATACTAATATAAAAAATATTTATATTATTAATTCAAATATTTTGAATTTTAACGGGAACATGAAGTTCCTGATAAAAATATTGAATATCAATGAAAACATCAAGTTACTAATTAAAATATTGGATATTAACGATAACATGAAGTTAATGATAAAAATATTAAATATTAACGGGAACATGAATCTACTGATAAAAATATTGAATACTAACGGGAACATGAAGTTCCTCATAAAAATATTGAATATCAATGGGAACATGAATTTATTGATTAAAATATTGAATATTAACATAATCCACACATTTTCTTTATATATATTATTTCTCAATGGAACCTCTACATTTCTTAATTGCATCCTAAGTTGTATTATTCAATCTAAAACAATATAAACTCTATTTTCTAAATTACTTTTTATTTTCAATATTCAATTTTTTTAATATTAATATTTTTTATAGCTTTACCCATTTTTTACCAAAATTTAGTCTTTTTACTAATACCTTTTGTTTTTCTCAATCCAAATGCGCAAAAACGACAGGTACCCGTGCGAACGCACGGGTATCACACTAGTTTTGTCATTAAAAACAATGCATATAAGAATAATAATAATTGTTAAATAAATAAAAAAGACCATTTAATTATTTAAAAAAATTAAAAAATGTAATATTTTTCATAATAAAGAAATTATTATTTTATGACAAATTATACATTGTGCAATATAAGCAATAGATTACAAAGTTATTTTATAACACTTAAGTATTTTCTATAGATTACAAAGTTATCATATATGAATTTGGTAATTCAAAACAATGCATATAACAAATATAATATATTTTAAATCATACGATGTCGCACGGGTCTGGTCGAGATTTCACATGACATGTATTTAGTTTTGACTTGTAAAGTTCCTTTATATATATCAAAAATTTATGCAATAGCTGATATTTCATTGATATGTTCACTTCTACCCGTTAATTCAGATGAGTTAATTCTAAAAATTTATTAAACCTATTTTAGAAATTATTCCATTTTCTCAAGTTCTTTTATATATATCAAACATTTATTCAATAATTGATATCTCATATATATACATTCACATCTACCCATTAATTCAGATAAGTTAAAAACTCAATTGAATTCGAATGAGTTAACTCTAAAAATTTATTAAACATATTTTAAATATTATTTCATATTTTCAAACATAAAATATATGACAGCTCTTGTCAAACTTAAGAATTTTACAAATTTAAAATGTAATTAGTTATCATTTAATTTCCTTTAAGATCTATGATAATAAAAAATTGAATTGAAAGCTCGAAAAATTGGATTCTTCGTATTTGCACTAAAAGACTTTTCATCTTCCCGTGTGACCTTTCAAATTAATTGCATTGAGTAGGAAAAAACTGAATTTGCATTGAAAAGTTAAAAAGACGATTCCTAATGTTTCAAAAATGCTATATTATTCATATAGGACAAAAAATAAAAAAGTCACCCGTATTTTTTTTATGTTAGATGAAAGCAAAAGTCATTTAAAAAAAACTATTTTTGACTTTTAAAATTATGAAATTAAGAAATATATAATAATTATGAGGAATTTAATTTTCAATTCAATAATAATTATTTCATTCAATAATAAAATTTCCTAAATCTATATTAAATGATAATTTGACAATTATTCTTGTAATTATCATTTAATTGCCTTTAAGATATATGTGAATAAAAAATTTGAATTGAAAGCTCAAAAAATTGGGTTCCCCGTATTATATATATATATATATATATATATATATATATATATATATATATATATATATATATATATATATATATATATATATATATATATATATATATATATATATATATATATATATATATATATATATATATATATATATATATATATGTATTAGAAGACTTTTCATCTCCGCGTCAGATTAGTTGCATTCAACAAAAAAGAATTAAATTTGCATTTAAAAGTTAAAAAATATGAGTTTTAATAGATATGGTCATTTGCATTTTCATTGTTTCAAAAATGCTATATTATTAATATAGGACAACTAAAAGTTAGGAAAAACAAATAAAAACAGTCATTCCGTATTTTTTATATTAGATGAAAGCAAAAGTATGTAATTTATAAGTACTTTAGTTTTTATATAATATAAATTAAGATAAATTCTTAGAAGAAATAAATTTTCTCCCATTAAAAATATTCCTTTTATTCTTTAATACTTAAAAAAAATCATTTTCACATATTTTCTAACAAATATATTATATTGAATAGGATTAAAATAATAATAAATAATATAATTAATATATTATATATTATATATTATATATTATTTTAATAATTAAAATAGTTATAAAAGCAGTGTTTATTCCGATTATGTAATAATTAGTACACAAATGATTAAGAAAATAATATATTTTTAAATAATTAAGACATATTTATCAGATTGTGTACATTCTCGAATAATTAAAATATATATGGAATAATACATCGAAATGCACAATAAATAAATAAATATATCATTTAATAGAATCTCATATTTTTATTTACACTTCCAATATTTCTATATGATTTTTCTTTCCACAGCAATTATAATAAACTTTTTAAAAATCACCTGCCTCTTCTTCATTTTCATCGAGAATACAGTCTATTTTTTATAAATTAATTGTATCAACAATATACTTTTTCTCGTTTATAAAAATATTGATAACTTATTTCTGTTTATAAAAATAATTATATCAACAATAGACTTTTTCCAATTTATAAAAATATTTGTAGCTTATTTTCGTTTATTAATTAATATAATTGTATTAACAATAGTATTTTCCGTTTTATAAAAATATTTATAACTTATTTCTGTTTATAAAAAAAATTACGAATAAAAAATTATTAACAGATTTTCATTAATTTTTTTAAAAAAAATTTATTCGACGTACAAAAACATGTTGTGGCTTTTAGCTGATTATTAACAAAGAAATAAATAAAATAATAATAAATTTATATATAAATATATAAATAAAAATAACATTTTCAAATTGAGATAAGGTAAACAAAATCATTACATTAACTCATTATTTAATCATATTTTTTGTATTTATTAAATTTCAACTTATTAATTAATAACTAATTCTTATTTATCATGAATACAAAGTTTAAAAAAAAATTGATGAATGATAAAATAGAGAAAACCACTGATATGCACTTATAAAAACATGTTAAATATGTAAATTTTGGAATACAAAACATATAAATTTATTATGTATATTATTTTTATAAATGTAAAAACAAATGATGAATAAAAAGTGGCAAATATCCTCAATAAATAAATAAAATATTTATTGTAGTAATAAGGGATATGTACAAATATCATAAAGTGATTGATTTATGCATAAAAAAGTATAACGTGAGAATTCTAATTTATGAATAGAAATAAAAATTGGATCCCCTGAAAAGATAACATTAATAGCTATAGGAATTTCTATTTTTTATTGTTTCAAATCATAACGATTTATTTAGGAAAAAAGATATTTTAAATGGAACTTTAAAAACGTGATTTTTTAAATAATGATTTTCTTTTGTTAAATAGTAATTAGGAGTTAAAAGAGAATAATTCAAAAGATGTGTGATGCTTAGAGACCCACATAATCTATTTAAATAAATAATAATCATAATGAACATTGAAAGAAATCATTGGTATTAAAGTCATTGAACAATTAAAAGGCATAAAATGATTCAGTTTTTTGAAAAAGTAAAATTAAAAGGCATAAAGTGATTTAATTACGTGTTTATTAAAAGCAGATTGAAGAGTTATAAAATGTTTTAATTTCCATTTAGTAATAATAAATTTAATTCAATAAAAAATTAATAAAGTGATGAAACGTTACAATATTAGATATGTATATACACACACAGTGAAAACAGTTATATTGCATTATCAACCTCTATTAAACCTTTTTTCATTTCATGAATATCTAACAAACACAAAATCAGTTGGTCTATTTGATTTTTCAATGAAGATATGCTATAAACTCCTCCCATAATCTTTTGAAATACAATTCCAGCTTTGCAAGAGTAAATTCACCTGCCGTGCAGGATCTTCAAAAGCTATGTTCATCTTAATCTTTATTTCTACCAATCAAACTGCAGATTATTTCTACCAATCAAACTGCAAAACCGAAAATGAATAAATGAGATTTTTCATGTTACAATAGAGATAAGATATAAGCATAAAAAGTAGAAAATAATCCAATACAATAGACCTTGTTGAGAATAATAGCATTATAACATATATTTGTGTACTTTAGATAACACAAAACTGCACATACAAATTATAAAATGAGAAAATTCTACTAAACTTTGAAACTTATATATAAAATTAATAAACAGAGGCATACTGAGAGAGACAAACCAATCTTTTGAATACACTCTGCAACAATAAACATGAGAATTAGTTAAGAGTCAATAAATTGATTCAATTCAATTAGATAGAACATAAAACCCGAGAAAAAATATAAAGCCCGAGAAGCATCAAATTACATTACACTGCATATATTTCTGTCAACATCAGTACACTCTAACTAAAATAAAAATTAGTTTACACAACATAGGGACCTAACAAAAGTTGGTCCCATTTCAGATCTATTGTAACATTGCGTTTGCAGGAACAATGAAGAAGTATCCCAATTCTATTCCTATCAAACAAAAAATCCAATTAGATTATAACCTAACCATAAAAACCAAAATTGAATCCAAAAAAGTAGATGAATAGAGAGGAAGAGTAGAAGATCAAAGTTTTGCGTGCGTCTCTCATGGGAGGGGTGAGGCCATGTCTACACTCAATTACATCTGGAGCAGCGTCACCGGATTCACTCACCATAACTATCTGTTAGTTGCATCCATCAAAACAAATAGTTATTTAACTATCCAAATCATGAATTGTGAGTAAATGAATAATGTGAATAACCATGGATATCTGACCTGACTAATATCGGCGGTCTTGACCAAAGAGTTATCGTCGTAAGTCTTGTATGATTCAACAATAGAAGGAAGGTCAAGTAGATAAGCTGGGAAGTGGTCATCCCCAATAACAAACTCGCCGCTTCTGCCGCTTCTTCCATCCTCGGTAAATTGCAAATCTAGCGACTTGTCCTCAGACGACGAAGAATGATTGCTTTCGTTAAGAAGACGCTCTATCTGCTCCGCAACGTTAGGCGGAACTCTAAATATGAATTGTTCCTCCATGACTACATATAATAAGTTGTGTTATGAATAATAGAACAAATTGAATTGATTTGAATTAATGTAAAAAAAAATCAACATTCGCAAACCGAATAACTGAAGGAAATACGGTGTTAACAACGTAACTTACCAGAATCAAAAATTGATCGAGGAGTTTTGAAGTAGAGATGATGAGAGACACTTTGATCAGTTTAATTTTGGAAGATGGTGTTTGTTGCAGCGGCAATCGGAGCGTGAAGGTGGCACTAGGGTTCTCCAGTAGAGAGGATCGGAGAGGTTTGATGGGGAAGAGAGAGAATAAGAAGAATAGCTTAGGGTTTGAAACTCTCCTAAAACGTGATTTTTTAAATAATGATGCATTCTTTTCATTTTATCAAATAAATAGTTGGAAAGTGATTTTTTAGAAAACTGGAAAGTGGCTTTTCATTTTTCAAGGTGAAATTTGAAATTCAATATTATGTATTTCCAGCTTCTTGTGTATTAAAATAAATAAAAAAATCAGTAAGAAAATAATGAGGAATTGCCATGTCAGCAAAACTAAGATTACAATCAACCATATTGTAGTATTTAACAAATAGACTAACTTGCCCTTAATAATTAGATTAGTTTAAGTTAAAGTCAATTAGGGTAGACGTGGAATTTCCAGGTACTTTAACTTTTATATATTGTTAATAGATCTTAACTTTTTAAGGGATGTATTAAAATTACTCTATATTTAATTTTTGCTTTAATTTTGAGTTAAATATATTTTTCTTTATAAATAATTTTCACTTTTAGTCTTTTAAAAGTTTAAAAAAAAAAATATCTCTCAACAGTTTTACATGGGTATAACCCTAACGTTAAATGGAATTAATAGACACTGACATACATGACCGTCAATCGTGTATAAGTAAATTTATTTTTGGCTAAATTACCTGCTGGGTCCTTTAAGTTATTTAATTGTAACAATATGTTCCGTTATGTTTTTTGTCTACAAATAGGTCCTTTATGTTAACTAACGTCTGTAACGTTGACCTTATTCACAAAATTCGTTCCAAAAAAGTTAAGTTGGCACAAACGGTATCCTTACAATATCTCTCCAACTCATAATTAAACACTTATGTATGATTGTGTGAGTTATATAAACACTAAAATTAACTATAAAGAAAACGACGTGGGACTTAATTTCTAGATTTAACTAAAATTGAACAATGTTCTCACATGCTTAATTTTTAGTTTAATGAATGAATTGTCATCATACATTACATTAATTTGGATATAATCAATTGGCATTCATTATAGATAAATCAAAATTTAAAAGTAAATATACTTGCCAAGCTTATTCATAGCATCACACATGCAAGCCAAATCAACAACAACTTGGACTCCAGTAAAATTAAAATCCTGGGAAGAGAAATAAGAAATGGTTAAAGGAAGAATGTATATAATCTAATATCGCCCATTCACGAATCACGATGATAACAACTTCGCTGCACCCAGAATTAAATAAGGTACTTGCATGAAAACACGAGCAGGCTTAAAAAGGATCTCAACTTGCTTTGAATAAGTGTTTTCCCAGTCGATAATATTTTCAACATTTGCTTTTGTAACTTGGAAACTATCACAATTACGAATGGCAGATTCAAGAAGAATTCGGATAAGGTAAGGTAACATATCTGCCATACAACCACAAAAATAAAACCATCAGCAACTCAAAGAGAATGTGCTATTCTAAAGAAGGATATACTAGTCCTTCATTAGAAAGATGATAATTGAACAAAATCACCAATACCAAAAATTTCAACAAAAAAAATCTAGTTGAGTGATCATCAATGGTCTGAAGAATGATGTGTGGCCTGTTGTTCGTACTGCAATGGAGTATATGGAGTAATTTATAGAGATGTTGATGGTCTTATCGAGAATGACGACAAGAATGGAGGAGGAGGCCTTCACAGCTGTTTAGGGTATATTTCCATGTCCCACATCGTTTTTTTACACTTAAAATAAGTGTTTATATAACCCACACAATCATACATAGTGGGTCAGGTTGATGTGCATAAGGTATATCCACATGCACGTTGCATAAGTCTCGTACGAGTAATATTTAAATTGTTATTATTAATTGTGAGTAATGAGTAATTATTCTGAGTAATATCAAATTTTAACTATTTTGAGTAATATATTCATTGTTCTGAGTAATATTTATACTATTTTGAGTAATTTGTATATTATTTTAAGTAATAAATATAATACTTTGAGTAATATAAATAATATTTGAGTATTTATGCACTATGCATAAGGATATATCTTATGCACATCAACACATCTCAGATAGTTGTCTAATAATGAGTTGGAGAATCAAAATAATCTTGAATACAATTTAGTTTTAAAGAATAATGATTCTTCAATAATGTAAATAATGTAAATGAATAACGATTATCTTGAATAAAATTTGGCTCATAAAGAATAGTGATTCTTCAATAACATAATCCCTTAATAATATCTATTAATTATTATGGAATTAATCCAAATATTTTTTAATAGTGTAATGAATCCTAATATTATATCAAGTTATTTAATTTTACAGTTTAAATATATTTTAGTAAAGATCCATTAATATTTGTTATTAATAGTGAAGTTTTAAATTGGATTGATTTTTATGTATACCAAAATTAAAAATAAATTAACTATTAATTTTGCATTTTTTTAATTTATATACTTTAAATAGCATTTTGATTTATTTTTTTCGATTTTGATTTTTTTATTAAAAATATTTATTTTTCTATAACTTTATAAATGCATCTATATTAAGTCATTTTAATATTCGTTAGCAATAATATAGTTTTAAATTGACTTGATTTTATCATATAAAAAAAGACAAGTCAACTATTAAAATAAAACAAATTTAATATTTTTGGAGGCTACATAACTATTTTTATAGAACACAAATTTTTATTTTTTTTCAATATCAATATGTTCAATTTATTATATATTGTTTGTTTTAAATTTTCATTTTTTTAAGAATATCATTAATTGATTTTTATTACTAATTTCAGCAAATATATAATTATAACCTTAATGTTTCGATTTAAATTAATTAAATTTTAATTTCAATAAATTTTTATAACATCAAAATATTTAATGTTATAATAGTAAAGTTCTTTTATATTCGCATTTAATAGTGCAATTTTAAATTGGATTGATTTTGATGTAAACCAAAATTAAAGATAAATCAAGTATTATTTTGTTTTTTTTCTTCAATTTCTCTATTTTGAATAGCATTTTGATAATCAACTATTAAAATTAAACAAATTTTAAGTTACATTTTTTATATTCAACAAACTATTTTCTTTGATGATTTTTCTATTTCCACAATAATATAAAGAATTTAATCGAAATACACTAAAAAAAATTTACACTGACACCAATTAATCACTAATATAAATATAATGTTATGAGAATGATTATATTAATTTACAAATAATATTTACTCAGATTAAAGAGCCATTGGTTTGGAATCAATAATTTTTCTGATTTTGATTGATTTTTAATAATTAATTTACAAATAATACTCAAATTTATATTTTAAAAAAAATCTGTTTTTTAATCTTTTCTATTTAAGGATGCCGATAATTTTTACCATGAATTAAAGATGTCACTAAACTAAATTTCTCTAAAAATTTGTTAATGAAGTTAAAAACTTTAATCATATATATATATCTCAAAGTCAATTTGAGTATGTTTAAGATTCTTTTTTCTACAGGTTTGTTTGTTTAGTGTTCTATCTAATCCTTATTATGCTTCTTTCTCTGGTCTTGTTCTAAACTCATTCGATCCAAAATAGAAGAAAAAATGTGTGCCACCACAGATAATATCAATTTAGGAGAAGACTTAGAGATAGAGGTATTGTGGCGATTACCTGCAAAATCATTGATGAGGTTCAGATGTGTGAAAAAATCATGGAACACTCTCATCACAAGTGTCTTCTTTGTAACTGGAAGAACCAATTTACAGATTCATGAGAACAGTTATCTTCTAGTCGTTCACAAAACACCCAACATCAAGTTTCAATTATGTGACATAGACAGTGAAAAACCAATGCTTACTAATTCAGTGTTTTCAAACCACGTAGCAACAATCCAATTCTATGGCAGTTGCAACGGTGTTTTCTGTCTCAAAGGTAATTATCCATACACTAATTATCATAATGAGTTGATCATGTGGAATCCAATCACTAACGAGGTTCACTTTATTGCTCCTGCTCCTTCGCTCGGGAACTGTTACATTGACGAGTCGTTGTATGGTTTTGGTTCCGTTAACGATAGTTTCAAAGTTGTTAAACTTAATATATCTACCAACAATGGGAGGATGAGAATGCTTTATCTTTTATCGGCCGAAATTTATAGCATCAACACTAATTCTTGGACACTCATCAAGAACCATCCTCCTGTTACTATGGTCACTCGTCAACATCCTCCGAGATACAACCCTCTTGTTAATGGTGTTTATCATTGGATTACCGCGTCTAATCGAAATAATGCTGCAAATATTCTCTGCTTTGACTTTCACAATAACAAATTTCAACAGCTTCAAGCTCCTTATTCAAGATATCCTGCACTACTTTTCTCCGAAGATGTTGCTGCTATAAAGGATTCTCTTGGATATGTGGTGCAGCATAAATCTTCTACTACGATTTTGTTGGAAATTTGGACCTTGGAACAAAACAGATGGTCCAAAAAGTATAACATTGGGCCATTTAATTCAACGTTTACTATTTTTGGTATTTGGAATAATGGTGATGAAATTCTTATGGGAAAGGTGGGACAACTGCTTAGGTCTTATGATCATCATGGAAACGTTCTTCGCCAATTTCGAATTGATATTTTAGAGAATGAATATTTTTGGATTTATGAATTTGTACCAAGTATACTCCTGTTAAAGTAATTCATTAGGAACAGGCTCTAACCTAATCTAACACAAGTAAAAGACAAAGCTTTATACTTCAATTTTTCAGATCTATTTAAAATAGATCTCCAAACTTTTTGTATTTTATACTAATATTAATATTAATGTTTTCAAATTAATACTTTCAAATTGACACAATATAAAACTCGTTGCTAGCACCTCTAAATCGGCATTTTTTGTTTGGCGAATCACAAGATCAATTTCCACCTTATGCATTTCATGTTAATTGTTTTTAAAACTATTAAAATAATAACAAAAATTGTGTTATCTCTTTTGGAAGGACACTTGGATTGATGACAATCCCTTGTGCGCTAAATTCGCTAAACTTTTTTAATTTCTTGAACCAGCAGAATTGATTGTTGGTCAGGTGGGAGTTCTAGTTAATGGTCTGCTCACTTTGGAGTTAAAGTGAAATAAACTTTTGTTTGATTATTGACAAGAGATGGTTTCTAACTTGATATTTTTAATCAGGGATGTCTGTCTCTCCCTCCAAAACATGATATAACATGATATCCAAAACATGAAAAGTGACATCGGTGTCTTTTTAAAGATGGTGTGTTTTCTCTCGTTTCGGCCTATTTTGGGCTCTTTCATTCTATTGGACATAAAACTTCATACGCAAAAGAGATTGAATTGTGGATGCTTGAAAAATGTTGGTTAAAATAAAAATCTTTGATAAAATTAGAGTTTAAAAACATTAGTAAAACAAATAAGTAAATACGCAATAGAAAAAGAAATAAATGAAAAAACAGAGGAAAAATAATAAAGTAAAGGATATAAGGAAAAGAAAAAACATCACAGATTTGTATATGTTTACCCTAAGATTTATACTCCTAACCCAAAAAAAAAAATAATACTTGACAATTTCCACTATCCTGAGAGATTTTAATAGGATATGTCCATAAATCTCCTTTTACAAAAATTTAAAGTTTTTCAATGGCTAACTTCAAACCAATCATAATGTAGACTTTTGACTGAATATCCTCTAAATTGATCTTGGATTTTACACGGACTGACCTCTGAACCGAGTTGAGATTTTACACAAGCTAATATCAAAGCAAGATAAGATTTTACACATCCTGATCTCGAATCAAGATGAGATTTTACATAGACCGGTATCAAACCACGATGAGATTTTACACGGATTAATATCGAACGAACATAATTTTTACAATGGGCTGAGCTCTGGAAACTTTGTGGAGATTTTGATGGTCGGTCTTCACAAACCAAAAAGAGAGCTTTTGCAACAAGCAAAATTCAAGAACCAAGCATAGACTTCTTAAGACACCCACCAAAGCAAACAAGAGTTTTTACTAGTTTAACTCGCAACCAAACAAATTCTTATAAAAGATATTTAACTCAAGAGAAAATACACTCTTGGGTAAATTACAAATATGTCCTTACCCAAAACAATGAACCTTACTAAGCACAAGAACACTCTCGAAGTATTAAGGCAAAATTCAAGTGAGAAAAATGATATATTTATAGAAAATGACGAGAGAATGAGAATGTATGATAAAAGATTGTTTCCTGAGTGATTTGAAATGATAGATGAGATCTCTATTTATAGGCTAAAGCATGATATAAATTTGGACACATTTCATGCAAAATTTAATACCGTCGATTAAGCTAATTGGCTTTTTTACCCCCAAAAGGAATGTTTTAATTTATAGTCATTGTCAATCATTAAGAGACTCCTCCAATCCTTTCTGTGTATTATAAATTGAAATAATCGATTATACCACTATGGATAATTAATTATTTACTTGGATATATGATTTTAACTTTAAAGATATGATTTTAACTTTAAAGATATGATTTGATCTTCAAGAACATCTTCAAAAGGATAGCTTGATAAACCTTCTTAATACTAAGAGCATCTTCGACCGCTTGATCAATCTTCAAGAGATAAGTACTTCACTATATATCTTTATATATCAGGAGTTATCATCATTAAAACCAAACAGTTAATTTAAGCTTTGATATAAAAAAACCTGGACACTTTGGATCACCTTAATAGTACCTGCAAGCACATAGTGTTAGACGCTGGCCTAAGGATCTAGAGGGGGGGTGAATAGATCTCACAGAGTTTTTCGGAATTATTTCGAACTAAGGCGAAAGCGGTTCTGAATCGACTTGCGTCTATTCCGGACCGTTATTGCAAGGGTCGTATATGTGACAAAACCACAAGATAATTGAGATTAACGATGAAGTGATATGTTATCGAATCAATACATTTCACAGCTGAAAATCAATTAACTTCTAAATTGACAAACTTTGGTTTGCAATGCAGTAATAATGGAATAAGTAAAAAGACAAACACTTGGTGATAATGTTCAAATTGATGATGATTCAAGATGTGGTGAATTGTGATGTTTATGCAGAATCTTAATTCACAATTTTAGCACTTGAATCGTTAATCAATTTTGCAATTATGACCAAGTATGAACAGAACGTAAATGAAAAGATAAAAGCGACAAGAACACGATATTTGTTCAGGCAGTTCGTCGATCGTCCTCGCTACGACTACGTCTGCCCCCAATTCCAAATTGAAATTGGGAAATCTTCCATTAATGTTGAAAGCAGTTTATACAAAGAAGAAAGCAAAGCGATAAACAATAAACCAAATTTGTCGATCCTTTGAATCTTCTTCCCCCTTAATCTTGAGTCAGATCAAGGTGTCCCAAGAGCTTCACTTGATCCCTTTTCTGCAGTGTCTTGAATTGCCTTGAACCCTTGTTCTTCAATCTTCACACTCAGATGGATCCTTGATGAAGCCTCTTGATAAAAACCCCCAAGAATCACCTATCTTGGAGGACAAAACCCTCGGATTTTATTCACCAAAAACCCCACAAATCTTCACCCACTAGGAATCTTCAATTCCGTTCCATGGACGTTATCGAACTCGATCACTAACCCTCAACGCAAGAATGATTATGTGTAATTGTGTTGGAGATGATGAAGAACGAAGATGAGAAGCCTTTGTGTATCTTTCAGTCGTTGGTGTTCTCAAATGCAATAATGAACCTTGGACAATATATATGAGAGCTTATCAGTTGGAGCAGAGAAAACCAGAAATTTTGGTATTTTTGATCAATTAGGTCGACCTCTTGTAGTGCTTAGGTCGACCTAGCAGAGGTGCATTAGCTTTGAATGATATTTGTTCCCAGTTAGGTCGACCTGTTAGGGAAGTAGGTCGACCAGAATTCTCTTAAAATGCGTTTTGGGACATTTCTTCAGTTTAGGTCGACCTAGTTGATGTGTGGGTCGACCTAGCAGAAGTGTATGAAATTTTCTCCATTTTAGGTCGACCTGGGTTGACAGTAGGTCGACCTAGCTGCTGCTTTTCTGCATTCTTCTTGTTTTGCTTGTGTTGAGTCGACCTATATGCATAGTAGGTCGACCTGCTCTGTCATAAGTGACCAATGCTTGCTTTTCTTTGAGTTCTTCTGCTTGTGCCTTGTTGCTTGTATGCTTGTTGAGTTTGCCATGAATCAAAAACATCTTTGTGAGTGTGATCTTGTATTCACACATAGATCCATACATATTAGGCTTCATGATACTTGAAATTATGTTCCTCAAGGGACACATGTTGCACACAATTTTCTGGTAACTGATTTGACAAATCACCTATTCATATTGTTAAACCAATAACAATAAAATCTTTAACAAATCTTCTGCACATCATTCTCTAAAACGTAATAGTCTGGCATGTTAAGCAAAGGCCCAAATGTCTTACCACATGTTGTAACACTGTGTCCAGTATGTGTCATTTCTGGAGTTTCGTATAGCTTAAGAAAGCTAGATCAACTTGAACACTTCTCCATATTGTTGTTTTGTAAAATGCAGCTAATCCAAAGGAACAATTCACAAAGAACTTCGATCTCCCCCTTTGGTAAATTATGGTAAAATAACTCTTCAAGATATAACACTTAGTTCAACTCTTCAAGATATAGCACGTTGTTCATATCATAATAAGTGCAGTAGATTTAGTTGACTTCATCAAAGCATTCAAATAAAAGCAACAACGGTCTTCCATGATTAGAGTTAAGCACGACAACAACAATATAAGCTAGTAGCTTCAAGATCATAAGCTTGCACATAATCCATTTAGTTGCTTCAAACCAAACAGACAATCCAATATGCAATCATTTATAGACTTAGTCACATAGTTAGTAGCATAAAATCCTAGTAACGAACAATCATTAACATGTAATCATTCACAAACTTAGTCGTGCGCAATACAAATAGTTAGTAGTTAATACTTTGGATACGTAAAATCTACTAACACAAGTATACTAACAATCAAATATGTTTACATACATACAAGGGTCATATGTCTTGCCTGATGCTCTATCATGAAGCACGATATTAGTACTTCCTGATCAGTCAGTACTAAATAACTACTAGGTTTACCTACACACAACAGATAAGCCCCTTCTCACCAATACTCCCCTTTTTCCCATTATTTAACAAAGGGTTAGTTCTTCAAAAAAGTCAGCATGCATAAAAGATATTTTGCACAAGGTCAGCCATGCAAGGTTAGTATGTTAGAACATACACAACCAAAACATGAGAAAAGCCACCATATTCAGCATTAAAATATGCACAATAATTATTACATAACCCAGTCTTTTAAGGCTTACAGAGCCCTTATAGAATGACAAAAAAACATGTCTAAAAGCCACTAAACTGAAGGGAAAACTTCAATTCTAGTCCTCAATTTGTAGAAGGCTCCATACTCCAGCTTCTTATATTAATAGCCAATGTCAGTTGTCCTCGTCTGAATCTGAATCACTTGACTCCAGAACCATTGTAAAACAACTTCTATCCTTCTAATCTTTTATGCACAAGGTTAGTTATGCAAGGTTAGTATGTTAGAACATACACAACCAAAATATGAGAAAAGCCACCAGAATCAGCATCAAAATACGCACAATTATTATTACACAACCCAGTCTTTGGAGGCTTACAGAGCCCTTATAGAATAACGAAAAAACATGTCTGAAAGCAACTGAACGGAAAGGAAAACTTCAATTATAGTCTTCAATTTGTAGAAGGCTCCACACTCCAACTTCTTAGATTAATAGCCAATGCAAGTTGTCTTCATCTGAATCTGAATCACTTGACTCCAGAACGGCTGAAACAATAACTTTTATCCTTCTAATCTTCTCAAGATTCGTGTTTGCGAGCCTAATATTTCTGGTGCCTCAATAAGTTTCAACTATGGAAATGTTATTCCCAACTTATCACGCTTCCTTAACTTTGTTTAACCAAGACTCTAACATATCACCAACATCCTTAGGGACTTCAATTTCCTTTATAAGGATGTTCCCACTCATGTCTCCAAAATTTTCATTCATTTTGTGAGGATGATCTTGAGTTATCATAGTTTAATCCTAAATATGAGGGCAATATGAGGTACAAAGAAGGTTTTTCTTGATTGTAACAACATCCAAGTTGTAACATATCTCATAAAATAAAAGAATTCTCTTTATTTTTAGTGCCAAGGTGGTATTAGGGGAGATAAATGTTTTTTTCTCTTTTAACACAACTCCCTAATATTGATTGCTACAAGGTTTTATAGAAGCAGAGCCCCAAAGCACTCCTAGACTTTTTAACCATGAGTTTATCCTTGACAACAACCTCCTCCAAAGTTACATTTTAATAGTTTCCTTTCAACCTTAGTATCTTATGACACACACTTTTTCTTCTTTAGTAACCTTTCCTCAGACTTGAGAGAATCATTATCCTTCCCATGTATCTGTATGATGTCCAAGACATCTTCTTTAACATCTATTTCTGATTAAATCTTTCCATGTTTCTCATAATTAGAATACTCAGTATGCACTTTCTTCCTATGATATGTGGTCTCACTCACTAACATGTTACCCATAATGTTTGCTACATCTATATTTCTCTCTTTGATCATTTGGTCATCTTTCAACAGCTGAGTGCAATTGCTTACACCATGTCTATATAATAAGTTCTTTATTTGATTTACTTGATAATGAGAAAACTAGATAGTATCACCTATCATGCTCACTTCAGACTCAGGCTACATTTGATGGACAACATGCTTCATCATCTTGATTGGCAATCTATATTGCACAATGTCTTCTCCAAGACTGAGAATTATCTCATTCTCATTGTCTTCCATATGATCACTTTTCAAGTTGTTAACATATATACTGACGCAACTGATTGAATGTGAGAACATGGTTTCAATATCTTCATCCTCCTTCATTTTGAATAGCGCATATTGTTGGACCAAAAGATTTGCTTTAGCTTCTTTGACTTGTTGATTTCCTTCATATGAAGCACACAGAGATTTGAAGCTAGTTTTGGCAGTAGATTTGTCTAGAATCTTGAGATTCTCAGAGTGAGTTTGAGAATCTATCAAGATTCCTATGACTATATGATGTGTTATATATATATATATATATATATATATATATATATATATATATATATATATATATATATATATATATATATATATATATATATATATATATATATATATATATATATATAATGAGGTGTGAGGCTCTTTATATCAGCCACCATACTTACTCCATTAACAGCAAAATCAATATCATCTTAAAGAATATCCCATAACTCATCATCAATACCTATGATGTGAGTATACATCTTGCTTTTCCACCACTCAAACTTAGTAAAATTTCTGTTGAATGTTGGAGGTTTGAAAATGTAATTGTTCTTCTCATATATACTGGTTTTCGCATTGTTAATTACTTCAGATTTAGGCATGAATTTTTCTCTCAAGATATTTTATGTACCACTAATAAGTGTCGATGCACTGACCGTGCTCTGATGCCAAATGAAGTTTAAAAAAACACAAGAAGGGGTTAAATTATGTTTACTTTTTTTCTTTCTCTTCTTTAAAATCTATTATCAGATCTAGATTGTAAGTTCAAAATCTAATATAGAGTTTGATTGACAGCAGTTGAATAATATTGAGCAGGAGTAAAGAATATAGCAAGACAACACACAAATAATCTATCTCGGTTCCTCCTACAAATTAGGAGTAGTCCAATACCCTTGCACTTCCAAAAGATTTCCTCTATAACTGAATCTGATTACAAGTTACTCAAGCACAAAAGCAAGAGACTTCCAAACATACATGTAAGGAACTTCAATGCTCAAACGCACAAGCAAAAGACTTTTGATTGCTCAAGTATACAAGCAAGAGACTTTCCAAATGTTCAAGCATGCAGGCAAGAGAATTTACAAATTCTCAAGCACACAAGAAAGAGACTTCACAAATGCTCAAGCACGTAAGCAATAGACTTCACAAATGCTCAAACACGTAAGCAATAGACTTCACTGCTAAAGCACACAGGCAAGAAACTTCTAACAATCTATCTAACAAATAAATAATAGTGATAGAGTGATAGTTATACTTGATATACGATCAGAGGTATAAAAAAATTACAACACAGAAAACTCTAAGGATGAGAACTTATAAGAATGTACAACGGTAAGAAGTTCTAAGTTATCTTGTGCTCTTTGTTTTGACATAGTAACTTCTCCTTTTCTTGACAAGGCGCAATGTTGTGTCTTTCTCCAAACCTTTAGTTTTTTTATAGAGTTCCATAAAAGAGTCGTTGGAGAGATATTCGAGCACAAGAGAGACATTGCAGAGAGGCATCAACATAACTGTTTTAAAGCTTTCTCAAATAGATAATTGTTGCAAACTCATTTTGACTTCCTTTACTACATATTAGTGACTATTATAAATATTTTATTATATTAATATACTAAAATAATATATTTAGTAGCATATAAAGAATAAAATATTGTAATAACATTTAAAATATAAGAAAAATTTGTTATAAAAATTTATATATATATATATATATATATATATATATATAAAGAATTAAATGAATTATTATTATGTAAAAAATAACGGTTCTTATACTAAAATTTCATTAATACACTTTTAAATTTCGTACATTATTATCATTCATTGTATTCCTTAAATTTTTTAATTTTTCATATCTACTCTCACTGTTTATAACCACGTCTCAAATATTCACTTTCCAGTCCGTATTCACTTATCATTATAACTCACTCAGTTATTCATGTATTATTATTAATAGTTTTGGCGGTATCATTCATACTTCACTTTGAATAGAACTTTGGGTTATCTTGAGTATAAAGATATCTTATTTGAAAATACTAAAGTTATCCACATCCTCCGCAAAGACAAATCAAATTGCAGATCCCATGTCAAAGCTCGCATCCACTAACATTAATCTTCTAATTCACAACTCTATACCATCAGAAAGAAATTTATTTTTTTGTTTATAATTTTTTTCTCTTTCAATCACAAATAATGTATACAAGTAATTTAATATAGTTTTTTTATAATATTACATATTCACGTAAATATGACATATCTTTCAATTTTAAAGAACATAATTGAATTATATTTATATATATATATATATATATATATATATATATTATTAAGGATTATCATATTGTTAAATTTTGTTTATATTCAATATAATTTTAATCTTATGGTTATGATTAACTATACTTAATCAAATATATTTTTTCATTCAGAAAAATATTAAGGTAAAATTCTAATCAAACTCGTGGAACGCACGACCCATATATCTAGTTTCTTATTAATAAAAAAATAAAAACGTTACTTTTTATAAGGCCATTGCAACGCTTTTTGGTTCTAAAACCATTATAATTTTTTTATAAGATCATTGCAATATTTCTATTCATATAAAGTGTCGTGACGAATGATGTAGTTGTCACGAAATATGTCAATATCCTCACTCATAGAAAAATGTGAAGGCAGTTGACCCTAATTGTCGCGAGAATTGTCATAATGTTTGATTAAGGGCGATTTTGTTGGAATCGTCACAAGCCAAGTGTTGTAAATTACAAAACTTATTGTAGTGATGAACCTCCCTCATTTGTTGGTGTCCAGTTATCAAGATATCACGATGAAATGAATGCATCCGTTTTTTGTGAGTAAGCACCAAAAGGTTTCAATTACCATTCTATAAAATGTACTAGGGGAAATCCTTAAGGTTTGAGTTCAGAGCCAATAATAACCAGGCAGAGTACAAAGCCCTTGTAGACAAAATGAATATAGCCAAAGAAATAGGTGTTTATAACTTCACGTAAAGGCGAAACTCTCAACAAATCACCAATGAAGTCGTCAAATATTGGAAAAATAACCCAAGTCTCACATTGATTAAAGATAGTGCCCACAAAGGGTTTATATAAAGTGACATTTCTCACCTTACCAATCGGTTTTGTAAGGATAAATTAGGTCAAACTCTAATTCTATCATTAAGGAATATCAGACAAAGGAATGTTGGCTTGTCATATACCTTCAGAAAATACAAGTTTTGTCAAAGCACTTCAGGTTACTCGATGTGGTATACGTGTGTAACTCGGTGGGAGAACTGACTTTAATGTTTCGCAAACAAATGTTGCGGTGAGCAAGAGTCGCCACCGACTTTTATTTTATCCAATTAGGAAAGGCAAAAAGAACAGGAAAGACCTTTTGAAAGATTTTGAGTTCGGGGGGTAAGTTATACAAAGGGAAGATGTAAGCACCATTTGTATCCATGGTTATCCATGCGCTCTTAATTGCTTAGCTTACTTTTTGTTTGAAATGTTTGAAAGGTGTCGTGTGTGTTTAGAAAAACAGTTTTATTTTTGAGAATGTCAGAAAAGACAACGTTAGAAAACAGGGTGTGAAAAGTATTTGATTTGAATTGATTGTGAGCAATCACTTAAGAGTTACCTACCCTAAGTTCGTAAGGTCTTTCCTATTCTAAAGAATTTCCTTGAGCGATAGTACTATCCATACCATATAGGGGCCGGTAGTCCTATACATTGGATGTACGGGTCATCGAAGGGTCATCGAATCGTCATAGGGGCTATCCATACCATAAAGAGGGTAGGAAGTCCTATGAGATGTGAATAGTCATAAAGGTAACCAGTAAGGATACCTTAGCAATCGAAGGGACTATCATCATTTATCGTAGGCAACTTGAGGGACGGGATCATTTTATCGTAGGCAACTTGAATGGACTATGATCTTTATTCTGAAGGGACAATGATGATTTTGAATCGGAGGCAACATTCACTAAGGTATTCCTATGCTCGAGGGACTTGACTATTATTCGAAAGGAAATGGAAGAGGGGAAACCCTAAAGGTGAATGTGTGCGAGGTGTGTTACTTGAGTTAAGGTTAGCTAGCGATTGATTTTAAATCTCTTGTCATACAATCCTAAGCATACATCTAAACAAATATAGGAGTGCGGAAAGTAAAGGCAGAAAAGTAAAGGTCCTACGCTATTACAAGGCTTTGGGGAGGGATTACATAATAAAAAATGGGGGATGCGGAAAAGTAAAAGTCCTAGTTAAAACTATTACAAAACTAACCTTGCGACCTATACATCGATTTCTAATATTTAAATATAAATGAAATAATTTAAATAAATAAATAATCAATCATGCGACAAACATTGAGAGTTTGAGAGGGAGAAGAAGAATCGGGAAGAAATTAGGGTTAGTGAAATCAAGGTTAGCAAACTTATTTCTTAACCTAATTATTAACTAAATTAAAATTAATCCTAATTAACTAATTATTTAATTAAAATATATTCAAAATTACAAATTAAAATTAATATTACCTATGTCTAATTATAGGTCCTAAAAATAACTTTTAATTTTATTTAACCTAAAAAAACTTTTAATTTTGGACTAATAACAAATAAAAAATCTTTTTTAATATTTTTTTCTTTTATAAAAAAAAGTTAATTAATTAAATAATTATAAAATTAACTATTTAATAAAAACAAATTAAAATGGTTAGTTAGTTTTTGTTGTTAATTTTCACTAAAAAAACCTAGGGGTTAGTGTTAAAGAAATAATAAAAAGAACAATAAATTAAAAAATTAAAAAAAAATTGAAGAGGTAAGCGCTGAATCTGATATGGATGGTCCCTGCAGCTCCATGGTGGAACGGAGCTTCAGACGCGTTAGATTAATCCCAGTTCGATCTGACGGCCAGGGAACTAGGATGCATCACGCATATGATTCGGAGGAATGCACCAGTTATTGCTCTTCAAACTTGGTCAACATGGGGCCCAGATATTAGTGAATAACCAAACAGATGCCTCGTTTGCGCCACGTCCACAATCAATTATTCAGCACCTCCCTCAACGATCAGAGCTAGGGCTCCGGCCTTCTTCTCCGACACCCTAAATTTTGAAACCTGCAAGAACAAGCGGATTGAAAGAAAAAAACAACCCAGACCGCATAAATGAACCAAGGCGAGTTCAATGCTAACGTTTTTAAGTCTTGAGGAGGCCTGAAGAATGTTGTACGAGGCTTGGCCGTTTGTAAGCTCCAACAATGGTGAATAGCGTTTTGGCCATTAGAGACCTCATGCAATGGTTCTATCCTGTCCCATATCATCTCAGGAAACTATTAGCAATGTTAGTTCAATCGAAAACACGACGGAAAACAAAATACAAATTTCATAATGTTTATGCAAACTAAGTTCATGATGTATGATTTTCAAGAAGCTTTGGCCATTGCTTGGGACCTGGACTTACTCAATGAGGCCTCAAGAATACGATCGAGTGCATTGAAACTCTTGAAAAAGGCTGCAAATAACTGAATAAGGATTCAAAAGTGCAAGTTTTTATGCAATTTTTGATGCAAAACCTGGCCTCCTTGGTTACTGTTTTTCGTCCCCTAATAGCATGAACGAGTTTGGTATATATAGAGGCCTGAATTAGGGTTTGATATCTCGGGAAAGAATCAAATATTTGATTGGAAAAAATTAGATTTTGATTCATGTATTAAATCTTTCCACTTTAAGCTCCACTGTATTTTCAACCTTTTTTCCATTGATTTTTGGCCCTTGGATGATAACTTGGATCTGAAAAGGTGAATGAGAATGATTCATAAAATATCCTTTTATTTAATTATGATTTTATTTGGATTAAATTGATTTTAAATGAATAAAATAAAAAATAATTGGAATAAAACCATAAAATAAATAAATATTAACTCATGGGCCTCTTGCAAGCTTGTTATCACGTGGATAACTCAAGATTATAAGCCCAATACTCAAAAGTGTGAAAATCACCAATTAGGGTTTCATGCATTTTCCAAATTTCGCTCAACTTGCACCAGTCATAAATCTCTCAATATTTATCATATGAAGATGTTATAGGACTTTTTGGAAAGCTCAAGATGTCCTCCACAAGCTACTTTGGAACCTTTTTTGAATTTGAGGGTTTTATCTTGATGATATTGGTCCTGAAAAAAATAGCCTTCTGTGAACTTCTAGAAGGACCTGTAATGTTTTGGCTCATATCTCTCAAATGATGCATTTCTTAGTCTTGGGCCCAACATCAAAGTTGTAGAGAATTGAATTTTCTTGAGAATAATCTTTGGTTAGACAATTTCTGATAAACAATGTGAGAGTTATGACCAGTCAAAGTTCAGTTGACTTTTGCCTAAAACCCTAATTTAGAAACTTTATCTTTTGATAATTTTTGGAGCTTTTCCTGATGAATCATGATTAACCCTTGATCAAATGATTAATATAACTTCAAAATGTTGATGTTGACAAAAAATCAGGAGTTTTGACTGTGGGTTGACCATAGTTGACTTTTAACCTAGCATAGTCGACTGTTGACCTTTTGAGCAATTGACTGGGCAGTCTTGTGAATCAGAGCTTGAAACTTGGTGTGAGGATTCTTTGAGGCATATGAGGAAGTTTGAATACCACTTTAGGCATTAGGACTTGATTATACCTTGAGAGGATCGAAATCCTAGTTGTAGGCTCGTTGCTTAGGAGACAGATAGTCATGCCTATTTCTTGTTTGGCCTTGAGTAGCTGAAGATCATATGAGCCAAAATATCTTGAAATATGATGGGAAAATTTTGGGGTATGACAACGTGCTTAGAGAATAAAAATCTCAGGTCAACCTCCTATCCATGCTCACCAGCACCAAATTACATGGTCACAACACGACCGTAATATATGAGACTTTCACTACTACAAATAATATATTTCATAACAAAACTTTCACGTCACCCAACAAAAAACCGAGGTATAATGTCAAGGTGCGCTATGTTTTATTTAAAAAAATAAATACCATATATTCCCTCGGTATTTTAATACAACCGGGGAAAAAATAATTTAGGACATGCTTCGAATCCCAACAAATTCAGTTTATGTGTTTATTTCTTTAAAAGTGGTGTCTTTCTTTTATTTTATTTTTGTAAATTAAATGGTATATTCCTTCAGTTTTTGTAATAACCAAGGGATTAGATGATTAGATTTTACTATAAAAGCACATGTTAATTAAGTTTTACCATGAAACTAACTTATATGTAGCTGCTCCAAACTCGTACGCATGATTCTTTGGGATGGATTGCAAGACAAAGAAATCTTCAAGGTTATGTGTTGTATGTTGTTCTTCTAACACCAACCTTGAAAAAAAACTCTTTTTCCACCCTTGTAATATATCTCACATAATATTGTTGATGTTGTTTTAGAATAACCTCCTTATGTTGTCAATCAAAGAAAATACTCCATAATTTATTGCTTTCTTTGGTTGACAGCATCGAGAAATTATTCCTAAACATGTTTTAAATTACAAGTAATTGCAGCACATAAAAATGATGAATGGTACTAAATTAAAAAGGAAACAAGACATTTCACCTCCAATTTTTATCATCACCATTTTTTGCAAGTAATATATTACCTCGAGTTTTTGATAAAACTGAGGGGATGTTCCTTATTTTATTTTATGTTTTAACTAAAAAAACTATTTCCCTCAGTTTTAAAGAAGAATCGAGGGATTTAGTTACTCAACTACAACAACGAACATATGTCATACATTCATAAAGTAACAACACTCAAGATATTACTAGCACATCAATCCACAAGAAACTCTCTACATCCACCACTATATATCTTGTTCGCTTTCTTGTGGAAAGCACCATGAAAAATTGATAATGGAATCTTGAAACGGATCTTTGGGATGAATTGCAAGTGTAATTTTTTTCTCAAGGTTGGTGTTCTTACATAATAACTTATCTTTTAACTTTATATTATGTATATAACTTTTTATGTTATGTATCTAGCTTTATATTATAAATTGGATGCATGCAAAACTATTTAACTTGAAAAAAAAATGCATACAAATGGTATACAACAAAATCTGGATAACAACAAAGATTTGTTGTTCTTCAAGAATAACAACAACAATGATGAATTAGATTAGTCAAATTTTGAATTTGTCATTCATCAATAAAAAAGAAACTTTGTATTTTAATAAAAAAATTGATATTTGTAAACAATGTAATTTAATATTCTGTGTAAATAATGTAATTTGTATTAAAAAAAACTTTTTCCCCTCGGTTTTTGACAGAAATTGAGAGGTATGTGGCGTTGGGGATGGAACCTATTTTATTGTATTTTTATTCAAAAAGAAACACATTTCAGTTTTGAGTCATAACCAGGAGGAAATATAAGCACATTTATTGAGTTTCTTCACCGTCCTTAAACAAACCGTTGCTATCAATTTAGTGAGTATAAACGCGTAAGACATTGTCATTAGTGATCCGCGTGAAACCTAAAAGACATTCATTATAAAAACATTAGGAATATCAAAAATTAATAATGAAGGCATTTGACATGAAAATATTGAAACTTAAAGAAGCTTAGAAAAATTCTCTATGATGAATTGCAAGAGGAGAAAAATATTTTGGGTTCAAGATTTGTGTATTTAAATAATCATATAACTGGATATTTTTTATCTAACCCTTTTTAGTTTTACATCAGAAACAAATGCATGAAAAAACCATTGAGAATATACTTGGATCCAACATTTGATCTTCTAAAAAATTCAATGGAAACAAAGATCCAGTATTTGATCTTCATTGACAATGAGGATTATGGACCAGATTTAAAATTTGTTATATATTTTTGCTTTAATATTATGTGTAAATAATATAATTTGTAAACAAATTAATTTATTAATATTCTGTTTAAACAATGTAATTTGTATTAAAAATAATTTATATTTCTCCTCGGTTTTGATCTTAAATTGAGAGGTATGTGATGTGATGCTAGTTTTGAAAAAAAAAAATTTAGGAGGACTCTTTGAAAGAATTATTTTGAATGATTAAATATAAAATATTTAGGAGGATCACAAACATATTTAACTTCTTTTTCTAAAATAAAATGTCGCTGTTTTAGTAACTTTAAAATAAAATTAAAAAATTAAAAAATATATAATTAGACTTTGTTTAAACAAATTTTCCTTCTTAGAACTAAATTTATTTCGCACTGTAATTATTATTTTAATTTTCAGTTTATGTTGTAATTAGACCTTGTTCAAAATTTATTTGGATTTGTATTTTGTATTATTTTGTCGTGTGTGATGACTATGTTTAAAATTTAAAGTATGAACTTGTGAAATTATGATATTTTGAAAATTTGTAGGTGTCGTGATCATTGTTAAGAGTCTCACATCGGACAATATATGGCCTGAACATGTCCTTATAAGTGGGGGGTAATCCTCACCCTACAAGCCGATTTTGTAGGGTTGAGTTAGGCCCGACCACATTTCTCAACATGGTATCAGAGCATCGTTTAAGATCCGGTGGGCCACCTTCTATGGTTTCCGCTATCGGGCCACCCACCATTTATTTTCACGCTCCAGTTTTCTAGTCCTGGGCGTGAGGGGGAGTGTTAAGAGTCCCACATCGGACAATATATGGCCTGGACATGTCCTTATAAGTGGGGGCAATCATCACCCTACTAGCCGATTTTGTAGGGTTGAGTTAGGCCTAACCACACTTCTTAACATAGTATCAGAGCCTGGTTGAGCCTAACTCAACCCTACAAAACCGACTTGTAGGGTGAGGATTACCCCCACTTATAAGGACATGTTCAGGCCATATATTGTCCGATGTGGGACTCTTAACACACCCCCTCACGCCCAGGACTAGACAAGTGGAGCGTGGAAATAAATGGCGGGTGGCCCTATAGCGGAAACCATAGAAGGTGGCCCACCGGATCATAAACGAGGCTCTTGATACCATGTTAAGAAATGTGGTTGGGCCTAACTCAACCCTACAAAACTGGCTTGTAGGGCGAGGATTGTCTCCACTTATAAGAACATGTTCAGGCCATATATTGTCCGATGTGGAACTCTTAACAATCATGGCCGGTCCTTTGAATTTTGGTGCCTTGGGTGAATCAAAATAGTGGTGCTCCGAAAAAAATTAACAATAAATTCATAAGGATAAAAGAAATAATCGGATAAAAATACATTTTCATTTGACATTGGGCAAAAAGAATACGAGTATGGATCTTTGAATCAATGTTTATACTACATCAAAATATAAACCACTATAAAGAGACTTCTTCTTCTTCTTCTTCTTCTTCTTCTTCTTCTTCTTCTTCTTCTTCTTCTTCTTCTTCTTCTTTTTCTTCTTCGTCTTCTTATTCTTCTTGATCCAATATTTTTTCCTATAAAAAAATTGACCAAACCTTTAAAATTATTTAAATATCATCCTCTTAGCATTTTTTTTCAAAATCATTAATAATTTGTTCATAATCAAGGTTATTCAAAAAATTATTTTTAATTGAAATCAACGCAAGACTATTTAATCTATCTTGTGACATAGTAGATCTCAAATAAAATTTTAATAATTTTAATTTAGAAAAACTTCTTTCAGTAGATGGAACACTGATAGGAATAGTCAATATTATTCTATAAGGTATGTATGTATTAGAAAGATAATTAAAAGTATATAAAGAACTCAATATCATATAGCTCGATTTTGATTTAATTGTTAAAACTTCTCCAATAATTTTCAATTCTTCAAACAAAATTTCACCATCAAGATCAAGAGAATCATCATGTTTTAAACAAGTTTCAAGATGTTTACAACATGCTTTCAAGTCCCTATCAGATAATGATCTAAGCCTTTTAATACTAAACACGAATCCAAAAATATTTTCATATGTGCTATACTGCTCAAATCTTCTATCAAGTGAGTCAATTGTTTGATCTACAATATATAAGAAATAGTGATTTCGGAAAGACTCTTCAACAGACTCAAGATTCAGTTGTGTGAGTTGAGATATATTTTCATCATAGTGTTGTTTTCTACGAATTTTACGTTTTTGAATAAACACATATTCAATCTCTATTTCATTTCCAATCTTTTCAGCACTAGCTTTAGCATATACAGATCCAGATTCTCTATATTTTTTCAAATACTTGATGAAACCTTTTGCTAGTTCTATAGCCACATCAATACACATGTCTTTTTTTTTTTTTGCAAACTTTTGCTAATTTCATCAACAGCAGTTAAGAATCCAAACCAAATCATCATAGCTACTAAAAATTCAAAGTTTTCAATTTCATGAGTTGCTAAAGATCCGGCTCCATTCTTAATTTTGGGATCATTATCTTGTTCGTCTAGTTGAAGTAGTGCTTCTCTTACATCTGAAGTTTGAGATTTAATTGCATATACACTATTCACATGACTTTCCCAACGTGTTTGTGACAATGGTTTAATAGTTAAACCTTTCACATTGTCTTTAAGAATTTTCCAATGTTTTGTTGAATGAGAAAATACAGTATAAATACGTTGTAACACTCCAAAAAAATATTTAGCTTTGGTACAAAAATTTGCAATATCACAAAGTGTCAAGTTTAGGCTATGACAACCTCTAGGGTTAACACCTAATAATTTTCTCTGTACACCCTGATGTTTACCTTTCATGTTTGATCCATTATCATATCCTTGTCCTCTCACATTATTAATATCTATACCAAGAGTTTCTAATGCATTTTGTAATTCTTCAAACAATCTTTGACTTGTTGTGTCATAGACTTTCAAAAATTCTGCAAAAACTCTTCAATTTTTAGTTGCTAAAATTATAGATATATTGATTGATTTTATTTTAGGGGAATTAATTGATTTTATTTAGGGGAATTAATTTTATTCTACTTTATATTTTATTTATGTGAAATTACATTCTTCTATTAATTTTGACTTTGTAGCGCTCCTATAATTTTGTTAGCCTGTATTTTCAAAAAACAATTCTAGCAAGTATTTTTTTTTTAGAAAATTTTCTTTTAATATATGTAGAGACAAATTCATTCGATTTGATCGGTTTAACAACTATATAGTTTTGTTATAGAGATAACTGAATTAATCAGTTTATAACCGATTTACTCACGCAATTTGACAAGTAAACCAGTGATTCGACGAATAAATCAATACCGAACCTCATAAGTTTGATAATCGGTCCGCTTTTTAATACATTGATTATATTTTTTTAAATGTAAAAATGACAAAACAAGTTATAGTAAAAAATAATAATTAGAGTGAAGACCCATTTTGATCCCTCACAAATATTACACGAGTCAAATTAGTCCCTTACAAAAAAATTGACTCAACTTAATCCCTTACAAAATTTAACTGTATCATATTAGTCCTTCTGCTAATATTTTTCTCAAATCGATTTTTTCCCACTTCTAAACTGGTTCTTTTCATTCTTTTCATACTTTTAAATCGTGACTGTACTGACACGTTGAATTTTTTTATTTTTTAATTTTTAAATACTAAAATTATCAAGTTCAGTGTCCGACAGGGTGTCAGTTCTGTGATGCTAATTTTGAAGATGATTGGCATGTTCTGTTTGGGTGTAGCACTACTATCCAATGTTGGTGGGCAACAGGTTTGTATTCCGTAATTGCACCCCGGTTAACTTCCTTTGATGATGCTAGAGATCTTATTTTTGATATTTGTAGTAGGGAGGATAGGAAGACTGTTGGGAGAGTGGCTGTTATGATTGAGGTGATATGGAAAAATAGAAATAATAAATTATGGAATAATGAATAGGAGGATGCTACAACACTTGGTTTAATAGCGCTTAGTAATTGGCAGGCTTGGTTGGCGGCACAGAAGGAAACGGATTTCAATATCCATCCCCAACATCCTACGAATTGGGAACCACCGAATGTTGGGTGGTTCAAGTGTAATGTCGACGCGGGTTTCAATTCCCAAAAAGGCACCACGAATAGAGGGTGGTGTGTTCGTGATAATCTTGGTCGTTTTATATTTGCAGGTGTTGCTTGGGATGTTGGTACTCACTCTATCTTGGAAGCGGAGGTCATTGCACTTAAAGAAGCAATTCAAGGAGCTATAAGCTTGAATCTCCGACAAGTTATTTTTGAAAGTGATTCACAAACGGTAGTTCAAGCCCTTCGAAAGAAGCACACGGGTAGCTCTGAGTTTAGTCTTATTGTTTCTTCTTTACAAACATTGTTGCTTTCTTTTCCTAACTTTGAGGTGAAGTTTATTAAACGTCAAGCGAATTCGGTTGCCCACTCGTTAGCGAAGGCGGCCAATTCTTGGTCTAGGCGTAGTAGTTTCCATTTGATACCTCCTTGTATTGAACATCTTTTGAATAATGATATGAGTTAAGTTTGTTTTTGTCAAAAAAAAAATACTAAATTATTTTTTATTTTTAATTTCATTTTTAAACAGTTACCAATGAATAATATCAAAAAAGCCAAAATTGTTTCTTATAAAATTGACTGTCATTTAATCTGGAAGGACTTAGGTTCGAGACCATATTGATACAAATTTCATATTTTTTATTTTAAATTTAGAATTGTCTAAGATTAACCACAGGGGTCCGAGTTCAACTCCTTATAAGAAACAATTTTAGCTTTTTTATTTTATTAATTTATAATTGTTTAAAAATGAAATTAAAAAAATATTAATTTAGTATTTAAAAATGAAAAATAAATAAAATCCAATGTGGCAGTCCAGTCACGGTTTTATAAAAATATTAACAGAATGACTAATATGATCCGATTAAATTTTATAAGGGATTAAATTTGGTCTATTTAATTGTGAAGGACTAATTTGACTCGAGTAATATTTGTGAGAGACCAAAATGGGTCTTTATTCTAATAATTATTGTAGCTAAAATATTATTTTGATAATATATATAATCAATTATTTGACACAATGTTATATAATTTTATGTATTTCATATTAATTTCTTCTTTTTTACAATTCAACTAATTAACACACTGAATGCATTTTTTTCATTGTGTAAAATTTTCTTTTTTAGGATACAATTATTGCTTTTATCTTATTCACTATGTTGAAATGGATAATCTAGTGCAAGATCTTTTATTTGTCATAGGTTTTTTTTTCACTTCTCAACCTTCTCTACCCTTTTTACCCTTGCCCGCGTGGCGAGTACACCTCAGTGACGCACCAACGTACTTTCCAGTACAACGCGTTAGCCTCTCAGCACGTGAAAAGCGCGTGGTCAATTCTTTCGCCGGGTGTTGCCAGCTGGCTATCAAGTCGGCTTCACTCGGCTGGCAAAACCTTATCCATTTTCACATTAAAAGTTTCGATAAACTCACCCATCTCACGCTAATCACTCCATCACCGTCACCCCTATTGGTCACCCGAAAAACACACCAATCATTATAATTACGTTATTGTCTCCCCTTGACCACCATATACGTGCGAAAACAACTTCTCATTGGTCCGTGACGTAAGCACTTCAACACATTAGGTGTCACCGTACGAAAATACGTTAACAGTAGATAGATAAGAGTTCACGATTAACTTGTGCTTAAAAATATTAAAAAATTTAAATCTTTTGAAATGTTTTTCAAAAAGACTCGAATTAATTAATAATCAAGTTGTCTATATTTTATTAATTCCGTGAATCTTCACTTTTATATTTCAATAACGCTTTTTTCTAATTCGTAATTCAATTTCATTTTGAAGAATAAGAGGAGGAGATAGAGAAAGAGAAAGAGGGGAGATCTTGTGTAAATAAGAAAACCCTAGTTTTTCCTTTTTGGGATTATTTTCATAATTTTCATTTCTATTCAGCTCCAATCTGCTACTGTTACCCACAAGGAATTTCATTTCATTTCATTGCTTCAATCGCACAAGGTTCGTTTTCAATTCTTCTTTTGTGTTTTTAATTTGTATCGGGTTGGGAAAAAAGTGTTTTTTTTTGTTGCCTAAGTTAATTTGTTTTTTCATCGAGTTTTATCGTCATCGATCTTATTGTAGCGAGAATCGTTGAGTTTTGATTGTATAATGCCATTTTGTCTCCGTTTTTGTGAAGGTTATTTGTTTCAATTTCAATACTCATTGTGATGTGACCCGTTTTAAGGGTCTAGAATTTGGGGCTTTTGTATGTGATGTATCTGCATTTTGTTAAACTGGTGATCGTTTGCCTTCTTAAGGGACAGAGCACAGACTAGTGTGTTTTGATTATCAATACATTGATACTGTTCTTATGTGTGTGTGTGTGTGGTTTTGTTCGTTGTGAGTATGGTTGCTTTTGTTCTGTTTATGATTAATGATTTTGTGTGGTTGATGTTCCATTTGTCGATTTTGCAGAGTAGAGTTTGTGGAGAACTGTGTGTTTTTAGAAGGACGCAAAGATGATGTCCAGATCGTATACAAACCTTTTAGATTTGGCTTCTGGGAATTTCCCGGCGATGGGATCGGGGAAAGAGTTTAAAGAACGAAGGCGGATGCCAAGGGTTATGAGTGTCCCGGGGTTTGTTCCGGAGGTGGATGATGATCAGGCTGTAAGTGTTTCTTCTGATAATCCGTCAACTATTTCTACGGATAGAATTATCATTGTGGCGAATCAGCTACCTTTGAAAGCGAAGAGAAGAGAGGATAACAAAGGATGGAGTTTTAGTTGGAATGAGGATTCCTTGCTCTTACAGCTTAAGGATGGATTTCCCGAAGAGATGGAGGTTCTTTATGTTGGGTCTTTGCGCATTGACATTGATCCCGCTGAACAAGATGATGTATCGCAGTATTTACTGGATAAATTCAAATGTGTCCCTACATTTCTACCTCCTGATGTTTTGGCTAAATTTTATGATGGCTTCTGCAAAAGACAGTTATGGCCACTTTTTCATTACAAGTTACCGTTTTCGACTGATAAAAGCCACCGATTTGATCGCACTTTGTGGGAAGCCTATGTTCTGGCAAACAAACTTTTCTTTCAAAAGGTAGTAGAAATAATAAACCCGGAGGATGACTATATTTGGGTTCATGATTACCATTTGATGGTGCTGCCGACTTTTCTTAGAAGGCGTTTTAACAGGGTTAAAATGGGATTTTTCTTGCATAGCCCCTTTCCATCATCAGAGATATATAGGACTCTTCCTGTCAGGGAAGAGATACTGAAAGCTTTACTAAATTCTGATATCATTGGATTCCATACGTTTGACTATGCTCGCCATTTCCTTTCCTGTTGCAGTCGTATGTTGGGTCTAGAGTATCAGTCAAAGAGGGGCTATTTAGGATTGGAATATTATGGAAGGACTATCAGTATTAAGATCATGCCTGTTGGGATTCATATGGGTCGGATTGAATCTGTTATGAAAATGGCGGATGAGGAGTGTAAGGCAAGGGAGCTCAAACAGAAATTTGAAGGGAAAACCATTTTGCTTGGTATTGACGACATGGACATTTTTAAAGGCATAAATTTGAAGATTTTGGCTATGGAGCAGATGCTCAAACAACACCCCAAATGGCAAGGAAGAGCTGTTTTAGTCCAGATAGTTAATCCAGCTAGAGGTAAAGGGATACATGTAGAGGAAGTACTTGCCGAAATACAAGAAAGCTGCACCAGGATCAACAGAGTGTTTGGCCGACCTGGCTATGAACCTATTGTTTTTATTGATAGGGCGGTTCCAATTACTGAAAAAGTTGCCTATCACAGCCTTGCCGAGTGTGTTATTGTCACAGCTGTAAGGGATGGGATGAACCTAACTCCTTATGAATATATAGTTTGTAGACAGGGAATATCTGGTTCTGAATCAAGTTCCAATGTGAATGACCCTAAGAAGAGCATGCTTGTAATATCCGAATTTATTGGGTGTTCTCCATCACTTAGTGGGGCTATCCGTGTCAATCCATGGAATGTTGAAGCAACTGCAGAGGCAATGAATGAGGCCATTTCAATGAGTGATGGAGAGAAGCAGCTTCGGCACGAAAAGCATTATCGGTATGTCAGCACTCATGATGTGGCTTACTGGTCGCGTAGTTTCTTGCAAGACATGGAGAGGGCTTGCACAGACCTTCTTAGAAAAAGATGTTGGGGAATAGGTCTTAGCTTTGGATTTAGGGTTGTGGCACTCGACCCTAACTTTAAAAAACTCTCAATTGATGCTATGGTTTCAGCTTACAAGAGAGCAAGGAGTAGGGCCATTTTGTTGGATTATGATGGTACTGTGATGCCACAAAACTCCATTAATAAGAGTCCAAGTAAGGAGGTCATCTCTCTTTTGGAATCTCTCTGTGCAGACCCCAAAAATGTAGTTTTCATTGTTAGTGGAAGGGGTAGGATTAGCTTAAATGAATGGTTTGCTCAATGTGATAAACTTGGAATTGCTGCAGAACATGGGTATTTCTTGAGGTTCGTTTTCTCTCTCTCCCTCTTTGACTTGATCTACTTTGCTTTATTTTGGTCAATTTTTAGGGTGTGAATACAGATGTATTACAATAACTTCCCTCTTCCCTATGTTTGAGCAAGGACTATTAGGTGGGGATCAAAAAGTCCTATTTGATAGTGTACAGTTTACTTTTATTTGAAATTTCATTGTCTCTGGTTTTGCAAATGCTGTCAGTTAGTCATCTTGAAAACATCAGCATTTTCTTCAGGTGGTCATCCTATAGGGAGCGGTTTTTGTTAAAAAAATCTATCTCTTTTCAGAAAATGTTTTTGATTACGCCCTTCATGTATGGATTTGCATTGATCTAGAAGCTAACCTTACACTTAGCTGATATATAATTTCCCAAATCTCCTCTTTCTCTATTTATTATGCCCTTCAACTTTATCACATGTTCTCAGCTTCTTATAACTTGGCACTTTGTTTACAAAATTTGAGTATTTTCAGGTGGTCCCAGGATGGAGAATGGGAAACTTGTGGTAACTGCTCCGATTTTGGATGGATGCAGATTGCTGAACCAGTAATGAAACTATATACAGAGGCAACTGATGGTTCCAGCATTGAACGAAAGGAAAGTGCTTTGGTATGGCAGTACAGGGATGCAGACCTTGGGTTTGGATCTTCTCAGGCGAAGGAAATGTTGGATCATCTAGAAAGTGTTTTGGCCAATGAGCCTGTTTCCGCAAAGAGTGGCCAGTTTATTGTTGAAGTCAAACCCCAGGTATGTATATATAATTTTCTCTAATGACCTGTTTGTAAAAAAATTGAACTTTTTTTCGTTTTTCAAAAGAGTTTATATAGCAAAATTTAGGGGCTTGTTTGGTTGCCATTTTCTGTTTTCAGTATTAACAACAAAAATGTTACTTTGTTTTCATTTTGTTTTTCATTTTTCAAAGTGTTGTACATTCGTTTTTCCCACTACTTACCTATCATAAACTTTGAACACAAAAAACAAAATGAAAACAAGTGATAACAGAAAATGGGAACACAATTGGAGTCAAACAACGTTTTCTGCCTCCAATTTTAATAATAATTACATGATTGGATGGCACATTGTTTTGTTTTCTATTTTCAAGGTTTTGTGAAGTTAATAGTGCAATCAAAATAACTTGTATTTTCACCGTTTCCTATACAATAACTTTGAAAACAAGAAACCAATTTTTGTAGACTTCCATTGTTTGCTGCCCAGTATTATGTCCATTCTGTCCCTTGTGCTTTCATATTTTTATTTTATTTTGGGAATCATTAGAATATTTGTTATTAACCATGCTGAAAGCTCATTAGAACTTCTGCAATTTTATCATTGGAGCATTATTTACCCTTGTTTGAAATATAGAGGTAATTATTGGGAACAAAAAGACATTGAAGACGTTACAATGAATGCTGCATTCTGCATTCATATAATTCTATATGGTTCCACCTATACTTAGAAAACCATTCCATTTACAGGACCAAGAACCTGTTGTTCAATTTTTTTGGATTGACAAGCCTTCTGTTGTTCCTATGGATACAATTTATTCTGTTGTAGTTTTTTGGATTAGCTTTGTAGTTAATATTTTCAATTCAATATTGAATTCTTATATCCAGCATAGCCCTTTGTTGTCACCATATAATTTTGGCATGAACATTAGAATTTTAATATGCTGTTAACTGAGCCACGCCCTTTTGGGAAAAGCATAATTTATCTTAATACCATTTGTGTTGCAGGACGTGAGCAAAGGCTTAGTAGCAGAAAAGATATTTACGTCGATGACTGAGAGTGGCAAACAGGCTGACTTTGTGCTGTGTGTTGGTGATGATAGATCAGATGAAGACATGTTTGAAATAGTTAGTAGTGCAATTTCAAGAAATATTCTTTCCCCCAATGCTTCTGTATTTGCTTGCACGGTTGGACAAAAGCCAAGCAAAGCAAAGTATTATCTTGATGATACAGCTGAAGTAATAAACATGCTAGAATCTTTGGCCGAAGAATCTGATTCTTCACCCGGCATAATAGAAGATTCTGGGGATTCCTCTTGAATCCAAATGTGACCGAGGTTTCTTCCGATTTAGGTGATGTTTTTTTTTCTTCTTATTTTATAAATTTGATATGTAATATTCTTTATGACAATTGGGGCGTTTGCAGAATATGTTTTCATAAAATTTTCCTTTTCATTTTCTTTGGTTATCTTTTTTTTAGTTACATATTACATATATTATTTGGTAAAGTCCCGTTACTGTTTCCTGACATTTCTCTTATATCATTCTAGTTTTGGAATAGCAGAAAGATTTTAATTTGTTTTCATCTTGTATTCCAAAGGAAGGAAAAATCCACTTAGTGTAGGATAGGGTTTAGATGTGGTTGTGGTATTCCAAAGGAAGGAAAAAGTGAAAGCACATTCATGCTTGGCAATGGCTACCTTTTGGAAAAATGACATTTGATAGGATATGTAAAAGTGATATGGAAAATTACTTTATAGATAACAGATTATATTTGAAAGGGCTTTCTTTAGTTATCTTTTATTTGAAATTATCTGGTGGCATCAAATTATTTGAGAAAAGCTTATATTGTCCACAAGTTATATTTTTAGTTTTATTTTTTTTAAGTTTTCTAAAACAACTTTTAGCTTATTTGAAAACAAAATAACTTCATTTTTCTTTTTGCTATAAAAATAGATTAACAAATGCATATGGAACAATGAAATGATTAATGATTAGACAGAAGGCAATTAACCTATAAATGGTCACACCTTATCCACTCTTTAAACACGCTCCAATACTGTGAAGCCACGTCATTCCATTTTTTATTTAATTTATTAAGGTATGTTAAAGTGAATGATAAATTTAACGTGTATTATATCCATTGATTTTTTAAAATACTAGTAGGAAACCCGTGCTGTCGCACGGGTCTGGTTGGGATTTCACATTACATATATCTAATTTTGACTTGTAAAATTCCTTTATATATATCAAACATATTTTATACAATAGCATATATCTCATAGATACGTTTACATCTACCCGTGAATTCAGAAGAGTTAACAAACCCTAGTTGAATCCAAATGAGTTAATTCTAAAAATTGATTAAATCTATTTTAGATATTATTCCATTTTTAGAAATCTAAATTATATGATAGCTCCGGTAAAATTTCAAATTTACAAATTTTACAAATCTAAAATGTATGACAGTACCCCGTCAAAAGATTCAAGAACAAAAAATAAAATATTTAAAAATTAAACAAATAATGAAAATATGAATATGTTAATAGAAAAATTAGATCTGTACAATTATTAAAAAATAGAAATCTAAAACTTAAGGTAAATAATATATATTTATTCCCATATATTTAAAATAATCTTATTAAGTAGTTTCCATTGGATAGTGTAATAAATATAAGAATCTCAAATTTAAAATGTTTTGTCAAATTAATTCTAAAATAAAAAATTATGAAAATTTCATAATCTGCTTTTTATTCTCATTTATACAAATAATTATATAAATCGTTAAATTTATTACTTTCATAAAATTATTTGTAACTTACTTATTCACGTTTATAAAACTAATTGTATTTTATTCACGTTTATAAAACTAATTGTAGTTTATTGAGTTTATAAAATTGACTATATTAATAAATTTTTATCTTTTATCATTAGTTTTTATTATTATCATTTATTATTAAATTTTCATGACTACCATTTAAAATGTTTTTATCATGATTACAATAATGAAGTTAATTTGAAAAGATTCTGATAAGATTTAGTTATTTCTTAAATTTATTAAAATTACAAAATCTCAATTGATTTTGTTTTGTTTTATTAACCTTTCTATAAAAATCTAAATAATTTCAAAATATATTATATCTCAAATAAGGATCTAAATAATTACAAAATAATTTTATTCGTATATTTTATAATGATAAATTAAATATTTAACCTTGAAATAAAATTTGTTTAAAAATGATAGTAAGTATTATTGCATTAAGTTAAAAAGACAACTCTTCAATTACTTTTACAGTAAAAATATTTTAATTGAAAAACTAAATTATTGTTTACACTTCAAAATTTTGCAAGTACAATTCTTTTCTGACATGTGGCCTGCTTCAATTTTATAAAACAGTAGTAAAAGAAATAGTTAAAAGATAGACATTAAAATAATCAGTCAATAGCTCATATCTCATAGATACGTTCACATCTACCCGTCAATTCAAACCCCAGTTGAATCCAAATGAGTTAATTCTAAAAATTTATTAAACCTATTTGAGATATTAGCTCATTTTCTCAAACCTAAAATGTATGACAGCTCCCGTCAAATGCTTAAAAGTTTCTACATTTAATGTATATTATTATAATATAAAAATATAATTTTATAAGTTTAATAAATTTGAAATTGAAAAAAATTCTCTAGGTTTAATTTTAGATTTGAAATTGAAAAAGTTATAATTGAGTCTTAAAATTAGTGTTATATTAACCAATTTGAAGTGTCATTTTTCACTATTTGTTATAAATAATAAAATTAATCATGACTGGGGTTTTGCAATATTTTTTGTTGGGTAATACTCTTTCTAATTAAATGTTCCATATATTTTCCAATTTAAGAAATAATTTTTAAAATTTACTATCAACATTTTTTACAATTAAACCCATTAATTTAAAGGATTTAAGATTTTAAAATTAAATTAATGTATTATTTAATTGTAATATTTATTTAGTAAACACAATAATTAGAAACATTCAAATATTAAATAACATTTTTTATGATTAAACCCAATAATTTGAAGATTTTAAAATTAAATTAATGTATTATTTAATCGTAAGATTTTAATTTATAAACACAATAATTGAAAACATTCAAATATTAAATACAAAAAATATTTATTGGACGTATTAGACGTGATATTGTTCCATTCTTTTTTATTTTAGAGATATCTTTTCCGTAAATTACAATATTAAAATTTTATAGTCAAACTAATTTTCTATATTCTTAGAGAATCTTCTTAGACAATCTATTTATTTTTATGCAAACCTTTCAATATACCATTTCATAGAGAACTAATTAATATGTTTTTAATTTTTTTTAGTAAATTATAACTATTAATAAAATTAAAACAAAATATTTAAATAAATAACACAAATATAAAATTACTAAAAATATTTGTAATTAATAAAAGAATATCCAAAAATCTAAAAGCACTTTCAGATGAAATGCCCTTAAAAGTACTTTAAAATCGAAATGCCCTTAGAAGTACTTTAAAAAAACAAAAGAGTACTATCTGTAAAGTTTGAATTCATTCAAATAACACGACAAAATTATATTATTATACTACTTATTTGTCTCAAAATAAAAGTTATATTATGATACTACTATTTAGGTAAACTATATATTTTAAAATTAATAGCAATTATAAATATATTTAATAATTTTTATTTTATGTATTTATTACTACCACAATTCATTAATGAGTCTTATGATATTTGATGATAAAGAATAAAATAAAATAGAATAAAATATATCAACTAAATTTATTAGTCTTTATTGGCTACACTAAGAGAATAGGAATAGACGCAAGAAGATAGCCAAGTTTGGGTTTGTTTGAGTTTGCTGGTGGTGGCAATACAAATCCTCTTCCACTCACCGTTAGTGTTTGAGAATGGATCTTACTTCTAATCAACAACTAAATGCAAAAAAAAAAAAATCAAAGAATTATAATTTCATAAACCTCAAAATGTTATTAAGACAATAATCAACAACCAAATATTCTAAAAAAACAATCATAATATATACATTACTACGAAACATAACATTCACACAAACATTTTAATAAACAAACGCCTTCTCGCCTCAATAACCTGGAAATACAAAAAATCAGATCCAATTAAAATTATAGGACTTAAATAGAATTCAAAATAAAAACTCTTTACGTTTGTACTCCAGCCTACATTTTAGGCTTCAACATTTGAGATGTTCTATTAAAATTCAACTAAAACAATTAAAATTTCATTGTTCCAATGCCCTCAATCACCTTGTCTCAATCACCTTTCCATGATTGAAGTTAATCCCATATCTATGCTAAAATCAAACTTAGTACCAATAAAAAAATCAGAAAAAACTTGTTGCAGACCATATATGCTTACACCTAACTGCTTCTTTCACAGAATCGATTGGACATGCCAAAGGTTGAAAGAACAAAACAAATTTCACTTGATTTGGCAAATTAAAATCGAAATAAAAAAGACACAAAAACAAATATGCAAATTAAAATTGTACTTGCAGCAAAACAGACATGGAGAAGAATTTGAAAACCTCAAAAAGATAAATTGAAGAAGAATTTGAAAACTTGAATTAGTGGAGGCTTTGGGTTTTCAAAATCATAAAACTCATCCTTCCAAATTATGCAATAACTCTATGCATTTAATAGTAGCTATTAGAGTTTTGTAATTTGTGTAAATAAATAACTTAATAACAACAAATAAAAATAAATATAAAATACCAACAAAAATTAAGGGAGCGACACATCAGCAGTAATAAATGTCAAATCAATAATATTGAGTTATTTTGCAAAAAGTCATTTCTATCCATGGAATAAAAAAAGTTTTAGTACATTTATCAGAGGGCTTTAAGTGGAATTTCGAGGTACTTTTGCTTTTATATATTAATAATAGATATTTTTTGTATATGATCTTTTGCTTTTAGTTTATTAAATAAAGATAAAATTGGTTCAGGCGGAAGAATTTACCTTACCTTACGCATCTTGTGTGGCTAAGTTATAATTAGTTAAGAGAATTGCATGTAAAAACATCCTAAGAAAATATGAAAATGTCTCTCTAATTGTTTTGGAGATTTGGAGATGTATTTTCGGATGCACTATTTTATCTTATTTAAATACGGTTAAGCCGACTATCACTTTAATTTTTTATCAAAATTTATTTTGGAAATATATCTCATGAATCACTTCATGTTCACCCCATACATCCTTTAGTGAAATGTCTTCTTTTGATATGAATTTATTTTGCATTTGATTTAGAAATACTCTCAGGTATTTGACGATATATGACTTTGCTTGTATAAATTAAACCATACACTTTTAGAATAATATGAAAATGAAATATAAGTTAATAAAATCATAGTACACAATGAAGTCAAAATAAAATAGAATCGAAAATAGGGCTCCTAATATAAATACTGCCAACTACAGTGTATGACAGACAACGCCCCCCCTGTTTGTACACTGTCTCTTGTACTATAGTGTCTCCCGTGCCTCCTCGTCGTGGCATGCAAAATGTCCCTCAACTCAGAGACATCCGAAAATAGTCCTATGACTGTACTTGCATGCTCAATCTCCACGATATGATGACGTCTAGGCAACACATCAACAACATGTTATGTCCTAGTCTGCTTCTCCTTAATTATGTCTTGAGGAGCTGACCTAGATGGATCTCCAGAGCATGTGATACCATATAAGGATGTGACACTCTAAAATACCATTGGATATAGTCGTGTACATCACTCCAGTCACTAGCTTTTTCAAAATGCTCATAATCTATCTAGGAAACACAACCGTCATTTAAGCATGATCCTTTAACTTCCTTCATATCTCTATAAAAAGAAGTAACCTCCTCTGTCTCTCCATCATCCTTGTTTCAAATTCCTCTCTTATCATTATTCTGGTGTTTCACAATGTCTACTAAAACCTTTCATGGAAACAAGGAAACTCTAGAAGTTGTTTCTGAGAAACGATCTAATATTACCAGACTCAAGGATATTGGACTATATATAATAAGGAGTATGCAACTCCAGCATTGGTCTGGCTACTACGCCTCTTTGAGCGAACCCGTCTTTACTTCTCTAGTAAAGAAATTATGGAAGTTCGCCAGAATAAGTGATGATGGAAACACTATCTGGTCTGCAATTTACAGACTTCCCATTGACATCACCATCTCATCAATTGTGGATGTTACAAGGTGTGTCTCATCTGGAGTCACCAATGATGACTATCAATCAGATCTAAGTTCGGTGGAGACTTTTAGAATTCTTCATGACAGTTCAATCCCGTATGAACCAACCAATCCTGAAAATCTGCTTCCATCTGCTCGAACGTGGTTCAGATTCTCTCTTACCAATCTTCGTCCTCAAGCAACGACAAGAAGTACTCTGTCTCACGATGATAGAATCTTCATCTATCTTCTGTCTTATCACTTCAGAATAAATCTCCCTAAAACTATTTTCAAACACCTGAAACACTCCATTGAAATCTCAAGAACACAAGTAGAATCCTACATTCCTTATGGAAGGATATTGTCTAAGATAATATTTCAAAAAGGAATTTGGGCTATGGTAAAGAGGATTGGACCAGAACATGCACTGGTTGAAACAAGAATAATAATGATTTTGATAATGATTATGATAAGCTGAGTCTGAAAAAGGATGCAATATTTTCAAATAATGACATATGCATTTACTTCTAATGTTTTCTTGTTTGATGTTTAACCAAGGAACATTGAACAAGTTCACTAGGCATTCTAAAATAGGCCAGAAAGCTAATCCCCTAAGAAGTATGTTAGAAGGATTGAGCAATTTAGAAGTCAAATATCTGATAGTAGAGTCAACAAGTTCCAAAAGAAATGACATTCTGAAATCACCAAGTCTGAAACTCATGGGGAATTTTCTCATCTGAAAGACAAGGTTTCTTTCTGATAAAAGGTGTGGCCAAAACATCAGAAGTCACCAAGTTATGTTTCCACGCTACATAAGTTCTAATGAACATAAGCAAATCACTTCAAAAGCCTCTGAAGTTATATCTCTAATATTGTGTCTAAAGAAAACTAGCTCTAAAGATCTGAAGACAGAAGTTCTGCTGAACAAGTCCAGATGCTAAAGGTTTATGTTCTTTCTGACCATAGGGAAGTATTCTCTATCTACTTTAAGTTCTGATAACTCAAAATTTCTAATTTTGTGAGTCTTGGGATCAAAGAAAGACTTTGAACAAGCATAAGTTAAAATTTGGCGTTAACATATTCAAGGGAGTTGTTGCTAGAAACTCTGAATATGTTATATCGTGTGATTACCCTGTTTTAAATGTTCTATCAAAATACATAGTTTTGTCATCATCAAAAAGGGGGAGATTGTAAGAACAAGATTTGGTTCTGCAATATATCTATGAGTTTTGATGATAACAATGAAGTATTTGTGAGAGAACTATTTTATGTTCTGATGTTTGTTTATGTGCAAGATTATATTTATTAAAATTATCAGATCAAACAAACACTATCAAGACGGGTGTTGAATATCATATGCGAGTTACTATGTGTAACACAAGTCGCAAATATTTCAAAGCAAGTATGCTTCTATATCTGATCACAATCGGAAAGATATAAGGACATCTGATATTGCTGTTGCAATGATCCTATGGATTATATTTGAGAAGTGGTTCTGATTCGGAAGCCAGCAGAGATTTTGAACGAATAATCCTCTGAAGAACCAAGTGCCAAAGACTCTGAAGACTGAAGGTTCTGAAGGAACAAGTGTTGAAGGTTTTGAAGATTGAAATTCTAAAGATCTGGTTTCTAAAACAAAAGGATTCTGAAGACCAAGTGGTGAAGACTCTAAAGACGCAATTCTGAAGACTCTGAAGACTTGAAGTTCTGAAGATAGAAGTTGCAAAGAAAAATGTTGAAGTTTTGTAGACAAGGTTCTGAGCGAACAAGTTCTGAAAAACTTAAGACCTGACTATCAGAAAAATCAAGTGTCACGACTTTACTCATGCTTCAAACATCTATCATCAGAAGCCTCTAAAGTTGAGAAGACAAATGTTACCGTTAGCAATGATAAGTACACAATACGTATAAGCTTTATTCCACTACCTCTCCATTAGTTTAAAGTATGGAAAAGGACATACGTGGCAGTACTATTCTAAATCATTGTGTAACGACTCTCTTTCTATAGCCAGCCGTTTCTCAACGGCTATTCTTCAACGACTCTATTTTCTTTGGCTATATAAGAAGAAAATCACTTATTTTGAAATATTGTTGGTGTTGTAATCATCATAATATATCCAAACCATCAACCAATATAATTGAAACAAGAACAACTGCCTTTAATGGCTTTTGCATAATTTTATTGATTATGAAGATGATCATATAACTTCTCAATTACAAATCCACAATATGAATATTGTGCTATGAGATGATCATTGAAGAAATGAGAATAAGGACTGTTCTCAGAAGAGTCAAGATGAAGACGTTCTTCCTTCTAATACATCGATATCAATAAAGTTTTCAGAAGCTTATGAAGAAGAAGACATAAGAAAGTCAAGTGCTTTGGGATGTTGTCTATAAAGAAGCTACTTAAAGAAATGAAGACCACACATCAAGCTACAACACAATGTAAAATTCTTAGTGTGTATTAGGATCTTCTGATGTACTTAATTTAGTTTACTCTTGCTTGTGTAGAAGCTCTAATTGTAAACACAAAATTAATCAATTGAATATTGAGTGTTTCTTGAGAGACCGAGTGAAGGTCAGAAGCTCGAGAAGACAGTGAATGTGGTCATTATGGAAATCCTCTTAGAAGACCGAGTGAAGGTCAGAACTCTAAAGGGGTCAATGAATATTATATCTGTTAAATCAGATCACTGAACAGGTCATTGGTTACTAGTCACAAGCAGTTGCTTGTGAAGGATAGAAAAACACTTAGAAAGGGGGGGGGGGGGTTTGAATAAGTGTAGCTTTAAAACTTGTAAGATAAAAACTATTTGCACAAAGATTTTTATCCTGGTTCGTTGTTAACTAAACTACTCTAGTCCACCCCCTTGGAGTGATTTACCTCACCTGAGGATTTAATCCACTAATCACACTTGATTACAATGGTTTTCCACTTAGCCAACTGCTAAGTCTTCTAGAGTATCCTGATCACAACCTGATCACTCTAGGAACAAACTGCTTAGATAACTTCTAAGACTTGCTAGAGTATACTGATCAACAACCTGATCACTCTAGAACTTACAAATTAATGTAAACAAATTCTTTTAAGAGTTACAATGCTTCTTATAAAGCTATTATCACAACTGTGATTTTCTCTTAAGTTTAAGCTTAAATCTCACTAAGATATTACAACAGTAATGTAGTGAGCTTGATGATGAAGTTTGAGAGCTTTTGAATTTGACAGCGTTTCAGTTTAATGCGCAAGTGTTGTATTGAGCTTCTCATCAGAACTTCATATATATAGGCACTTGAGAAGATGACCGTTGGGAGCATTTAATGCTTTGCGTATTCCGTACAACATTGCATTTAATGTTTCACTCTTTTGTCAACTACCTCGAGCTTTGTTTCTGCTGTGTCTACTGACGTTGCCTTTAATAGCTTCTAACGTTCCTTTTGTCAGTCAGCGTAGCCTGCCAGTCTAGTACTTGCTTCTGATCTGATGTTTGTGTAAACAACGTTTGAATGTCATCAGAGTCAAACAGCTTGGTGCAGAGCATCTTCTTGTCTTCTGACCTTGAAGTGCTTCTGAGCGTGATACCATGAGAGCTTCAGTGCTTCTGCTTCTGATCTCAAGTTCTTCTGATGCTTCCATAGACCCATGTTCTGATTCTGCTTGACCATCTTCTGATGTCTTGCCAGACCATGTTCTGATGTTGCATGCTGAACCTTCTGAGTCAGTTGCCTCTTGCGCTGATTTTGTGCATACTCTTTGTATAATTCCTGAATTGGAAATTGCATAGTATTAGAGTACCACATTATCTCATACAAAATTCATATCCTTGTTATCATCAAAACTAAGAATATTGATCAGAACAAATCTTGTTCTAACAATCTCCCCCTTTTTGATGATGACAAAAACATACATAAATGATATGAATTTGCGATCAGAATATCAGACGGCTAAAGACAATTACACAGCTATAGCACAAGCATATAGACAATGTGTGAATATGTCTCCCCCCTAGATTAACAATCTCCTCCTGAGATAAATAATCTCCCCCTGAAATAAATACTAGGAGAATTTTTATAAATAAAAGACTTCCCTGAGTATTTCAGTAGAGACTTTCACATATGCTTAGATCTTCAGAACATTCACAGCTTCTAATTCTTGCTTCCATAGGACAGCTTCAGAACTTAAATTTTCTAGATCTTCAGAATATTCATAGCTTCTGATTCTTGCTTCCATTGGACAGCTTCAGAGCTTGAATATCTTCTTGAGTCATTGCATGCTAGATTGTATCAGAACATTGTTGAATGTACCAGAGCATTATCAGAGCATCTCTACATCCTGAAATGTTACAGAACAAACTAAACGACAGAAGTCAGCATGAATGATTCAGAACATAAAATATGTATCAGAACATATAATTATGTATCAGAGCATACAAACATAAAATGTTTCAGAGCATATTTTGTAACTAAAACATGCATCAGAACATATAAAGAATAAGAATGAAAGTATATTCTATCATCAAAATATCAGAACATTCTTCCTTCTTGCTTCTGATTCTTGAAGCTTTATAGCACTCAGCTTGCTTCAATTTCCAAGAGCTTGATTATTTATAGAATTGCTTTTCCACATCTCTTTGCTTCTCATGTTGAGCTTTTAAAGAGGATCTTCAATTCCTGCAAGACAACAGTCAAAGACATAGAACTTTGCAAGTTCTGTTAGAAATGTGGAGCCTTTCTCCCAGCAACTGATAAAATAAATCAGATCATTTATCACATTTTCTCCCCCTTTTTGTCATAACATCAAAAATATAGAAGATTCAGATGAAAAAATACGACAAACACATAGAAGAAAAGGATAAATTTCATTAAGCACAGAGAGAAAGTTCAGAAGTACAAGAGGAAGAATTCATGATGATGTTGCTTGGTTTGAGATCACAGACTAGGGTTTGAAAGAGACGAATGCAAAGAGAGAGATGCACAAAAGGAGAGAGAGAGAGAGAGAGAGAGAGAGAGAGAGAGAGAGAGAGAGAGAGAGAGAGAGAGAGAGAGAGAGAGAGAGAGAGAGAGAGAGAGAGAGAGAGAGAGAGAGAGAGAGAGAGAGAGAGAGAGAGAAAGATGAAATGAAGATGAAGCGGGTTATTTAAACGGTTTGAGAAAGAAAAAGGAAAATAAAGTAAAAAGAAAACTGTTTAAAAGAAAATGACATCAATATGCATTTAATGAGAAATGACGTTAGGAGAGATAGTGTGACAAAGTGAAATGATTTGCACAGTTACCTAGGGCGGCGTCTCCTCAACTGCACGCATGCTTGTCCAAAAATAGTGAACACGTGTTCATTTTCTGGAAAGACTGGTGACAGCTGTTTTGCTTTAAAAGAGCTTCTGAATCAACTTAGATAATGAAACGTTAGTAATAACAGAATCAGAACTTCTAATTGATTAGTATCAGAACTTCTTATATCTGCCAAGTCCTAACACATTTCGGAAGGTATTCATACAAAGATCATCTCATCTTCTCATTCTGGGCATAAGTCCATACTGATATTCTTCAGAATGTACTTAAACCTATCTTCAGCAAGGGGTTTTGTAAAGATATCAGCCCATTGATGGTCTGTATCCACAAAGTTCAAAGAAAGAACACCCTTCTGAACATAGTCCCTCATAAAATGATGTTTAATCTCAATATGTTTAACTTTGGAATGTAAGATAGGATTCTTAGATAAACAAATAGCCGAATTATTATCACAGAAAATAGGAATGTTACTCTCATATATCTGATAATCTTCTAGCTGACTCTTCATCCATAGCATTTGTGTCCTACATCCAGCAGCAGCAACATATTCTGCTTCTGTAGTTGAGAGAGCTATGGTAGCTTGCTTCTTGCTGTACCGTGAGATCAAATGACTTCCAAGAAATTGACAACTTCCAGAAGTACTCTTTCTTTCAATTCTATCTCCAGCATAGTCAGCATCACAGAATCCTACTAAGTTGTATTCTTTAGATCTTCTGTAGACTAAACCAACGTTAGTAGTACCTTTCAGATACCTCAGAATTCTCTTAACAGCAGTTAAATGAGATTCTCTAGAATCTGATTGGAATCTAGCACACAAACACACACTGAATAGAATGTCAGGTCTAGAAGCGGTTAAGTATAGAAGAGATCCAATCATACCTCTGTACAACTTCTGATCTACCTTCTTACTTACCTCATCCTTACCTAAAACACATGTTGGGTGCATAGGACTTTTGGCTTCTTTGCTTTCAGAAAGATTAAACTTCTTCAGAAGTTCTTTCACATACTTCGTTTGATGAACATAGGTTCCATCAGAAGTTTGATTGATTTGAATCCAAAGGAAATACTTGAGTTCACCCATCATGCTCATTTCAAATTCATCCTGCATAGACTTAGCAAACTCCTTTCCAAGTGAAGCATTAGATGTTCCAAATATAATATCATCAACATAAATTTGACAAATTAAAATATCCTTCTTAGATGTTTTACAGAAAAGAATCGTGTCCACTTGTCCTCTAGTGAAACCATTGTCTAGAAGGAAAGAACTTAATCTTTCGTACCAAGCTCTGGGAGCTTGCTTCAAACCATACAATGATTTCTTAAGTTTGAAAACATGTTATGGAGACTTAAAGTCTTCAAAACCAGGAGGTTGATGGACATAGACTTCTTCATCTATATAACCATTTAAGAAGTCACTCTTAACATCCATCTAATACAGAGTGATGTTATGTTGAGTGGCAAAGGAAATCAATAAGCGAATAGATTCTAACCTGGCCACTGGTGCAAAGGTTTCTGTATAGTCAATCTCTTCTTGCTGACTATATCACTGAGCCACCAGTCTGGCTTTGTTTCTGACTACTTTGCCCTTTTCCCTGAGCTTGTTTATGAACACCCACTTAGTACCAATGATGTTGAACCCTTTTGGTCTAGGAACCAAATCCCATACATCATTCCTTGTAAACTGATTTAGTTCTTCTTGCATGACAATTATCCAGTCTGGATCTTCTAGAGCTTGATCAATAGAAGTTGGCTCGATCAAAGAAACAAGACCTAATTGACATTCTGCATTGTTCTTAAGGAATGCTCTTGTTCTGATGGGATCGTCTTTCTTTCCAAGGATCACATCTTCTGAGTGAGCTAACGAGAGTCTAGAAGATCTTCTGACTGTTGGCTCTTCAGAAATCCTGAGGTTTTCTAAAGACGCAACAACTTGATCTTCTGATTCATTGCTTCTGAGACTTTCAGCTTCTGGAGCTTTACTTCTTGGTTCTACAGCTTCTGATATGTTAATATCTATATCTGCAAAATTCTCAAACTGCTTTGGTTTTTCAAGACCAAGCTTATCATCAAACATAATATTAATTGATTCTTCAACAACCAATGTTTCAGTATTGTATACTCTGTAGCCTTTAGAGCGTTCAGAATATCCAAGAAGAAAACATTTTTGTGCCTTAGAATCAAACTTACCAAGATGATCTTTAGTATTCAGAATAAAACACACACATCCGAAAGGATGAAAATATGAAATGTTGGGCTTTCTGTTCTTCCACAATTCATAAGGAGTCTTATTTAGAATAGGTCTTATAGAGATCCTATTTTGAATATAACATGCAGTGTTTATTGCTTCTGCCCAGAAGTGCTTAGCCATATTGGTCTCATTGATCATGGTTTTGGCCATTTCTTGCAGAGTCCTATTCTTTCGCTCTACAACTCCATTTTGCTGTGGAGTTCTAGGGCAAGGGAAATCATGGGCAATACCATTTTCTTTGAAGAACTTCTCAAAGAATCTGTTCTCAAATTCGCCACCATGATCACTTCTGACCTTTATGATTTTGCACTCCTTCTCAGATTGGATCTGAGTGCAGAATTCAAAGAACACTGAATGTGACTCATCCTTGTGTTTTAAGAACTTTACCCATGTCCAGCGGCTATAATCATCTACGATGCCTAATCCATATTTCTTCCCTCTAACAGATACTGTTTTGACTGGTCCAAACAGATCAATGTGCAGAAGTTCTAATGGCCTTGAGGAAGAGACAACATTCTTAGATTTGAATGCAGGTATGGAGAACTTGCCCTTCTGACATGCTTCACAAAGAGCATCTGATTTATATTTCAGATTTGGGAGACCTCTGACCAGATTTAGTTTGTTAATCTGAGAAATCTTTCTCAAACTAGCATGACCTAATCTTCTGTGCCAAACCCATTGCTCTTCAGAAACAGACATAAGGCAAGTCACCTTCTGCTTCTCAAGATCTGAAAGATCAATTTTATAGATGTTGTTCTTTCTCTTGCCTGTAAATAGGATTGAGCCATCCTCCTGACTTACAGCCTTGTAAGACTTTTGATTGAAGATTATATCAAAACCATTGTCACTTAATTGACTTATGGACAATAAGTTATGCGTTAATCCTTCTACAAGAAGTACATTAGTTATGGAAGGAGAGTTACCAATACTTATGGTTCCAGAGCCAATAATTTTGCCCTTCTGATCTCCTCCAAACTTGACTTCTCCACCAGACTTAAGCACCAGGTCTTGGAACATAGACATTCTTCCCGTCATGTGTCGCGAGCACCTAGAGTCCAGGTACCATGACATTTTGTGCTTTGTCCTCTTTGCAGCTAAGGATATCTGCAACAGAAATTATCTTCTCCTTAGGTACCCACAATTTCTTGGGTCCTTTCTTGTTAGTTTTCCTCAAGTTCTGATTGAACTTGGGTTTAGCATGATAATTAACAGGAGGAACAGCATGATATTCTTTAGATTTGACATCATGATATTTCTTAGGTTGTGTCACATGCTTCTTGGTGTGTACAGTGTTAAAACTCTGTGCATGTGAAGTGAGCCTAATATCATGTGCATGGCCATATTTGAACTGATCATACAATGGCTTGTATGTGATTTTCAAATCATCAACAGGTTCAAATTTATGTGAGGTCTCACCCTCATAGCCAAAGCCAAACCTTCTGTTTCCAGAAACACCATATATCATAGAAGCAAGATGACTTCTGCCAATACTTCTAGATAGGAACTTTCTGAAGCTCGAGTCATATTCTTTCAGAATATGATTGAGACTAGGAATGGATTTTTCTGATTTAGAAGGAGATCCACTATCATTGGATAATTTTAAAACTTTTTCCTTCAGTTCAGAATTTTCCACTTCCAGCTTCTTAGTTTCAAATTCAAATTGCTTTTTCAGCTTTTTGTATTTGATACTAAGGTGAGCCTTGAGTTCCAGAAGTTCAGTTAAGCTGAAAACTAATTCATCTCTAGATAGTTCAGAAAATACCTCTTCAGAATCTGATTCTGATGTAGATTCTGATCCATCATCCACTGTGGCCATCAGTGCAAAGTTGGCTTGCTCTCCTTCAGAGTCTGATTCTGATTCTGATTCAGAATCATCCCATGTTGCCATAAGCCCTTTCTTCTTATGAAACTTCTTCTTGGGATTTTTCTTCTGAAGTTTTGGACATTCTTTCTTGAAGTGTCCAGGCTCATTGCACTCATAGCAGACGACTTTTTTCCTGTCAGATCTTCTGCCACCAGAAGGTTCTCCTCGTTCAAACTTCTTTGAACTTCTGAAGTTTTTGAACTTCCTTTGTTTGCTCTTCCAGAGTTGGATTACCCTTCTGGAGATCATGGACAGTTCATCTTCTTCTTCTGATTCTGATTCTTCAGAATCTACTTCTTCAGCCTGAAAAGCGTTAGTGCATTTTTTAATATTAGATTTTAATGCAATAGACTTACCTTTCTTCTGAGGCTCATTTGCATCCAGCTCTATCTCATGGCTTCTCAAGGCACTGATTAACTCTTCCAAAGAGACTTCATTCAGATTCTTTGCAATCTTGAATGCAGTCACCATTAGGCCCCATCTTCTGGGCAAGCTTTTGATGATCTTCTTTACATGATCAGCCTTGGTGTAGCCTTTGTCCAGAACTCTTAATCCAGCAGTTAGCGTTTGAAATATTGAGAACATCTTCTCAATATCTTCATCGTCCTCCATCTTGAAGGCTTCATATTTCTGGATTAGAGCAAGAGCTTTGGTCTCTTTGACTTGAGCGTTTCCTTCATGGGTCATTTTCAATGACTCATATATATCATGGGCAGTTTCCCTGTTAGATATCTTCTCATACTCAGCATGAGAGATAGCATTCAGCAAAACAGTCCTACATTTATGATGGTTTTTGAAAAGCTTCTTTTGATCATCATTCATTTCTTGTCTTGTAAGCCTTACGCCAGTAGCATTCACTGGATGTTTGTAACCATCCACCAGAAGATTCCATAAGTCACAATCTAGACCAAGGAAGTAACTTTCCAGTTTATCTTTCCAGTATTCAAAGTTTTCACCATCAAATACTGGTGGTCTAGTATAACCATTGTTACCATTTCCATTGTATTGCTCAGCAGAGCCAGATGTAGATGTAGGTGTGTTTGTTGGAATTTCACCAGCCATCTTTTACTGAAGCGTTTTTCTCTTCCTGAATCTTTTCTAAACACGGTTAAGTGCTTGCACCTTAGAACCGGCGCTCTGATACCAATTGAAGGATAGAAAAACACTTAGAAAGGGGGGGTTTGAATAAGTGTAGCTTTAAAACTTGTAAGATAAAAACTATTTGCACAAAGATTTTTATCCTGGTTCGTTGTTAACTAAACTACTTCAGTCCACCCCCTTGGAGTGATTTACCTCACCTGAGGATTTAATCCACTAATCACACTTGATTACAATGGTTTTCCACTTAGCCAACTGCTAAGTCTTCTAGAGTATCCTGATCACAACCTGATCACTCTAGGAACAAACTGCTTAGATAACTTCTAAGACTTGCTAGAGTATACTGATCAACAACCTGATCACTCTAGAACTTACAAATTAATGTAAACAAATTCTTTTAAGAGTTACAATGCTTCTTATAAAGCTATTATCACAACTGTGATTTTCTCTTAAGTTTAAGCTTAAATCTCACTAAGATATTACAACAATAATGTAGTGAGCTTGATGATGAAGTTTGAGAGCTTTTGAATTTGACAGCGTTTCAGTTTAATGCGTGCGCAAGTGTTGTATTGAGCTTCTCATCAGAACTTCATATATATAGGCACTTGAGAAGATGACCGTTGGGAGCATTTAATGCTCTGCGTATTCCGTACAACATTGCATTTAATGTTTCACTCTTTTGTCAACTACCTCGAGCCTTATTTCCACTGTGTCTACTGACGTTGCCTTTAATAGCTTCTAACGTTCCTTTTGTCAGTCAGCGTAGCCTGCCAGTCTAGTACTTGCTTCTGATCTGATGTTTGTGTAAACAACGTTTGAATGTCATCAGAGTCAAACAGCTTGGTGCAGAGCATCTTCTTGTCTTCTGACCTTGAAGTGCTTCTGAGCGTGATACCATGAGAGCTTCAGTGCTTCTGCTTCTGATCTCAAGTTCTTCTGATGCTTCCATAGACCCATGTTCTGATTCTGCTTGACCATCTTCTGATGTCTTGCCAGACCATGTTCTGATGTTGCATGTTGAACCTTCTGAGTCAGTTGCCTCTTGCGCTGATTTTGTGCATACTCTTTGTATAATTCCTGAATTGGAAATTGCATAGTATTAGAGTACCACATTATCTCATACAAAATTCATATCCTTGTTATCATCAAAACTAAGAATATTGATCAGAACAAATCTTGTTCTAACAATCTCCCCCTTTTTGATGATGACAAAAACATACATAAATGATATGAATTTGCGATCAGAATATCAGACGGCTAAAGACAATTACACAGCTATAGCACAAGCATATAGACAATGTGTGAATATGTCTCCCCCCTAGATTAACAATCTCCTCCTGAGATAAATAATCTCCCCCTGAAATAAATACTAGGAGAATTTTTATAAATAAAAGACTTCCCTGAGTATTTCAGTAGAGACTTTCACATATGCTTAGATCTTCAGAACATTCACAGCTTCTAATTCTTGCTTCCATAGGACAGCTTCAGAACTTAAATTTTCTAGATCTTCAGAATATTCATAGCTTCTGATTCTTGCTTCCATTGGACAGCTTCAGAGCTTGAATATCTTCTTGAGTCATTGCATGCTAGATTGTATCAGAACATTGTTGAATGTACCAGAGCATTATCAGAGCATCTCTACATCCTGAAATGTTACAGAACAAACTAAACGACAGAAGTCAGCATGAATGATTCAGAACATAAAATATGTATCAGAACATATAATTATGTATCAGAGCATACAAACATAAAATGTTTCAGAGCATATTTTGTAACTAAAACATGCATCAGAACATATAAAGAATAAGAATGAAAGTATATTCTATCATCAGAATATCAGAACATTCTTTCTTCTTGCTTCTGATTCTTGAAGCTTTATAGCACCCAACTTGCTTCAATTTCCAAGAGCTTGATTATTTATAGAATTGCTTTTCCATATCTCTTTGCTTCTCATGTTGAGCTTTTAAAGAGGATCTTCAATTCCTGCAAGACAACACTCAAAGACATAGAACTTTGCAAGTTCTGTTAGAAATGTGGAGCCTTTCTCCCAGCAACTGATAAAATAAATCAGATCATTTATCACATTTTTCTCCCCCTTTTTGTCATAACATCAAAAATATAGAAGATTCAGATGAAAAAATACGACAAACACATAGAAGAAAAGGATAAATTTCATTAAGCACAGAGAGAAAGTTCAAAAGTACAAGAGGAAGAATTCATGATGATGTTGCTTGGTTTGAGATCACAGACTAGGGTTTGAAAGAGACGAATGCAAAGAGAGAGATGCACAAAAGGAGAGAGAGAGAGAAAAAAAGATGAAATGAAGATGAAGCGGGTTATTTAAACGGTTTGAAAAAGAAAAAGGAAAATAAAGTAAAAAGAAAACTGTTTAAAAGAAAATGACATCAATATGCATTTAATGAGAAATGACGTTAGGAGAGATAGTGTGACAAAGTGAAATGATTTGCACATTTACCTAGGGCAGCGTCTCCTCAACTGCACGCATGCTTGTCCAAAAATAGTGAACACGTGTTCATTTTCTGGAAAGACTGGTGACAGCTGTTTTTGCTTTAAAAGAGCTTCTGAATCAACTTAGATAATGAAACGTTAGTAATAACAGAATCAGAACTTCTAATTGATTAGTATCAGAACTTCTTATATCTGCCAACAGTAATGTAGTGAGCTTGATGATGAAGTTTGAGAGCTTTTGAATTTGACAGCGTTTCAGTTTAATGCGCAAGTGTTGTATTGAGCTTCTCATCAGAACTTCATATATATAGGCACTTGAGAATATGACCGTTGGGAGCATTTAATGCTTTGCGTATTCCGTACAACATTGCATTTAATGTTTCACTCTTTTGTCAACTACCTCGAGCCTTGTTTCCGCTGTGTCTACTGACGTTGCCTTTAATAGCTTCTAACGTTCCTTTTGTCAGTCAGCGTAGCCTGCCAGTCTAGTACTTGCTTCTGATCTGATGTTTGTGTAAACAACGTTTGAATGTCATCAGAGTCAAACAGCTTGGTGCAGAGCATCTTCTTATCTTCTGACCTTGAAGTGCTTTTGAGCGTGATACCATGAGAACTTCAGTGCTTCTGCTTCTGATCTCAAGTTCTTCTGATGCTTCCATAGACCCATGTTCTGATTCTGCTTGACCATCTTCTGATGTCTTGCCAGACCATGTTCTGATGTTGCATGCTGAACCTTCTAAGTCAGTTGCCTCTTGCGCTGATTTTGTGCATACTCTTTGTATAATTCCTGAAATTGAAATTGCATAGTATTAGAGTACCACATTATCTCATACAAAATTCATATCCTTGTTATCATCAAAACTAAGAATATTGATCAGAACAAATCTTGTTCTAACAATCTCCCCCTTTTTGATGATGACAAAAACATACATAAATGATATGAATTTGCGATCAAAATATCAGACGGCTAAAGACAATTACACAGCTATAGCACAAGCATATAGACAATGTGTGAATATGTCTCCCCCTGAGATTAACAATCTCCTCCTGAGATAAATAATCTCCCCCTGAAATAAATACTAGGAGAATTTTTATAAATAAAAGACTTCCCTCAGTTCCCTGAGTATTTCAGTAAAGACTTTCACATATGCTTAGATCTTCAGAACATTCACAGCTTCTGATTCTTGCTTCCATAGGACAGCTTCAGAACTTGAATTTCCTAGATCTTCAGAATATTCATAGTTTCTGATTCTTGCTTCCATTGGAAAGCTTCAGAGCTTGAATATCTTCTTGAGTCATTGCATGCTAGATTGTATCAGAACATTGTTGAATGTACCAGAGCATTATCAGAGCATCTCTACATCCTGAAATGTTACAGAACAAACTAAACGACAGAAGTCAGCATGAATGATTCAGAACATAAAATATGTATCAGAACATATAATTATGTATCAGAGCATACAAACATAAAATGTTTCAGAGCATATTTTGTAACTAAAACATGCATCAGAACATATAAAGAATAAGAATGAAAGTATATTCTATCATCAGAATATCAGAACATTCTTCCTTCTTGCTTCTGATTCTTGAAGCGAGAATTCATCAAAGAGTGAAAAAACCAATTCAAACCCCCTTTCTTGTATTTTCTTCATACCTTTAGATGAGAACGGTATTATGAGATGTCGTGATAGAGTTTGAGTTTCAGATATGTGAGATTTGAAGAAAAGGATTCTTGAGGAAGGACATCGTAGTGGATTGAATATTCATCCTAGAGCTACTAAGATGTAACAAGATTTGAGGAAATTGTTTTGATGGCAAGGTATGAAGAAGGAGACAACGAAGTTTGTGTATTCTTGTTTGATCTGTCAAAAGTCGAAGATTGAACATCAGAAACCGTCTGATTTACTGCAACCGTTATCCATTCCTGAATGGAAATGGGATAGCATTTCTATGGATTTTGTGTCGGGTTTACCTAGGACACCGAGTAACTGTGATGCTATTTGGGTTATTGTGGATAAATTGACGAAATATGCTCACTTTATTCCAATGAGAATGAATTATTCGATGGAGAGGCTTCCAAAGCTGTACGTTGAGAGGATTGTTTGTTTGCATGGTGTTTGCATGATATTATTATTATTATTATTATTATTATTATTATTATTATTATTAATATTATTATTATTATTATAGTTATTATTATGGTTATTATTATTATTATTATTATTATTATGGTTATTAATTATGGTTATTATTATTATTATTATTATTATGGTGGTTATTATTATTATTATATTATTATTATGGTTATTAATATGGTTATTATTATTATTATTATTATTATTATTATTATTATTATTATTATTATTATTATAATATGTGAAGTAATGAAATTGGTGTTGTGAAATCATGTTTTGATGTTTCTATACGATGAAATATGTTAGATACATGCTAGAATACCTTAAACCATGATTAATTGTTGTTTGGGTGAGTTTTAGTGGAGAAAATTTGGATGAAGCCAAATATTGTTCGCATAAAAAATTTCCTACATAATCGCGCTTAGCGCAATAGACCAGGCTTAGCGTGGTCTGAGATATTTTGTTTTATTTTTTTCATGAACTTGATGGGGATTTGTATGCTTATGATTTATCATTGATTTCCATGAATTTTAATAATTTATTTGACACGATTTGGAGGGGTTTTGGTTGACCTTTCGAAGATTACATGATACTTGATTTCGTGTAATAAAAAGTTGTGAATTGATGGTGGTTGGGAATAACATGACTTGAATCTGTTTGATACATGTTATTGTGATGTGTTTATGAGATGAATGCTATGAGAATTAACTATATGTGATGAATGACTTGTGATGTGTATAATTATGCAATGAGGAGGTAATTCAAATGTGTTGAATTATGTGATGTATGCTTGTATTATTAAGATTGAGAGATGGTCTTAATTGCATATGATTGTTGATATTGCACATGCATTCATTCGGTGAGAAAGATGCAATATTCAGTAGTTCCGTGTGAGCTATTGACTTGTCTCAAACCTAGAGGATTGGTTTGAAGCTTAGAGGACGAGCTTATTAGTGGTTATCTGTCTGAGAGATGGACGCAGGGAATCTGCTAAGGATAACATTGGTACCACATGCATTTTCATTGAGTCTCATTTGGAGTCACACGTGTCGATGTGAATTGTGTTTTGGTGTGATTATGTGATAATTGTGTGATTGGCATCTTGGTGATAATTGTAAATGACTTACTTGACTATCTTGAATCTTTCGAGCCATGTTGTACGATATCGCACAGGTACCGAGGAGTAGAGGTGCTCGTTTGCTTACGAGGATTTTGCGAGGAATTTTATTTCGTTTTATCGTTTTCTCAGGTAGAGAGAACTTATGCTCTAGCTATGTAAAACTTAGGGGTTTTCTGTTTGATTTCATGTTATGTTTGAGAGATATTGTATCACTCTCTTTGTGATTTTAGATATGTTGAGATTTTGTGATATGTGACCTTAGTGCCTGATGCTTTTATGCATGATTTTACGTTATGAGGTTACATTATTGGTATCGCTTTATTATTCCGCTGTGATGTGCATATGAAACATGATATTCAAATGTGTGTTATGAACATGACCGGATGCATTTTGTATGTTTATTTTAAGTTGTATTTTTGTAATACAAGTGACGCCCTCTTGATATGCTTGCTTTTACTCTGATTATGCAATATATTTGTCGTGGGGTTAGAATGTGTTATATCGAACATGTTGAAAGGGAGACATAAACCTATCAAATAGAACAAACACTCGCGAAGAGAAATAACATATCCATCGTACTTGTTAGACACCCTCTTATCTTTCTCTGAGGTAAGTACTCCCAATTCAGACTAGGATCCTACCTTAGTAAAGGCTAGATCAAAACCAGTCTCTAAGGAGAAAGCACATGTTGTGTCTAACATCTTCGGATCTACCCAAACTAAAGAAATATCTCCATTTCCTTGCGACACATAGTAGGTGAAAAATTCATTCTGAAGAGCATAATCAACACAAATGAAGAAATAGTATTCCAATCAATCGCACCAATAACAAGAGTTCGAGCGACAGAGGTATCTAAAACTCTTGCCTATAAAACCTTAAAAGGTGTCAAAAATAAAAGGAAGAATGAAAAATAGATAGATTGTATATGCATGTCAAGTACCAACATGCAAAGATCACGTATGAGCTTAGCCAAGATACTAAAGTAACACAACTCGCGAGAAAGAATTTAGCAAGACAGTACAAATTTGTTACAGGTCGCGAATGGTAGAAAGGAGGATAAATGATGCTTAGAAACTTTTTATATGTGAATCATTCATTAAGGATCATACGATCAACTACACACTATCCATTGTTGAGATAAAGAATGTTCAAAGTACTGAAGTAATCTAAAAAGAGGAAGCATAATTATCAGTGAGCATATGGACATGCGTTTGTTGTTCTTAGCAAAATGTTGCCTATTACAAGAAATGTGTTTAATGTTTCTATTTCTAATGACAATAATGTCCCATTAAAGCCTATCACCTCCTCGAGAAGAGCAGCATGGCTAGAGCATATACGACAAACTCTCATCTTGTAAAATAGAGACACGAGCTTTAGGGACAACTGTTCTGGCTCGCTCATAAGACCCAAGACGAAAGACTCAGTGGTAAAGAAAGTATAGCGAGCACAAATAACATGTTATCTTGTATTCTCCTTGGAGCATGTAATTCATTCTTTAGAAGCACTACTAGTCATGCAAATCAATCAGACGTCTGACGTCGATCCACACCTCACTTTTCGCTTTTAGTTTAAATCATTTCCACGGTTTAGAGAGAAAATACATCATTCTGAAGTATTCAAGTTCATTCTCAGTCTCTCATCACTTTTCATTCTCTCATTAACTTGAACATTATAATGCACATCGAAAGCTCAAATCCATCATAGCAAAACACCACTTCACCATTCACCGAGCAATTCTGATTTCACTTTTGAAAAAAAAAACTTTGTTATATATTTTAAATATAATTAATAGAATTATTTATATTATTAACTTTAATATATTATATGTTATGTTTAAATCAAATTTATTATTTTACTGTGCGTTTCAATATTTTATTAATAAAAAATTACACTAATAAATATTCTTTTAAAAATTTCTATAAAATACTCCTTTGTATTTGTACCCAATATTTGGTAATAAATATTTCCCATATATTCATTATATTAATTTGTTTATTTAAGAAGTGAAGAAAAAGACACATACCTGCTTTTTTGCATTTTCCTTGTTGAGTTCCCAGTTCTGCTCAATTCTTCTCTTACCTCTCTGCTCTGTATCCATACTCTCATGGCTATTCGCAATGTTCTCAACAGAAAATTCCTCAACCAGAGCTCCGTTACCGGAGCTAGATTCATGTCTTCGTGGTTCAGAAACATCGAACAGGCTCCCAAGGATCCGATCCTCGGAGTTACCGAAGCTTTTCTCGCTGATCAGAGTCCTAACAAAATCAATGTTGGAGTAGTAAGTCCTTCGTATTTTCGTTCTCTCTCTGCTTCGGATCTTTTTCTGCATGTTTTTGTAAAATTCAATTCGATTTAGAAAGAGAGTGAAACGAAACTATCAAATCTAATCACCAGAACAGAGCAGCACTGTTTTTCTATCTATCTATATGAATTTCGTTTATTTTTTGTATTCAGATTTCAGATTCGTACGTTTCAGATTTGTTTTTTAAAGATTATATTTGCATGCAAACTAAATTGTGATTTTCTTGATTTGATTTAGTATTTATTTATTTATTTGGAATGGATAATCATGTAACTTGAATTTTTGTTTTATTTGCAAATTACGAAAGGGTGCATATCGCGATGACAACGGAAAACCAGTGGTTTTGGGATGTGTTAGAGAAGCAGAGAAGAGAATTGCAGGAAACCAATTCATGTGAGTGAAACTTGTTATTTATTTATCTTTTTTGGCTAATTCTAAGTTCTAACATTGATTTTAGAATACTTGTTATAGATTTGAAAATACTGTATAAAAATTATGAGAACCTGTTAAATACTGTATTTTTGTTAAAATTAAGTGTTTGATTTTTGTGTTTACAACTTTACTTGTATGAATGGAACTTTGATTTGGTTGCTTTCATGTGACAATTTGTGGTGGTCACGTAATGTAATCCACTAGTTGGTTTTGCTTTTTGGGTTTGTGTTGTGGAAGGCATAATCTCTTTGGAAATAGGACGCTACCTAACTGTTGTTGCTGTGTACTTTGACAGCTATAGCTATTCATGATTCCTTGATCTGTGTGGTGTTAGTGTAATTGGTTTCTCTCTTTAGGTGTTTTGGGTTATGTAGGGAATCCTATTTTATTGCTTCTGCTTTTTCTGGTTTCAAAGATTAAAATTTGTGGGTTCCACCACATCTCATAAATTTGTATTGGAATGTGTACCAAACTATTAAACAAGATGCTTAATGTAATTAGTTTTGTAGAATGTGCAACTAGTTGGAAACTTCTATTTTTTTATGTCAAATTTTATTTTAAATGGTAGTAGCAGTCAATTGCTACAGTGCATGATTTTTTTATTTTATTTTTTTCAACTTTGCCTTTTTATTAGAATAATAACAAACAAGTCCCTAGTAATGTTCTTCTGGAACAGTTTTGTTTTAGTATTGCTTAATTTAGTTTATGCCATTGCTTTACATTGTTGCAAATGTTTGAGCAGGGAGTATCTTCCTATGGGTGGAAGCTTACATATGGTTCAAGAATCACTGAAGCTGGCATATGGAGAGAACTCTGAGTTCATCAAGGATAAAAGAATAGCTGCAGTTCAGGCTTTATCAGGGACTGGTGCATGTCGACTTTTTGCCGCATTTCAACAGCGCTTTCATCCCAACTCTCAAATTTATATACCAGTTCCCACTTGGTCCAAGTGAGTTTTATCCAAATCCTCCATTGACCATTTGAGTCTAAAGAGTTTGGTATTTAGTTATAAATTTTGATATTTGGTAGATATGTTGCATGGAGTTATTTTTCTAATAATGTAATGAATTACAGCCACCATAACATTTGGAGAGATGCTGGAGTGCCTATAAAGACATTCCGTTACTATCATCCCGAGTCTAAAGGACTGGATTTTTCTGGACTGCTGGAGGACATTAAGGTATATTGCTCTGATTCATAGAATTTTTCTGACTAGCTTTATCAGCGGTCAATTTTTATAGATGATGTTTTGCTATTAATCCGTACTCTTCACTCCATGAGGTGTCAGCTCCCTAGTAGGAGTTTGACATTGTAACATCAATGGGCGAAATTCATTTCCCTTCGAAGACGGTAGTGAATGACCGTCAGTGTCACTTCAATTGATAATAATTTCCCCCTTCCCCAAGTTTTTTTTCTTCTAAAACATACTATGTACTCTTGTTGCCTCTTAAAATGGTACTATGTTACACAGAATGCTCCCAGTGGTTCCTTCTTTTTGCTTCATGCTTGTGCTCACAATCCTACTGGGGTAGATCCTTCAGAAGAACAATGGCGAGAGATCTCTTCCCAAATAAAGGTAAACGGGAATGATATATTGAATCATGGGATTTTAATCTTGTTTCAGTTATTGATTCTTATTGCTGTTCGCTGTTATGATTGTTTGCAGGCTAAAGGTCATTTCCCTTTGTTTGACATGGCATATCAAGGTTTTGCTAGTGGCAATCCAGAAAGAGATGCAAAAGCCATCAGGATTTTCCTCGATGATGGTCATTCAATAGGACTTGCCCAATCATTCGCAAAAAATATGGGACTGTATGGCCAGAGAGTAGGATGCCTTAGGTAATTTTATATTAATCTTTTGAGTACAGATATTTTTGTGGTAAGTAGACTGTTAAAGTAAAACTTAAGCATAAAATGTAAATTACATTCTGCAAAGATAGCACTTATGATTTTGAGTTCATTGCATTACAGCTTGCTTTGCGAAGATGAAAAACAAGCTGTGGCAGTAAAAAGCCAGTTGCAGTTGATTTCCAGACCCATGTACAGTAATCCACCTCTTCATGGAGCACTTGTTGTTTCAACTGTCCTTGGTGATCCAGAGTTGAAGAAGCAATGGCTCACAGAAGTTAAGGTATGGCGTTGTTATATCAAACTTCCCACCTCTCTCAACCTTTTCTTTTTCCCTCAAAAATTTTCTTTTTCCCTCGAAAACTTAATTCTAATACAAGATATCTAATGCTGCTGTATGCTGTTTTTGTAAAGTGGAGGGGGAGAATATATCATATGCACATATCTGTTATGTTACTAGTCTTTTAAGATTACTTTACTTCTGTTATATATGCTACTTATTTCTGTTTCTGTACTTAGTTTTGTTAATAAACATGTTATTCTATAATCTATACTAATATATTCCAAATGATAATTTAAGAAGAATATGATCAATGCAAAATTATAGACAAGCATAAATAAGTTGTGGCAATGGATAGAAAATGAACATACATTGATGGCTTCTTTACAGGTTATGGCTGACCGCATCATTGGAATGAGGACTGCACTACGAGAGAACTTGGAAAATCTAGGGTCTCCTTTGCCATGGAACCACATAACCAATCAGGTTCATTAGAATTTGTTGAATGCACATCTCTTTCAACCACTTTTTTCCCATTCTTTGCTTATTTTATGGTAACTTGGAGACCAAGCATCTTAGAGGGGCGTGGTCATAAATTGTTTATTGAAGGACTGAACTTAAGCATCATTATCACATATTCAAATCAAAGTGTTAAAAATAAGTTTTCAAAGGAGTCTATGTTACTATTTGTGCAGATTGGCATGTTCTGCTACAGCGGTATGACACCAGAGCAAGTTGATCGTTTGACAAGCGAGTTTCACATTTACATGACTCGCAATGGCCGTATAAGGTGACATACTTAATCTTATGTTTATTTCATTCTATCACCATTTACTTTATTATTATGAGTTCCTTGGAGATGAGAGCTTACTGTTTACTCACATGACAGTATGGCTGGTATTAATTCGGGCAACGTTGGATATATCGCTAATGCTATCCACGAGGTTACAAAATCAGCTTAGACTAGACTGGTAATTCAGTTAAGCAGCGTACCAAATTTTTGTCCTTGGAAACAACAAACACCTCAGAGATAGTACTTATTGGAGGGAGCATAATAAAATATGGGAACTTGTAACAATATGCAAATTCATATCGGTTGATTTGCAATTCAAAAGATTGACTAATTTGAGAAGAAGATTGAACAAGAGGTTTCATTGATGATTATTCCTCAACATTTTTATTATTATTGGATTTGAATCTTTATGATTTTGTTGATGCTAGAAGCCTAGAGCGAATATTAAAAACCTTGGATTTTTTTATACAACTTGTAAGTTTGATTGCGGCAAATTTTATGTTAGGCTAATATTTCTGCCGTTGTTGAAAATGGAAAAACTTTGTGAAGGCAAATGGCATTTAATTTTGAAAGTTTCAATGAAAATTACAACTTACCATTTTCCATTCTTTACATATTCATTGACTTGAGGTCAAAATTTTTTACAATTCTTTGTGTAATTAAATTTTGGGTATATTTTTAAAAAAAATTAAATATTTTAATTTTCAATGCGTTTGAATACATGTATTTTAAAAAATACTTATCTTAAAAAGCCTTTAAATAGTGTACCTTAAAAAGCCTTTAAATAGTGTCTATATGGCAAACGTTAGCATTTTTCTTAAAATTTTAATGGTAATCCTGTAATAGTTGAATTGGCAAAGAGTTGTCTCCCATAAACGTTAGTGTTCTGGACTGGGCCAAGGCTAGGCCCAACACCGCTTTCGGCCCAATAAGCCTCAGAGGCCCATGAATAGTTCATTGCCTTCCCGACACGCCTTGCTCGGCACTAACACCCTACCCGGAGTGGACCCTTGCTCGGCGTTAGCTCTCCCCCGGACGTCATCCTTGCCGAGGACCCTGCTCCGCGCAGGGCTCTTTCATATCCAATCCTCCGAACAACTCGGATGCCACGTGGCTCCTAAAAGACCGCGTCTTCCCTTGGATTTCGGAGCGGTTAACCAGGACAGAGGGCGTACACGCACCTCCGATATTTCCGCTCAGGAAACCTGGCAGTCTCCTAGTTGGGCTTGGGAATCCAACCCAATAGCGAGATCATGGCCCAGCGCTGGGGGCTATATATACCCTCTTTGACTAGAGGGTCAGGTATTCAATTCTCTTCTAACCTTAGCTAGTACTTGCTCTCCTTTGCTCATCTACTCACTTTGGCATCGGAGTACCTTGCAGGTACACCCCCCCTCTCACTTCACGAAGACCAGCATCCGAGCAGGCCTTGACGATTCTTCTGATCAGGTACGATCAGTGGCGCCGTCTGTGGGAATCAAGCTTCCCCTTCTTTAAAGAAACAAAGATCAAAAGCTAATCCATCATTCGATCGTCATGGCCGGTAACAACAACAACACTGTCCTCGTCCCGACCCCCGATCCTTTCCGTCTTACGGACATGATCGAGGAATCCAGCCAGGCTCTGCATCGACGGGGAGGTCGGCGACACTCTGCTGAAAGGAATGGAAGGACGGGTCATGAGACCCCCCAATCCGTCAGAAGACCACCACCTCAGCACGTCGAGCAGGCTCGGAATGACGAGGCCGAGCAGCTCCAACCTCAGAACAACGGAGAGGACACAGCTCGGAACGATCGCAACGCCGAGTTGATCCAAACCCAGCCTGAACAACCGCTGACTCGCGTCCAACACGAGACGGACCACAGGGACGGGCAGACTGCCTCCTCCTCCACCCGTTCCCGTGAGAGACCGAGAACTCACCATCGGCAGACTCGGGATGCTACAGATGCCCATGGGGAAACCGACCCCTCGACCCTCGTCATCCTCAAAGAGCTGCAGCGGACCAACCGCCTCATCCGACTCCAGGGCGAACGGATTGAGAAACTGGAAAAGAGGCACCGTCACCGCTCTCCCCCGCGGAGACACCGTCGATCGCGTTCCTCCTCTTCGCGCTCCCCGCCTAGGAGGACTCGCCGACGCTCACCATCCTCCTCTCGGTCTCCACCAAAAAGATCCCGCCGCCAAAGGTCCTACTCGCGCTCCCCTCTGCGGAAAAGCAGGAAAAATCGGAGGCCTGAGCCCGCAGAGGAAGAGAGCCCTTCTCCCGACAGAGAGGAAAGAAGGCTCGCCGGGAAGGGGAGGAAACCTCGCAAGGAGGAACCCGCCCGGCGTAACACACGCTCGATCTCTCCGAGCGCTAGCGACGAGGAGGAATTCCGCAGCCCCTTGTCTGAAAGCATTAGAAGGGCCCGTCTTCCCCGAGGAATGGAAAAACCCCCGACTTTGGATGCATACGACGGGACTACAGATCCCGACGACCACATCAGGAACCTGGAGGCCGTCATGGAGTATCACGTCGTCCAGGGCTCCATCAAATGTCGGATCTTCCCGACCACGCTCCGGAAGGGAGCAATGACCTGGTACAGGAATCTCCCTCCCAACTCCATCAAGTCTTGGGCCGAGCTCAAGGAACTCTTTCTGAGTCACTTCACTGCTTCCCGCCGTCAACCGAAATCAGAGGCAAACCTCGAAGCTGTAGTCCAAGGGACCAACGAACCTCTCCGAGACTACCTCGACAGATTCAACAAGGAGGCCGTCCAAGTGGAGACAACCGACTACATGAAAAGGTATCTCCTCGAGCGAGGGCTCCTCCCCGGCAGCGAATTCAGGAAAGCGATAAAGATCGAAAAAATGCGATCTATGAACGCCATCTTGAAAAGGGCGCAGGCTTTCATCTCCTTCGAGGAAGGCGAAGCGGCCGCAGTCAAAGCATCAAGGGGAAATGGCGTTACTCGGAGCTCGAGCCAAGACCCGTCCGCCGCGCCCCGAGCAAACGAAAGAAAGAGGGACGACAGGTCCCGCGACACAAAGGAGCGCAGAGGGCCAGCAGGGCGCTTCAACGACTATACCCCCCTGAAAGTTTCACGGGAGAAGATCCTGGCCGAGTGCATAAACGCCGAGTTCAGAAACTCCAACATCAGGCCCCCGAAGCCGAATCCCTCCCGGCCGGGGACCGACAAGTCCAAATACTGCAAGTACCACAAGAGCCACGGGCACCTGACGGACGAGTGCATACACCTGAAGGACGCCATCGAGACACTGATCAAAGAGGGTCACCTTTCTAAGTACACAAAGAGAGGAGACCCTCCCAGAAGGAAGGACCGTCGGAGCTCCGACGAGGGCAACTCACCGAATGCCAGGCCGCTGCAGGTGGCATTATCCGTCACCCGACCAGAAGACTTCATACCCTCGGTCGGAGTGACCTCTGCCCTCAGCGTCTGGGAAGGGTTCCCGACAGCAATGCTGATATCCAACGGCGGGGACCCTGGCTCCCTCACAATCGGCTCAGTGAAAAGGAAGTTCGATGAGTTGATCAGCGCCACCTCGGATATGACCCCAACCCTGAGGAGGTTTAAAGGAAGGTCAGAGCCGATCACCTTCTATCTGGAGGAGCTACCCGGCGGAGCCCCAAACGCCACAATCCCACTGCTCGTGCGAGCAAGGATGGCGAATTTCGACGTCCGTCGGATCCTGGTCGACGAGGGAAGCTCGGTCGACATCATGTACTCCCACCTCTTCCAAACCCTACAGCTGGACGACTCACATCTCACTCCTTACGTGGGATCCGACCTCCAAGGATTCAACGGGTCAACCACGAAGCCGTGGGGTTACGTCGAACTGCTCGTCTCCTTCGGGGAGGGGGAAGCTTCCAGGCAAGTCAAGACACGGTTCTTGGTGATAGACTGCAAGACCCTCTACAACTGCATCATCGGGCGCCCCACTTTGGCCGAACTCACTGCCGTCCCCTCAACCGTTCACTTGAAGATGAAGTTCTATACGAAGAGAGGACGAGTAGTCACAGTCAATGCCGACATCGAAGCTGCTAGGAGGATATTCGACGCATCGGTAAAGGGACTGGAGCTGATCTCCCCACCCTCCAGCTCCAACAAAAAACCAAGGGCTGAAGACAAATCCCCTCCTGAAGATCGGCAGACAACAACAGACGTCAGCTCAGTCGACCTCGACGCTCGTTTCACAGAAGAGGAGCTGAAGAATGACGAAGAACCGCAGCCGAAGACAGCTCACCCTACCCGGCCCATTCCAGACGGGGACTTCGAGCTCGTTCCTCTGGGTGACAACCCCGACAAGGCTGTGAAGATCGGCAAGAACATCCCGGATACACCGAGGAAGCAACTCATAGCTTGCCTGAGGAACAACGCCGACTTGTTCGCCTGGAGCGCAGCAGAGATGCCCGGACTCGACCCTGAGGTCGCCTGCCACACACTCTCCATCAATCCGACCGCAAAAGCAGTAGTTCAACGTAGGCGTCGGCAGTCTCCCGAGAAAGCGGAGGCTGCCGAGAAAGCTGTAAAAGACCTCTTAGAGGCAAATTTTATTTCCGAGGCCAAGTATTCAACTTGGCTCTCAAACGTTGTACTAGTCAAAAAATCTAATGGAAAATGGAGAATGTGCGTTGATTATACTGATGTTAACCGGGCATGCCCCAAAGATGCATACCCATTGCCTAATATTGATAGGCTGGTCGACAACTCGGCCGGCTATAAATTATTATCGTTTATGGATGCTTATTCAGGTTACAATCAAATCCCCATGGCAAGAAGCGACAAGCAATGCACGGCATTCATGACCGAGTCAGGCAATTATTACTACAACGTAATGCCCTTCGGACTCAAGAACGCCGGAGCCACGTACCAGCGGATGATGAACAAGGTTTTCCGGGGAGAGATCGGCGACACCCTCGAGGTATATATGGACGACATGATCGTCAAATCTCGAGAAGACGACGACCACACGGCACATCTCGAACGGGTGTTCGAGCAGGCCAGATCCTGCAAGATGCGTTTTAACCCAGAGAAGTGCACTTTCGGAGTACGGGCGGGCAAGTTCCTCGGATTCTACCTAACCGAACGAGGAATAGAAGCCAACCCGGATAAATGCCGAGCGTTCTCAGAACTTCCTACCCCTAACAATAAAAAATCTATCCAAGTACTAAACGGGATGCTGACGGCACTATCCCGCTTCGTCGCAAAATCCGCCCAGCATGCCCTCCCATTCTTTAAGTTGCTTCGGAAAGAGGCGACCTTCGAATGGTCCGAGGAGTGCGAACGGGCATTATCTCACCTCAAACAGGTACTTTCCAAACCGCCCGTCTTATCCCGACCGGATGGCAACGAGACCCTATATCTCTACCTGGCTGTCTCGAACGAGGCAGTCAGCGCGGCCTTAATCCGAGAAACGGAAGACGGACAGAAGCCCGTATACTTCACGAGCAAAGCCCTACAAGGGCCCGAGGCCCGATATCAGCAGATAGAGAAAGTTGCGTTGGCCCTAATAACGGCCGCGAGGAGGCTGAGATACTATTTCCTCGCCCACACCATTGTCGTCCGGACAGACCAACCCATTAAGCAACTCCTCAGCCGACCAGACATGGCCGGGAGGATGCTAAGATGGTCCCTCGAGCTATCCGAATTCGATATCCAATACGAGGGAAGAAAGGCGCTTAAAGCTCAGGCACTCGCCGATTTCATTGCCGAGATGACCTCAATTTCTAGCGGCCCGGCTCCCACCGAAAACAAATGGACCATCTTCGTAGATGGAGCCTCAAGCAACTCGGGGAGCGGGGCCGGAATAATCCTAGAAAACGACGAGGGGCTCGTCATCGAAGTATCCTTGGTCTTGTCCTTCGCCACGTCAAACAACCAGGCCGAATACGAGGCTCTCCTGGCAGGCCTACGCCTTGCCGAGGACGTGGGCGCTCGCGAAATCATGATCTATACCGACTCCCAACTCGTCGCGTCTCAAGTTAGCGGCGATTACCAAGCAAAGAACGACACACTGGCCGAATATCTCACTCTCGTCAGGGAGAAAATGAAAAAATTCTCGAAAGTAAACGTCGAGCACATTCCCCGGGAGCATAACTCGCGAGCCGACATACTGTCCAAACTTGCGAGTACAAGAAAGAAAGGTGGAAACAAGTCGGTAATCCAAGAGATCTTGCCGAGACCAAGTATAAGCAAAAACGCTCAGACTCTTCAAGTGTTCGCCATCGGGGACGACCATTGCTGGATGACCCCGGTGTATAACTTCCTCACCAAAGACGAACTGCCCGCCGACGCGAAGGAAGCATCGACTATCAAGAGACGAGCCTGTTCGTACACGGTCATCGAGAACAAACTATACCGACGAGGCTTCTCCATCCCTCTCCTCAAGTGTGTCGACACATCCCAGGCATCCGAGATACTCCAAGAACTCCATGAAGGGATCAATGGCCAGCATCTCGGCGGCCGATCACTCGCGAGGAAAGCCCTTAGAGCCGGCTACTACTGGCCGACCATGCAACAAGATGCCAAAGAGCATGTCCGTAAATGCGACAAATGCCAGCATCACGCCGACATGCACTTGGCTCCCCCTAACGAGCTTAAATCTCTATCGTCACCATGGCCTTTCTCCACCTGGGGAATGGACCTCCTCGGACCATTCCCGGTCGGCTCATACCAGAATAAATATCTGGTGGTCGCCGTCGACTACTTCACGAAATGGATAGAAGCCGAGGCGCTCGCCAAAATCACGTCTCAAAACGTGCTCCGTTTCTACAAACGAAACATACTCGCCCGATTCGGGGTGCCTCAAGCCATAATCACCGACAATGGCACACAGTTCACCGATAGAAAATTTCAAGAGTTTGTGGCCAAGCTCGGCACGAAACAACACTTCACCTCGGTCGAGCATCCTCAGACGAACGGGCAGGCCGAGGCGGCCAACCGAGTCATCCTCCGGGGACTAAAGAGAAGGCTCGGCGAAGCCAAGAAAGCTTGGGTCGAAGAACTTCATAGTGTGCTCTGGGCATACCGAACAACCCCCCATTCGAGCACAGGTGAGACCCCATTCAGATTAACCTACGGCACCGAAGCCGTGATCCCCGTGGAAATCCGAGAACCTTCTCGGCGCACCGAGGCACCCCTCGAAGAAGAGCTCAACGACGAAGCTATGAGGGAAGAACTCGACATGGTCGAGGAGATCCGCACGGGATCTTCCCTCCGAGAAGCAAAATTAAAACAACAGATAGCTCTCCGCTACAACACCAAAGTCACCAAGCGCGAATTCGAAATCGGCGCCCTAGTGCTCCGCAGAAATATGAAGGATTCGCGCGAGGGTAAACTGGCCCCGAACTGGGAAGGCCCATACCGAGTTTACGATAAAACCGAAAACGGCGCCTACTACCTTGAAGATCTCCTAGGAGTAAAACTCGCTCGGCCGTGGAACGCTGAAAAACTCAGACGTTATCACAGTTAGACTCGACCTAACAGCCCCGGAGACCTGCATCCCGCACAGGTGCAAGCCGGGAAGGAACCCGCGTCATCGGTACGAACACGGGAACTCCACGACAGCAACGGTCGGATCCTCCCACGAAATGGGAAAACCGACCACGCGGAAGACTCTACACCTAGACCCTCCGCGGAAGTACCTGATTGGCAGAACCCCAGCTCGCGATGGGATCGTTCACGCCGCGAGAACTTGGCCATAAACATGGTCTCGTACCCGCTAAAAGCGCACACCTGCTCTGCGCACCCGGACCGTACTCAACACGCCCGGACAACCTATCCAAGCCGAGCATCGTCCTTACTCAAAATTCTAATCATCAGATAGGTCCCCGGAATACCCGAGCGGATCCCGTAATCATCAAAACACAGCAATGCAAACATGCGACAGTAAAATTCAGACATAAGCAGATCCCCGGCATACCCGAGCGTAGCCGGCTAAAAGCGAAAAAATCCTAAGTATGGAAGAAACACCCCGGTTTCCGAGCACCGAGAAGTGTTATCAAAATACGAGCATACAACGATAATACTTTAAAGGAGCGAGTAAACGAATATAGACAAGCGAAGCTACAAAACATTAAGGCTGCCGACCAAAATTGGCCGGCGATGTCAAAAGTTACAATCATTGCCGGGCACGCAGGCCCCAAAAATTATCCGGGCATAGCCCAACAAAAAGAATGGCACGCAGGCCGAGAAAGACGGACACGCAGGCCCGGAACTACACTTTCTACTCTTCACTCCCCGGGGACTCAGGCACCAACACGCCATCCACGATCCTCGAAGAGAGCCCGACATTATCCTCCTTCAAACCAGGGTTCAGAAGCCTCAGCTGCTGAAGAGCACGCTCGAACCCGACGTCGGCCATGTCGGCCAGGCTTATCTTCAGGCTATCTATCTTCTCCACAAACTCAGCCCTAGACTTTAGAGCTGCCACATCCAGCGACTCGTCAGCCGAGGGAGCCCATTCAAGTCGAAGGTCAGCCAGCTTCTTCTTCTCAGCCGCAACCTCCGCGTCTTTCTGCTTTAGGACCGCGTCGACCTTCTTCCTCAACTCCTTGCGCTCGGTCTCCATGGCCTTCACCTTGTCCTCGGCCACCTTCTTAGCCGCCTCGGCCTCCTTCAGGACCTCGGTCGAGCCCGAACCTCCACTGGCCAACACTTGGGCCATCCCCAAGACCCTCATCACGGCGGCACTGTCGCACGCCAACTGTTTCTGAAGGGACGGGGGGTCCATATCACTGATTCGACGAGCTTCGTCCGGTGAGGTAACCAAGGGGAACTTCTCGAAATAGCCTCCATCCTTGTAGCAAGGAGGCAACACGAAGGCGCGCCCGGGACCTAGGTTCGACTGATCTGGACGCCCCCCCTCGGAAGGACGAGATCTCTTGGAAGACCTCTCGTCGGCATGAGTCTTGTGAGGAGAGCCTGCCGAGCCTGAGTTCTCTCCAGCTCCGGTTCCCTGGTTCTTCTTCTTCTGATTCTTCCTCGCATCCAAAGCCTGTTTCAGGATATTATCCTCCTTCTCCGGCATAGCCTCTGCAAAGAAAAAAAAAACAAGTTAGCAAAATACCGGGCGGAGATCACAAAGCAAGGTGAATGGACACAACCTAACAACGTCCGGGTCTCCTCGGGAGTCCGACAAGCTAGCAAAGCCTTGGTATTAATAGGCCGCTGCTCCGTGATCGGCACCCCGTCCTCGTTCAATACGGGATCCCCATTCCTCGTCACCCAACGAGACATAGTAAAGCTATCTACATATTTGCAGAGGACCGAGTATGACTCCCGGTCTTGATCATCCAAATCATCGTCCTCCCAAGCATAGTATTTCGGAGGAGACGCAAAATGACCCTTCCACCAGAAAAACGGAAACGTCGTGCAAAACTCCCTTACTTCCTGCCCATATTCATCCCTCACTATCTCCCCCTCGGCATCCCGCTCGGCCACCATATCCGACACCGAAGAGTAGGCCGTCGGACTTAGGGGGCGGACAACGAAGTATCGATCCTTAAAACCCTTCACGGAATCAGTATACATTCCGAAGAGTTTACGCTCGGCGTTCCTGAACGAAACCCAGCTGTACCGCCCGTTTGACGCCTGCCGTTGAACACGAAAACATCTTCCGAACAACGCAGACGTTGCGCCTATACCCAAATAATCACACACAATCTCGAATGCCCGCATAAAAGCAAAAGCATTCGGATGAATTTGGGACGGCGCCAGAGATAGAAACGCCATAACTGAAACCTGAAAATCAGAGAAAGGTAACCGGAAGCCGAGCTCCCTAAACACGTAATCGTACATCGCAAATCCGTCCCCGGCAAACCGAGAGCATATGCGTTCGTCCGGAGACGGGCAACCTATTTGATAATTGGGCGGATCGCCTTCCCCCAGAACCTCGATTTCTGTAAACGCCCCATCCAGAGACGCGGTGTACCGAGAAACAACAGATAGAGCCTCCTCGGCTATCCAATCGGGCGCAACGGTATGTTCATAACTGAATAACGGCATAGGGGAAACCCCTCCCTCGGCATCCGAACCAGGTGATCCTGTGCGAGCGCCTTCGGCCGAGGGAGTGCCATTTTCCTCAATAATTTCGACGTCGGAACTAGTTGCCGTCGAGCTGTCGGAGTCACTGGTCGTCGAGTCGGTGTCCGAGCCGGATCTTGAGGTAGCACTCGAATCTGATTCACCTGCACGCAGAAGGGAGAAGTGAATTCGATAGTCCATCAAATCCACCCTTCCACCGCAAGGCAAGCGAAAGGGTAGAGCAGGAGCAGCAGAGCCCCCGGCTAAACCCCCATCGAGGAAATACGTTCGTCAGCCGAGGACTCTCGACAGCAGTAAAAAGCACGACGTATAAATTTTAGACGAACACGATGATCCGACAGAGACGATAACTAACCCGCCGGCCGTCGCGCCCCCGGGCATCGCCTAGATAACCCGAAGGAAGCGCCGACCGCGCGCCTGGCCCAACCGACACGGATAGCTATCAGTGACGGGGACCGCAAGAGTAATCCCATCGAACACTACAAGAAGATAATAAGCTAGGAGGGAAACGTGAACTTACTTGCAGACATGGTGACAGCAACTGGGAAGATCCCTTCGGCGGAGTGATGGTCGGAGCGACGAACAAGAATGCTGGGCAACCGAGAAATTGTTCCCTTGATCGTCCACCTAAAGCCGAGCAAGTAAACAGACAGAGGAAAATTCCCAAATGAACGTTTTCACCCCCCTTTTATAGGAAAGAAGCTCGGAAGGCGAAACGTCGCACCTCCTGACAAGCGTCGTCTCCTAGACCCTAGGCCATCATTGCCTATGCCACGTCAGCGCGTGCTTCCCACGCGCGACGTTTCGCCCACCACTGGATTTTCCTCCGAGCGCGTCTGTGTAACGAGGACCGACTCACCGAGCAACCACGAGAATTGGGGTCCGAGCGTAGAAGCAAAGTCACAGCTTCTTAACCAGAAAACTCCGACTTGGGGGGCTCCTGTTCTGGACTGGGCCAAGGCTAGGCCCAACACCGCTTTCGGCCCAATAAGCCTCAGAGGCCCATGAATAGTTCATTGCCTTCCCGACACGCCTTGCTCGGCACTAACACCCTACCCGGAGTGGACCCTTGCTCGGCGTTAGCTCTCCCCCGGACGTCATCCTTGCCGAGGACCCTGCTCCGCGCAGGGCTCTTTCATATCCAATCCTCCGAACAACTCGGATGCCACGTGGCTCCTAAAAGACCGCGTCTTCCCTTGGATTTCGGAGCGGTTAACCAGGACAGAGGGCGTACACGCACCTCCGATATTTCCGCTCAGGAAACCTGGCAGTCTCCTAGTTGGGCTTGGGAATCCAACCCAATAGCGAGATCATGGCCCAGCGCTGGGGGCTATATATACCCTCTTTGACTAGAGGGTCAGGTATTCAATTCTCTTCTAACCTTAGCTAGTACTTGCTCTCCTTTGCTCATCTACTCACTTTGGCATCGGAGTACCTTGCAGGTACACCCCCCCTCTCACTTCACGAAGACCAGCATCCGAGCAGGCCTTGACGATTCTTCTGATCAGGTACGATCAGTTAGCATTTTTCTTAAAATTTTAATGAGAAATATTTAGCATTTTTCTTAAAATTTTAATGGATAATACTGTAATAGTTGAATTGGCAAAGAGTTGTGTTTTGGACTGGGCCAAGGCTTGGCCCAATCCACTTTCGACCCATTCAGCCTTGGAGGCCCAATCCACCCTAAGCCGCTGATTAACGGCGCTTCATGCTCGTCCCCTTCATGCTCGGCCTCACGCTCTCCACGAGTTGATTGATGCTCGGCATAAAGGGTTCCTACGAGCACCTTCCTCGCCGAGGACCTTGCCCCTCGCAAGGCTCCTTCACATCCGACCCTCCGAATATTACGGAGCCAACGTGGCCCCTAAAAGACCGCGTCTCCCCTAAACTTCGGAGCGGTTAACTAGGACAGAGGGCATTCACGCACCTCCGATATTTCCGCTCAGGAAACCTGGCAGTCTCCTAATTGGGCTTGGAAATCCAACCCAGTAGCGAGATCATGGCCCAGCGCTGGGGGCTATAAATACCCTATCTCACTAGAGGGTCAGGTATTCAATTCACTTCTAACCTTAGCTTGTACTTGCTCTCCTTTGCTCCTCTACTCACTTTAGCATCGGAGTACCTTGCAGGTACACCCCCCCTCCACTTCACGAAGACCATCATCCGAGCAGGCCTTGACGACTCTTCTGATCAGGTAAGATCAAGTTGTCTCCCGCAAACGTTAGCATTTTTCTTAAAATTTTAATGGGTAATATTGTAATAGTTGAATTGGCAAAGAGATGTCTCCCACAAACGTTAGCATTTTTCTTAAAATTTTAATGGGTAATACAGTAATAGTTGAATTGGCAAAGAGTGCATTTTTCTTAAAATTTTAATGGGTAATACTGTAATAGTTGAATTGGCAAAGAGTTGTCTCCCACACTGAGATGTTCTGGGTTCAACCATCGTTATTTTTTTGGTGGGCGATTAGAGTAGTACTTTTATAAGCGATCTTTAAATCTTAAAAATGGGATATTTTATGAATGTGCTTAAGGTAAAAATTACTCATAGTCTTGTGATTATAGAAAGATTTGTTCTTTAAACAATTTATCAACAAAAGGATATATTTTTATATATTTTATCGATAACATATAGTAGCCTCGCCTTCTAACAATTGAAGAGAACAACTTTGATGTTTAGGATTTTCAATTGCTAGGTTTAGCAAGAGGATTTCATCAAAATGAAAATAATACGTCGTTACATTTACTTTCAATGGTCTGTTTTTTTATACAAAAGAAGTTTGTTGTACACTCTTCCATACAAAAGTTAGCAAATCATTGTTTTTTTATTTACTTCGAATCTTGACAAAAGGGAAAAAAAACATTACTTGTTTCGTATTTTCTTTAGTGTCAAATGCATTTATATTTATGCCCAATTCTATAGATGAACATAAATACTTTAAAACGGGTGTGTGTGGTCTAATGGTAAAACGCTTAGATCTTGAGAGTGTGATTCTCTCAAGGTCTCAGGTTCAAAATAATTTTTAATGCTATTTTCACTCTTTAGGTGCTTTCACACAATCGTATAAAATCCAAAATGTTCCTACCATCTGAAAATTCCTCTCAAAAGTTATCAATATTTGACATTTCTCATTCCAAATTGAATATAAATCTTTTTTCTATTATTATCTAATCTGAAGATGTATCTCCATATTCATCACCAAAGGCATGAAGCAATTTTGGGTCAATAGAATGCATATGAAATTCACATGGGTACATTCTAAACAAGAAAGCCCGTTCAATAAAATACAAAACCAAAATATTGATCAAATGAAGATACTGGAATCATGAATTTCTTTTCTTTTTCTTCTTTTTCTAAATTTGAAGCACAATAACTAAATATAAATGAAACGCCTCTAAAAATTAGTAATAAAGAATAACAATTCGATTAAAAATAAAAGGTTTTCATTATCAAGTTAAACTCATAAACTAGAGAAAGAGAAATTGGAATTACATTGCTTGGTATACATTAAATATGTATCCGCTAGATTAAAAGGTACCTTTCCTAATATATCCACACAGAACAAGACCTAGAATGTAGAGTCATCTATCTATCTAAGCTTTCTTAGGAGACTTCTTGGCCTTGGGAGATTTAGGCTCTTTAGAAGAAGCACTTTCATTCCTCTTAGGTAAAAGCACAGGGTTAATATTAGGAAGAACACCACCATGAGCAATCGTAACACCAGCAAGCAGTTTCCCAAGCTCTTCATCATTCCTCACAGCTAAACACAAATGTCTTGGACTAATCCTATTTTTCTTGTTATCGCGTGCTGCATTTCCAGCCAACTCAAGAACCTTCACATAAACATAAACAACAATTCATCAGAAATTCCTAACTAAAAGAAATCAAAACTCTACGGAACAGGGAAATTAATTGAAATTTACCTCGGCAGCAAGATATTCAAGAACAGCTGCTAGGTAAACAGGAGCACCGGTACCAACACGCTGAGCGTATCTACCTTTCTTCAAAAAACGGCCGATTCTTCCGACGGGAAATTGAAGTCCGGCTCTCACGGATCTCGTCACCGATTTCTTCCTTGGTCCTCCTCCTTTCCTCCCTCCGGCTCCTTTCTTCACCTTTGTGTTTGCGTCCATTTTCACTATGAATTTGATGTGTTTGGAGAAATTTTGAATATTGGAAATGGTGAGATGTTAAAAAAATTGGCGCTGGCAAGGTTTTATACATTCATGGATGTTGCTTTGAAAACAAACCCACCGTTGGATTAGAACTTATCTATGGCCTACTATCACTTACCTGGCGATCCGTGTCTCCACCAATGGAAAGCCAGTTGGGCGAACTGTTACTTTTCTTTTCTTTTTTCAATTTGACTACACCAAAAACTAATAAAAACCCTTTAATTTGATCACGCATATGTTATATTATTTTATATTTCAAATGGATTTCTTTTAAACTTTTATATTATATTATACGCATATATTATATAATATAATATACACATATATTATATTACTTTATTTTATATATCATATCACTCACTTAAAATTTAAAATGTTATATTAATCTCACAATATACTTTAATTTATATTTTATATTAATATATGAAATATATAGTTGAAATAAACTAATTCAATTATATCAAGAAAATATAATTCTCAAATAAATTATTTTATCTTAATATTTTGATTAATTATAATGAATAACATATGGACAAAACTTGGGTACAATTCTTTAGGTGTGGTTCTTATTATTTTCTAATGAAAATATGACAAGTGTATAATTTTCTCTTACAAGTATGCAAAAAAAAAATTATTTACACGCACTAAATAATTTTTAAGTATATTTGTCATATTTTCATTGAAAAATAGTAAGAACCGCACCTAAAGAATTGTACCTAAGTTTTATCCTAAAATATAATATAATTTTAATATTGTCTGATGTTTCATATTGCAAAATTAGATTATCATTTTTATGTAATTTATTAAAACACAATAAAATAATAAAAAAATGAATTTATGATTTAAACATAAAAAAAGTGTTATTTTTTAGCACAATCTTTGTTATAAAAGGTTTTTTTTCCAAGTTTTGTTGATTAAGTGAGGAATCTAGTTTGCAAGAAATTCACGAATTCTTTGGGTTCCATGTGGAATAGTTTGAACTCATCTTGAACATGTTAATCTTAGAATCCTTGACATCATTTGTTCCCTCATAAAGGGTTTGAATAGCAACCCACATACCTTTAGCACTCTTATGATGTGTAATTGAGCATAATACTTTCACATTTAAAGCGGAGAGAAGCATGTTCCTCGCTTTTGGATCATATGAAGCCTTTTTGTTTCATCATCTGTCAAATCGTTTAGGTGTTTAACAACACCATAACCATCCTTAGGGATAAAAGGCCCTTCGATGAAGACTACCCGTAGATTTTTATCAATTGATAGTGAATGTATATACATATTCTCTTTCCAATAAGCATAATTCTCGTCTTTAAAAAAAGGTGTTCTATCATACGCTCCCTTCGGATCGTCATCGTCATCCATATTCTCAAAGTTTTGAGTCGCTTAGACGTAATAAAAAACATCTATAAGACCAATTGTTGTGAGAAGGATAAGAAATAGACAGGGATAGCAGACAAGACAAATTTTATCATAACTACTCTACCTCCAATTGATAAATTTTTATGTTTCCATTTTGATAATCTAGATTGCACGATATCCAACACCGGTTGCTATGTCTTATTGTTATTTGGTTGCCAAGTCTTATTGATTAAGCTAATAAGAGCACCCACATCAGTGGGTTTCACACAAATATCAACAATACTGTGTCAAAATTTTTAGAAAAATCACTGTGCAAGGAGATGAAAAATTGTGTAAAGTTGCTACGCAGAGCACTGTGGTTTTGTGGGACAGGAGAATTTTTTTTTCTATTTTATCCAATAATGTATTGAGTTGAAATATAGTTTGATACTAATGGCATCCAATTCAAAATTTTAAATGAATGGTATCGATTTTTAAAAAATACAATAATGATTTTTTTTTGGTACAATGGAGGGCCTAAGCCCAAAAAATATTAAAATAATTTAATTAATTAAAAAATACAAAAAAAATATAATTAATTAAATGAAATCTATTTATACAAACAATTTGAGTGGCATAGATATGATTCCTCTAATAACACACTCAATTCTCATAATTACTATGCTCTCAATTTCACATATTCTTCTCTCAATCTTTTTCTTCCATTTCAGATTTTGAAGTAGAGTTAATTGTTGATCAACTCTCAACATAACATTTTTTTTTTTGACAAATCTCTCAACATACCATTTAATAACAAAATACAAATAAAACTCAAAAAACAAGAGAAAGAGAAACTGGAATTACATTGCTTGGTATACATTAAATATTTATCCTCTAGATTAGAAGTGCCTAAACTAATATATCAACACAGAACAACACCAAGAATCTAAAGCCCCCTATCCATCTAAGCTTTCTTAGGAGATTTCTTGGCCTTAGGAGACTTAGCCTCCTTAGCAGAAGAAGCAGCATTTTCATTCCTCTTTGGCAAAAGAACAGGGTTGATATTAGGAAGAACACCACCATGAGCAATGGTAACACCAGCAAGTAATTTTCCAAGTTCTTCATCATTCCTCACAGCTAACAACAAATGTCTTGGACTTATCCTATTCTTCTTGTTATCACGTGCCGCATTTCCAGCCAACTCAAGAACCTTCAAATAAATATAAACAACAATTCATCAGAAATTCATAACTAATAGAAATCAAAATTCTAACAGAACAAGAAAATTAATTGAAATTTACCTCGGCAGCAAGATATTCAAGAACAGCTGCTAGGTAAACAGGAGCGCCAGTGCCAACACGCTGAGCGTATCTGCCTTTCTTCAAAAATCGGCCGATTCTTCCGACGGGAAATTGAAGTCCGGCTCTGACGGATCTTGTTACCGATTTCTTCCTTGGTCCTCCTCCTTTCCTTCCTCCTGCTCCTTTCTTCACCTTTGTGCTTGCATCCATTTTTTTACTGTGAATTCGCTGTATTGTAAGGAATTTTGAATATTGGAAATGGTGAGATATTGATGGAATTGGGGTTGGCAAGGTTTTATACTATCACGAGATCTTGCTTTGAAGACAAAGTTCACCGTTGGATTATAACTTATCGATGGCCAACTGTAACTTACGTGGCGATCCGTGTCTCCCAAAACTGACCAATGAGAAGACAGTTAAGCTGTACTTTTTTATATTTTTTTTTGAATTTGGCTTTTTGCATAAATATATATGAAATGTATAAATATATAATTGAAATAAACTAATTTAATTCATCATATTAAAAAGAAAATAACATATATTTAAAATAAGGAGTGAACATCCATTTTAGTCCCTCACAAAAATTACAGGACCCAAATTAGTCTCTCACAATAAAAAGAACCCGATTTAATCTCTTACAAAATTTAATCGAACCATATTAGTATTTTTCTTAATACTTTTTTAAACCCATTTTTTTCTACTTTTATACCGTGGCTAGAATGTCACGTTGTATTTTATTTTTTAAATACTAAATTAATTTTGAATTTTAATTTCATTTTTAAATAATTTTGATTTAATAAATTTAATTTAATTTAATAAATTTAATTTAATTTTTAAACAATTCTGATTTAACAACATCCAAAAAGTTAAAATTATTTCTTATAAGGAATCGAACCCAAGAATTTTGAACAATATCTTAAGTCTTTGCCACTAATAATATTAAATAATTTTGAATTTAAAACAAAAATTAAAAAATTTGTACCAATGAGGTCTCAAATGAATCTAAGTCCGATAAGTGATAATCACTTTACAACTATACATATATTTATTTGTTTGTTATTTAAAATAAGTAAATGTTTGTTCTAAATTATTAACTTAAGTTTTCATTATTAAGAACATTAATAATAAAAATTGATTTGTCTAGTTGTAAAGTGACTATCAAACTTGAACGGACTTGAGTTTAAGACCCCATTCGTAAAAATTTTAATTTTTTTGTTCAAATTCATAATCATTTAATATTTCTAAAAACTACAGGAGGAACCGAGGCATTATTTGTCATGAATGTATATTGGACTAGTGGTAAAGACTTAAGATATAAGTTGAAGGTTTTGGGTTAAATTCCATATAAAAACTATTTTGGCTTTTTTGATATTATTAATTCATAATTGTTTAAAAATAAAATAATAATTAAAAATTAATTTAGTATTTAAAAAATAAAAAATAAAAGCCAACGTGGCAGTACAATCACGGTTTAAAAGTATGAAAAAAAAACCGGTTTGAAAAAAATATTAACATAAGGACTAATATAGTCCGGTTAAATTTTATAAGGAATTAAATTGAGTCCTTTTTTATGTGAGGGACTAATTTGAATTGTCTAATTTATGTGAGGGACCAAAATGAGTCTTTAGTCTAAAATAAAATAAAATATTCACACAAAATAGATAAGAGTAATCATGATATATTGAGTATGCTTACACAAATCGGTAGAATGTTTAGCCCCTTGATCCAAAACACCAACCGTAGTTATCAATAATTGGCTCATCAAATGAGTCGAATTGCAAGTTTCATTGGTGCTCCCCAAGCGCTTATTCGACCAATTCCTCAAACTCAAAATGTTGAGATTGTTCCAAATTTATAAGCACCTAATAATCTAAAGATCCTTAACAATCAAGGGCGCAACAAGTGGTACCCCCACAAGTCAAACCCTTACCCAGGGCTATTGGGGATGATGTAGGTTGAAATGGCCTAGAGGTGAGCTTAGTTAATAGGAATCAAGACGCATACCAAGTTATTAGAAATGTCTAACGAAATAATTTTAGGAGGCAAAACAACATAGTTAACGTGGTCGAATAAATTCTGACCCAAAATGACCTCAATGTTGGCCTACACGGGCCAAACTTTGCCTCTACATTATCTGAGTATGTACTGCAGACTAAATTACCAAGGAATTGAAAAATCCCTAAGTTAAATAAGTTTGCATTGGACACTAATGAGTCAAATATCGAACATGTCACTCGATTACAGTTATAGGCAAGGGATTTGGCAAATATTGAAATTTGAAGATGAAATACTTTCTCAACTCTTTGACCAAAAATGCACTCACATGGTTCACCACCTTACCCCCAAATTCTATATTTAGCTGGGGTCAGGTGGAAAGGGCGTTTAATGAGCAATTTTACATGGGTCAGTCATAAATTAACCTAAAAGAGTTAGCTAGTGTAAGAGGAAAGTTGGTTGATTGATAGAAGACTATCTCAATAGGTTCGGGATAGTCAAGGTGTTTCACTCATGATCGTACCTGATCTGACAGATCTTCGCAGCCTGCAACAAATTGGACTTCTGTGAACTAGAGGGTGGTGTACCTGCAAGGTAAATCGATGCCAAAGTGAGAAGAGAAAGCAATCAGAGTGCAAGTACAAGGTAAGAGTGAGAATGAATGAAGTTACCTAACCCTCTGGTGAAATAGGGTATTTATAGTCCTTAGTGCTGTGTCAAGATCTCCATCTTGAACTGGATGCCCAAGCCCAAAATGGACACTGACAGGATCCTACGTGTGTAGTTGAGACCAACACGTGGTTTCCATCCTGGGTCAACCACTCTGAAGTTCCAGGGGAGACGCAGTCTTTTGGGGGTGCGTGAACTCCGCCTTATTCGGATGGTTATGTGGTGAATGAACCCTACGAGGAGGAGGGTCCTAGGCGAAAAAGGTAGACAATGGTGCTCACAGGGAGCACCTGCACGAGACTCGGCAAGAAGTCTTTCTCGGCTGCAGTCCTGCCCGACTAGGGATTCGTGGACCTGGCAGACAAAGCTATCGTGGCTCACGCCAGGTTAAGCGAAACGTAATTTATGCCCGACATACGGGCGGGCGTAGAGCCCCAAAGACAAGAAGCGAGGTCAGGTCGCTCCTTGGGCCAAGAGGAGTTCTTAGGCCCCCTGCTGGAATTGGGCCAGGCGTCGGCCCAATCCAAAACAACTCAAGTTCCTGAACATGAGCTAGTCGAACTGGTTACAAAGAGATCTAAACTATTCCATCGAAAAGAGGTTAAATACCCAATATTTGAGAGACATGGCCCAACTAGAAGACAGAGCTCGACAAGTCAAACGTCTGAAAGTTGAAAAGTCTATGTCAAATAAATACCACAAAAAAGAAAAGAGGTTTACGCCGAAGTAGACGAAATTGACCAAATATCTGACATTGATGTTGAATGTCAAAGAAAAGAAAGCGAAGTTAGTTTGGCAGAATTAAAGCTAAGACCTCCTTACGTTTGTAAGTTTTAAAACCTTCAAATAGGAAAAACTCTGTCAAATATAATAAAAATGAAAATTTTGTTACAAGAACGTACACATTTAATGTTAATAATTGTGACGAAATATTTTGACTTGTTAGTTTATAATGGTCAGATCTTAATTCCTAAAGGGATTAAGACTCCGCCATGAGATCAGGAAAAGAAAAATTGTTTTTGCAAATTTTATTATTTCTGTGATCATAAAACTTCTCATATTGAGGTGGTAGAGAGAGACATGGAACAATGATGAGTTGAATGAGAATTCTATTATAATAGAGTGATGAGTGGAATGGAGCTCTATTGATAGTTAGGGAGATTGTTCCCTAATTCCTTGTCATTTTTCATCAATAATAACAATACTTTCTCTTATTTTATTTTACATCTGCATTGTTTATGTTAAGAGTCTCATTAGACAATCTGAACATGTCTATAGAGGATATTCTCAACCTATAAGTCAATTTTGTAGCTATATTTATTAACATTTTACTATCATTACAAGGAGATGTGATCTTGGAAACCCCTGCACACATCATTTAAATGGGCGTATTATAAAAGCTTTGAATGAAATTTCAAATGAGATTAATTCACTTCGTAGTTTTTTTTTCTTTTACAAAAAAAAATCGTGATGTAGAATTGAATAATTGTCATTTAAATTCCGTTGGCAGCACATCAGTAAAGCATGGTTTAAACTTTAAAGACAAACAAATAAACCATTAAATCCAGAGAAAATCAAGTGGTTAGCTCAGTATTACAAAGAATAAGTTTAGTATGCCGTATGTTCCAGTGTTGCAAGAAAGACCATGAAACACAAGAAAAATCTCATACAAAAAAAGTTTAACATTCTAATTACTTATTGCCACCTATATCACAGAACACGCTTTAGAAAATCAATGGTAATGAATAAAAATACTACGGGAACATACAAATCATCAAAATTAAGCTTCATGTTGAAAGCCTGTCACTGCCCCCTATTCATATGATTCATACCATATGCGCTTTCTTATAGTTATCTGCTGCTTTGGATAATGATTGAATTGATACAGGTATCCCTGGGCCAATCTGCAGTAATACGATTTCAATGAATAACTTAAAACAAAGAACGGGCATAGAAGAATGTGACAATGCTCATCATCACTGCAGATAATGACACTGTTAAATTAATGCATTTTCTTCATATGCCAAGTTGTGTGGTTGTGACGACTGACAATAATATGCCTATCATACGCTACATCCGAATAAACACCAATATGTGCGCGCATCTTGATATTAATCAAATAAAATTCATCTACAAATATATAAAAGGCTAAAATATACTTGAAATTTCAATATCTAACATGCCCTTTAACCAATCAGCAATAAACAATCACAAACTGCAATCCTCCACAGAAAGGCATTAACAACTGTATCTTCTTTTTTATCTTATCACTGGATTATATTGATGGCTAAACCTTGTTTACCACTCCATAAAACCCTCCCTATGAAGTTAACCCTATTTCACATTAGTTATAACCAGCAAAATGTTTGGCACACATTCCATCATTTCAAAATTGAAATTCCATTACTGAATTCCTATTTTCAGAAGGGCATATGAAGCTAAGACACAACACCGACACACATCAAGAATGATAATGGTTTGACAAACAATAAATTAGATATAACATAGTCACATGCATCAGTGTCATACGCTGACACGACTTCAATGTGAAGTGTCAGTACTACATAAGGGAGTAGAGATGGGGGGACACATTGAATGTCTGATTCAGCAACAATATGAAGAGCTAGAATGAAGAAGTAACTTTTCAGCCTTAAATACATATAATAAGCATTATAAAAAAATATATAAAAAATAAAATAAAAAAACAGAATATGATGAAAGAGCTTACCGTGCTGCATATATGGACTGACAGCACATACCCGGCATATTTAGAAGCTGGGCAACAAAAAAGCGAGTATAAGATAATAGAAATATTCTCAGCATACAAAATTGGTGATCATATTACACCGACAATGAAAAGGCAACATGTCGTCATTTTGGCTTTATTTTTTACTGTGGACGATTTTATTATTCCATAACCTCAATAAAATCCTTATTATTATATTCACTGGCAATACAAAGATTCTACTTTATTCAACTATTGTTTTTTAGACCTGGTGGAATTTTACTGATATTTGTATTTCCTAGTAATATTTTGTATATATGCCTGGGTATTAGACCTTGCTTTTGTGTCTAAGCTTCTTGAAGGTTTAATAGCAGTGTGTTTTGGTGTTTATCCTAATAGTATTAGGCTTCTATACCTATCAATGTAGGATAAGTAAAAGGTGGTTTACTTCAAATGCTTTCTCTTCAACACATTATCAGACTTATAATGATAATATTCTGTCTTCTCTTGTGTGCTATGTAATCAAATCTTAGCAGACTCTGTTCTTTTCTCACTATGTTTGAAATTCCTTAGGATGATATAAAGTGAGAAAAACTGAGAAAAGGATGGAAAGTGAAGAGAAAGAACAACCTAACATCGATGTTTCACAGAAAACCAAGTCAGATCCTACATTACAACAACAGACCATAAACATAATATCTATTTGCTTGTATAACCACATATATGGAGCTTAAGTAGCTGAATCCGATAATACAAAATATCAAAATTTTGACAGAAAATAAAGATCCCAGTTGACCCTTATATGTTTACTCTAGGCTTGGGAGTTACAAAGGCTTGGGCCTGGAGTTCACACATGCTTAGTTATTTAATAATCCAGATTGGGAGACTATCTATACAAGGCCTTAGACACTTGTAAGCAACTATAGGCAGTTATCTGCTCTTTTTCACACTTATGTACTAGGGAAATATGTCTACAACACTATGTTTTCCCTTGGGAAGGGAGAGGTCTGTAACAATTCTGAGTCTGACATTTTATCTTTACTTTTCTCCAATGAACAGAGGGAAGGGGTGGAGAACAGCATAAGAGTTTGTATACTACTTACTCTTTTTTAAGCCAGCAGGCTTTGCTTGCAATACAGCATTCATAAATGCACCAATATTCTCCCGTAAAGACTCTTCTTTGTAGCTTACCTGTGGATATTATGGTAAGTAAGCACATGAGAATATCTCACACAAAACACTTATTCCTTTTGTTAGGAAATGTATAACGAATTGAAGGAAACATAACAGTACCTTTCCAACTCCCGCATGCAAAATTGATTTACTTTCCATTTTAAACTCAATACGACCCTGTCTTAGCTCTTTTAACTGCCCAGCAATATCACTAGTCAAAGTACCTAGCTGAAAAACATAGTAATAAAACAAAATAAGAGTTAAATACAATACAATACATGTACCCTACACTTCAAAAAGAATATAAAATGTCAACGAACATTGAGAAACTAACCTTCTTGTCTGGCATCAGTCTGCGCTTTCTGAGATATTGTGCTATCTGCATATCAGTTCATATAAGCTTTAGAGGAAGAAACCATTAATTTAGATGATCATGATTGTACAAGAACAAGAGGATTCGAATTCAAGATACCTTTCCAAGATGAGGTGCCATTCCAGGAGTGGAGAAGCACTTGTCAACTTTGAGCTTATTACTACCATCTGAGTATAAATGCTATTAGATATGAATAACACAGTACACATTCTACATTCTCGACATAAAGAGGGAAAGTAATAAGTGCTAAAGAAATTTAACATGCATAGTATAACCTCACTACACTGTTGAGTGACACTTGAAATGTTTCATAACATGAGGTGATGAAAAAAATTAATGTCATATGGACTTAACTAAAACAGCACATACACTATTATAATATAGACATGAGCACAAACAGAGCAAGACAGAAAATTATCCAGTTAAGCTATAGCATAGAGAAATTCTTGCATGGAAACGACCCTAAATCCATATTCTTAGGAACAACCAATAAGAAGAGAGCAATTTTTAATTTATTTTAATTTTAATTGGATTCACCCGGTTGAGATTATGAAGGACAGAGAAAACTCTTTGACTTATTTTTTAATTAATTAAAATTTTGTGAGTGGTTGTGGGTAAAACAATTTCTTTTGTCCGTGTCCACCTAAGAATTTTCCTAGCATAAACCACAAATTGAGCATTATGATATAAAGGGAGAAGAATGTCTCTGAGAAAAGCAAGCTTAGAACTAACAAGAGACAATATATGCATCTGCACATTCTCTCTATAAATTTAGAATTGGAAAAAGCTATCAGCACGATTGACAAAATTGCTCGGAGAAAGAGATCAGTTCCTTACTAGCAATCTCTTCAATAAGCTCTTTACCACCAACTATATCAGCTCCTGCAGCTTTTGCTTCTTCTGCCTCTGCCCCTTCTGCAAAAACAGCCACAGTGACGGCCTGGAAGATATGGCTAATTAGATGACAAACCTACCTTTATATGATAAATCACTTGCTTAACATTCATAAGTTACCTTAGGGGCACCATGAGGCAGAATCACTGTACCACGAACTGCCTGCCAGAGTTGATACAGTTAACTAAATAAAGGATTGAGAAAGCAGCAATAATACTTTTTATCCAACAACTGAATAAAAACAGAAAACGGAATATGATAGTGATATGGTATGTCTAAGAACAGAAAGTCTACATAAGAGAATATAATGATAATTTTTAGATCTTATTTGTTTTGTTAAGTAAATAATTCATTCAGCATAATAATAATAACAGAACTCACAGTATGCAATATTTAGCACCTTTGAAAAGGCTATATCATCACAAAAAGATGTTTATCAAAAACATGTCCTCAGAAAGGCTAATAATATCAAGCAGTTTCTGAAAATAACATGGAGCAGTATTTTGTTGAATGCGTCAAAAAATAAGAGCCCTCTCTTTAACTACCAATTCAAAGTATACTTGCAGATACAGGGTAGGTGTTTCGAGGTGGGATAATTCAAAGTCCTCATATACAGAGAACAATATTCTAGCACGTGGCTATATAGATGAGAACCTACATCTTTAGTCATTTGCAATAACTACTAGATGTTAGTCTTCAAAGGACATATAACTCAAGTTTTGGGAGTATCAACAAAGATAGGAGGTAGTTCGTTGAATATGCCAAACCTACCGAAATTTAGTAAAATTTAAAAGGTATTTATAGAATTATCCTATCTCACAAAAAACTCACACAAACACAAGCAGAACAATAAAAAGGAAAAAGAAATATCTTGAAGTATACCAGTTCTGTTCGCTTGGAATCGATGCCCAATCTTATATGTGCTTCAACAGTTTCGTCAAACTTTGCCTTGGCATTGGCCTGAACAATATGTAATTATATTAAATGATAGACGGTAAACTATGGAACATTACAGGTAAAACAGGAACGATGTAATGGTTAAGGATGTGCAGTATCCCTACCCTAACCCAATCCATAGCACCAAAACTTAGACTTAGACATAAGTAAGGGAATAAATGAAAATTTATAAATCACTACCCAATCACTAGTAAATGAAAGAAAGAAGGCAAATATTCTCTTGTCTGACCTTAACTTGGCGAATGGCCTCAGACAAATCAAAAAGAGGGGGTTTCTCCTTCAGCTTGGGCTTTATCAGCAAAGGAAAAGGCACCTTCAACTTTTCATCTTCGGTAGCTTTAAGCATCTTCTTCCTAAGCTGATCCTCCGCCTCAATTCTCTTCCTCTCCTTCTCCATTTCATCGTTCTCAGCCGGACCCTTATCGTCCGGAAGTGGAGCTACCCGAACAGGGTAAGACACCGGAGTAATCGACGGGGCGTCCTTCACGTACCGAATATCTTCGCGCGTCCATGCTCGAGGTGGTTCGGGACCGTCCGCTGATTTAAGAGGTGGGGGAGGTTGAGTGAGGGATGGGGCGGCGTCGGAGGAGAGTTGAGGCTCCGGTGGAGGTGGGTCTTGGGGTTTAACGGGGTAGGAAACGGGTTGGATTGGAATGGGTTCGAAAGGTGGGGTTGAAGGATTTGATTCGGATGAAGAAAAGGATCTGGTTTGAGAGAAGAAGGAATGAGAAAGGGGAGAGTGGAAATGGGAAGGGTGGTTGGTGAAGCAGTGGCGGCGAGCTTGAGAGAGGAGAAGCTTCAGTGACGCCATGGGAGGGAGTAACGACTAGCGTGAAGTGTGAGAGTGGAAGGGAGGGTTTTTGGGGTTTGGGCAACCGGGTCAAGATGTGAGAGAGACCGAAGTTCCTGGTTTGTTCGGGTGTTTTTTAAACCCGAATTAAAAGACATTCAAATGTGTGAGAGTAGGGCTCACAATGAACCAAACTAACTCGAAAATAGTTCGAAACTCGATTCGGAAATTAAATCGTTGAACTAGGTTCATGAACCAAATGAGCTGAGTATGAGCTAAAAACTAAGTTCGTTAACTAAATGAGCTGAACTTGAACTATACATAGTCCGACTCGTTAGGTTCATGAGTCAACTCGATTATATATGAGATAGATTATATTGTCTTTAAGAGTAGGTTTTAAGATTTGCTCTAAATCTTAGTATCATATTTTATTTTAATCTAACGGTTATAATTGATAATTTATATTCTCAAGTGAGAAAAATATTTCTACAAATAATTATACAAATAAAATTAACATCGTATAAATTCCAATCTTATAACTTTTAATTTATTTCTATATTTTTCATTTGAAAATATTAATTTAAAATGTCATATATATATATATATATATATATATATATATATATATATATATATATATATATATATATATATATATATATATATATATATATATATATATATATATATATAAATAGACTTTAAAAAATTACTTTTAAGTCCGTGAAATAAGCGAGTTGAACCTAACAAGAGTAATCTAACGAGTTGAACCGAGATGTTCGTGAATTTTTAACAAGTCGAGTTTAGTCCGTGAAATAAGCGAGTTGAACCTAACAAGAGTAATCTAACGAGTTGAACCGAGATGTTCGTGAACTTTTAACAAGTCGAGTTTGAGCTGAAAAAAAGTTCGTGATTAACTCGAACTCGAACTCAAACTCGGTCAATTCTTAACGAGTCGAGTTTGAGCCAGAAAAAAAGTTCGTCTTAAACTCGAACTCAAACTCGAACTCGGCCAATTCTTAACGAGTCAAACTGAGCTGAGGCGGGTTCGACTCGACTCGACTCATTTCCAGCCCTATGTGAGAGTAACGTGACTCAGAGGGCCTAGGGGGAAATATATTTTCAGTCCGCACCATATATATATATATATATATATATATATATATATATATATATATATACGGTTAGGAACCGGAAATATAATCCCGGTTAGTAGAGCGGGAATTTCTGCCATCTTACCAATTTATATATAATTGGAAGTATTCTTCCGATATTATGATTTATGGCAACTATATATAACTTAAAAGAGTAACCAACATGGTCACCTTTTGATCACTCTATTTTTTTTATCTTTCCATTAAACCTCTCAAAAACCTTCCATATTCAATCCATTTTTTCACTATAAATCTTCATTTTTGTGGTTCATCATATCAAAAGGAGCTCAAGAAAGTGAAATTTAAGGTAAAGTTTATTCTATTCAATCCTCATTTCATACATTATGGTGTTTTTAAATTTAAGAACAGGTCGCGTAAATCGGATGTATATTTCCGATTTGTAGTTGAACTAAACCGGAGGTACATTTCCGGTTTTTATCTGTGTTTATTTTTCCAACAGAACTGATAATTATGTTGTCTATTACATTAGGTATGGTGCATCCCGATAACATTTCCAAACCTAATGTATGTCAATTTGTTTCACCACTCGTATCTCCTATCGTAACAAAGGTGGTAGATATTCGCAAGCATTTTGAAAATAGAGAAGAGTTTGAATTATGTGACGACATGTTGCATTGGATTCGTATAGAGGCTACGAAACTATGATTTGGTGTTGTGATTGGAAGGTCCGATAATGGTACGGCTAGAAGAAATGCATTTGTGACTTTTACATGCGAAAGAAGTGGGAAATATATCTGTCATATCCAAAAATTAAAACGCGACGATACCAGTTCAAGAAAATGTGAATGCCCGTTTAGATTGCGTGGTTATCTTTTGGCAAATAACAGACGGAGATTTAATGTGATATGTGGTTTACACAATAATGATCTAAGTCAAAAGTTGGTCGGTCATTCAATTGCATGTCGGCTTCTTCCGGATAAGAAGATATGTGTTTCTGACATGACTTTGAGCTTAGTACCGCCCTAAAACATACTTGCTGACGGTACTTTTTATTCCAACTATTAATTTTAATTTGGTATTAGTATTTTGTTCTTACATAGCTCTTATTCGTTTATCAGAGATGAATCATTTCCCACTTCCACCGCATTCATGGTTTCTACATTGATGAGGCGTATCATGAAGAGGTATTGTAACACCCTATAAACCCCCATGACAAATATATTGTATAATCAGAGTAAAATATCATGCATATCAAAGAGGACGTCACATGTATTGAAATACAACAAAAGAAAACACAAATGCATCTGATTATATTCATAACACACATTTAAATTCATGTTCCTTATGCACATCACAGTGGAATAATTTAAACATTTCAAAATGATATCAATCATGACACTCATAATAAAAAGTTATACATAAAAGTATTAGGAACCAAGGCCACATATCACATAATATCAACATATCCAAAATATAAAGAGATATCACATATATATCTAACAATAACATGAATAAATTTTCTCCCGTGTTACATAACTAGTGCATGATTCACTACCTAAGAAAACAGTAAATAAAGGAATAGCTCCACGACTATCTCCTTACAAGCAAACACCTCTATTCCTTGGTACCTGATTGATGTCGTACAAAACATCATTCCAACAGAAGGGTGAGAATTCATATCATTGTAGAAATATACAACAATAAGAAATGTATAACAACATACAACAAAAGAATTTCACACACTTCATATATTCAAGTAATCAACACTTTTTCACATAATTTGCATGTTTACATATACTACATAGCTCAACGATTTAAGGATACCAAGTAATCAAATCACAATTATCAACAAAGTACCATTCACACAATTATCACATTAGCACACCAAAACACAATTCACATCGACACATGTGACTCCAATGCGACTCAATGCAAATGCATGTGGTACCAATTGTTATCCTTAGTGGATTCCCCGCGGCCATCCCTCAGACAGATAATCACCAAATAAGCCCGTCCCCTAAGCTTCAAACTCATCCCTCAGGTTTGAGACGAGTCACTAGTTTCCACGAAACTAACGAACATCGCCTCTTTTGCAACAGCTCGGGCCCCTCGCAAGGCAATCCCGACACTGCCACCTCACGATCTTCTTTACCTCCCTCTCTAGTAAAGTTTTTGCCTTTCTGGAAATCGAACCCTGTACCCTGGGGTTCAAGTACATGTTCATTCCATTCTCACTATCAATTGGACTACTAGCCTTTGCCTCTTGTATCCCGCAGCACTCGATGCCTCCCTCGGGGAGGCATCGAGTGATGCGGAATACAGGAGGCAAAGGCGGAGTCAGAGGTTAGGATTAGGCATACACAGTAGGCCATGTCTTTCTTTTTTTATTCGCCGATGTATTAGTTTTACGTTCCGTACTTTCTAAACAACATTTGTATTATTTTACGCTATTTCAGAACAATATTACCTTACCTTCATTGTTATTTTTGTATTGTTTTCCGTTTGCGTGTTTATTGACGGTTTAACCAAATTACGGATCAAACCGACATTGAATCTTTTAAAAAAAAATTATGTTTCTACTAACCATTTTCTCCAATTATGTTTTCGAATATGCATATCCAAACCACTTTTTTTTAAAATTCATTATGATACATTCAGAGATGCATCTCCGAATGATAATTTAGGGTTTTCAGAAGTGTGGTTCATCCCACAAGGGTGTGTTAAAAAATTCCCAAAAATTATGTATTGCCATCTCCTTCAAGCCACCTTAATATGCTGTTAAAGTGTTCTCTCCTAAGCCCAACCTCTTCTTACAAACCCCTTTCTATCTAAGTTAGTGAACGTACACTGAATGGAAAAAAGTTGTAATACTCAATAACCAGAACATTAATTATCAGATTTCCATTAAGCTCTATATATAAAAAAAATCCATCAAATCTTATCCTCAACTAAAATACCAATTAACTTTGTCCAAATCATGGTCTATGCAATGATCAAGGGATCCACAATGCCACACCCAAATCCATTGTTTTGTCAATGTTACTGGCTTTGAAACTCTATCAAACAACATAAGGGCCTTTCTGCAATATCCAGTGTCCATGATTTATATTTTGGGACAATTGACTGTAAATGAAAAAAAAAAAATTCTTATTCTCTCTATATTTTCCATTTTGTAAAGATTGAAAATAAAATTTAAACTGCCTATATAAAAGTTAAAAATTATTACAACATACAGACGTAAGGAAAGCCAAACTCATCTTAGCTTCTAACTCCTAAATTATCTGTTGATGAAAGAATTAAAAGTAACTTGAATCCCCTAGCAGTAAATCGAGCATATCATCAGGAGTAAGAAGAGTTGTCCCACCAACAAGCAACTCTATATCAGGTCTTCCGCTTTCAGCCAATGCCTCCATTGCTTCACGCACCTAGGTGAAGAAAAGTAACGCACAATCAATGTCATCATTTAGAAAATATTTGTCGACTTGATAGAAACCAACTAGTTATGTATCGGGAAATAGAAAGAGGTATAGATGAGACCAAGGCATTCAAGAATTTTACCTCTAGTCCATTAATGCCTCCAATGACAAACACCAAAATGACATTTTGATCAGCAAGACTTGGTTTAGCCTGCAGCATTTGTATTGACAGGAAGGATAGAAAAGGGGGAAAAAAGTAATGATTAGCATATTTGAAAAAAAGGGACTACTAAAACAAAAGTCCTGCATATGTTAAGGAACCATAATCACCTGACCAAGGCCAAATCTTCCAAACCCACTCTTAAACAGGCGCCCCACAGTGGAAGAATGATATTCTAATCCAGGCACATCGTACTTGCCCAGCACCCTAGTCAGTAGCTTATAAACCAACCCTTTCCCTACATAGGTATCCTCATCGAAATTGCCTCCCACGGTCAATGAACCATCCTTCAATGGAACATTCTTTCTTTTCAAATCAGATAATTTATGAAGAAATTTGAAAAAGCTATCCACCCTATCACGCAACTCCAACTTTAGTTGCATGTCACCATATGCTTGTTCATTTTTATTATCATCCTCATCATCTTCTTCACCCCATTTTCCCCATTGATCATCATCAAAATCATCAATCTCCAGCACTTCTTCAGTAGCTTCCTCTGATTTTAACTTGCTTACATTAGCTTCAAGTTCTTTCTTTAGTCCATCTAGAAACTTTAGATTTACTACCGATGGGTTTTCAAGAAGAGCATCTACAACGGCTTCTTTTAACATACGTTCCTCTTGCCAAGAAAATGGCCCATCAGAACCAGAAGTTGGAAAATTCTCACCTGCCAAAATATATCCGATGATCATTAACAGCAAAGCATCTTGCAAGGAAATCAGACCCTTTGAGATATCTCCTTTCCCTTTATTTACGTGTGATCCCAACAGAGCACTCTTATTTATGAGATCACCGATTTGAGCGGCAAGACTTTGACTGGTTTCTCCAGAGCTTACACTCAGAATTTTCACTGCACTGCTAAATGCATCCCATTTGGTGCAATTTGATTCCTCAAGGGCTGATAATGTGGCTGCTGCTAATTGGATAATTCCTTTGTTCCTTAGAAAAGATGATTGGCTCCTGGACAATGCTTTGATCATAGCTTGCAACTCAGGTGTTGTAACAATAGAAGGACGAGATTTCACATTCACAGTAACATTTTCCCTGCGCAAAGTTTCTTGTAGCCATTTCTTTACCAGTAAGGCCCCATCTTTTGTTCTTCTATCTAGTATAGCTTCCAAGAATGGCATGCCGCGAAAATGATCAGAGGAGACAAAAGACCCAGTGAGTATATCTATACCGGCGTGACAAGGCTTGTCATGAATTTTTTTATTTAGATTAATCAAGTCTGCAACCTGAGAATCGGAATTACCAGAGTTCCACCCGCATAAAAAAGCTTCAACGCTCTCTAAAAGCCGAAAATTGTCTATTTTCCAATCTTCTTCATTAAGGATCTTTGCAAGTGGTATCTGAACATCTAAAGGAGCACGATGAAGGTAAGAAGAACCAAGTTTGAGTTGGCTTCCTGAACCTACGTGGGAACTTATTCTTTCTCTACGGGGCAAAGCAGAAAATATACGGTCCATAAGTGAGTCCCCGTGACAACATGGAGTGAGAAGATCGAGTGTGCGATCAATGAGTAAAAGCCCTGCAGACCGTTTACGGCGGCCTATGTCATAAAGACTTGACATGTCAGTCAAAATTTTCCCAACAGTTTTCGACGTATCACCGAGGGAGAAAATTTCCATTTTCAAGTCCATCTATACCATAAACAAAAGAGAAAATGGTCAAGGTAACAAATTAGAGTAGAAACAATAAACAAAAAGGTACTCTAACTGATGGAAAATATAGCAATATTTTCTATAAAAAAACAAAATCCTATTCCCTATTAAGTAGGGTTACTTACATGGATTAAATGACACTGTCATGTTCTATTAAATACCAAGTTTTTGAAAAGGAAATATAGATCAAGGTCTATTTCAATCGGTAACAATCTTAAAAGATAAGTTTCATTCAAGTATAATAATTTTTTTCAAAAAATGGCTTTAAGTGATGCTGGCATGCAGCAGTTCTATGACAGGTCTTTTATGATGTACATACAAGGTTTAAAAAGGGAGGGAATCCATACTTTTAGCATGAGTATGTAGTATATAATATAAGAATTCTTAGAAATTTTTATCCAGAAAAAAAAAATTGTGAATTCAAGTCACCAGAAGTTGCTGCACCCATCTAAGCCAAAGAATACATGTCATCCGTTACCTTGGCTGCCAAATGGTAGAGAAAGTGTGCTGTAAGAGTTGCCCCAGGAGGCACATCATCAGTGTTGGAGAGCAAGCCAGTACTTAAGGGAGGCAAACCAGGACTAATGGAATCTTCATGTTCAGCTGATAAGTATGATTCAGACACCAATCCTTCTGAAGGAAGAACAAATGCTCTGGGGGAAATGGGACATAAAATCATGGGAAAATGGTGAACAGAAATAACCAATTTCTGCACAGTATCTGCAATATAGTCTAATGGATTGTTTTCATAAAAATCTCTTCCACTTGAACTAGCTTCAAGATGAGGAACATCCTCTCCACCGGAAGAAAACTGCAAGCGGCCTCCATCTTCAAGGTTAAGCTTTTCCTGTAAGAGGCTACCAATATGCCTAGGTTTTTCCCCAGATTTTTTACTTAGCTCTTCATAATCTTGAACTAGTAAAGATTCATACTCATGATATGCATCTGGTCCGAGAGGTGAATCAGGAAACACTGAGTGAGCCATCTGCATTTTAACTAGAATTATAAAATCCAAAAAAAAAAGGATAAAAACGAAAAGAAAGCTGGTAGGAAAGAATGGTTGGAAAATATAACTGTTAATTGATATTAGAACTACAATATTGTATATGTAGATAAATAATTTTACCCTTATTTTTTAATTTTTGTAATAAAATTTGTATCATTGTGATGATCATTGCTTATAAAGATTTGACTCATCTAAAGTAAGCAATTCACTTTGGAAGGTAAAGTAAGTATTCTTAACCATAATGAATAAATCAGCAATTGATGTTAATAGCACATACACAACAAACCGTAAATGTGTCGAGATTAACTACTGTATCTTCCAAAAATGTTCACTTTAGAGAAGAAGCTGAATCCTTCAACTAAAAAATGATTTCATGCATTCCCTTTGGCGAAAAATGATTGCAAAAATCTTCACTTTAGAGAAGCCAAATCTTCAACTAAAAAAAGACTACTAACTGTTGGACTTTCCGCCTTAATTGCGGTCCGCCCCTAGTCGCCTTAATTGTGGTACTTAGGCTTGCCTTCATTGCAGCCCCTAACACCTTCATTGTGTTGGCTTTGAAGGGGTGGATTTAGTCCCATATTTCTTAGAGATATGGCCTATGTTGTATTTATAAGTGGGGGCAATCCTCACCCTACAAGCCGGTTATGTAGGGATGAGTTAGGCCCAACCCAAATTCTGAGAGTAACTGATTTTACCATTGCAAAAGAAAGACGGAGACATCATTATTATATATACCAAGTCAATAGTGTTATATTCTAAAACTATCTCTGATTTTGGGATAAAAAAATTGATAATAGAATTGCATGGTCAAAGCAAAAACTAAATTGGAATATCGTACTCCGATACTGAATTACATATAAAGTTAACCTCATTCTAAGAAGAAGACAAAGAACATAGCTTTCATCCAGATCAAATTATTCCAAAAATATGAACTAAGGCTTGTAAATAAGTATTTGACATGATTGTGTCATAATTTTAAGAAAAGACAAGGCACATTCTAATCCAGAGGTAAAATCAATATTTTTTTTATAAATATAGGTAAAACCAACATCAATTATATACAACATGTAACAATAATACCCAAACGTATACAGCCAAGAAAAGAAAAAGAAATTAAAAGGAAAAGAGAAAGAGAAAGAAAAACAAGCAGAAACGGTAAATAAGTACCTCAGAGATAGATGTAAATATAGTGCAATGACGAACAGCTTGATGTGACGACAGACAACGCAAAATATACCGATGTGCGTCACTTAGTAGGCGCGATATGATAACCACGAGTTTTCTCGCAGGATCAGAATGCGAGTTCCAATCACCCACCTAAATAAGGAACTGTCAATAAAATTATGTATATATAATGTGGCTAACTTAAAAGTAGTCATAGTCTATTATAGAACAAACACCACCATAACACACATAAATATAAGCCGGCAGATGTAAAGAATTTACACTCGCACACACATGATGCCAACTACATGTGTGGATACATACTACACTCGTTATAAGTTAAAACTACAAAAGGATGTAAAGGATATATCTGATCATTATTATCTACAAGCGCTAAAACTTTGCAGTTTTGCGTATTCAAATAGATATATGTGAAGTTTGGTCGATTAAAAACTATATTCAAATGGGATGTTAAAAGGAAAAGTTGAGTACGACCTTCAATATCTGTGGCAAGAAGAAGTTCGCGTCATACATAGAGATAAACAGCAAAAAGTAACATGCTCTATTTGCGCAAAGAATGAAAACACTTTGCAGATTGCATTATGCACAGAAAGACAGTTTGACAACATATGAAACTACTACTCACCGAATCCAGTACAGTCATGTTTTCCAAACTACAGACAGCCCGCGCTCCAAGTTCAAGAAGTACAGGATAAGCTCCAATAAATTGGAAACTCTCTGTAGCTCCAGCATCTAGATAAACAACTGCACCTTCAATATGTTCTGATATCTGAAAAAGACGAGGAATGACTATAATTTCAGAAATAATTAAAAGAAAAGGATCATAACAATAATGCATTCTGGGTACTATCTTCCCTAAAACATTACAAACATAACCAAATTCACCACTTAAAATATAGAATTGGTATCACGGTTTGTAGAATTTGGATACCTGTCTAATGGAGTCGATGCAGGATTTGATAACATCGACGGAAGCCATGTTATTACTTCTCGTTTTTCAGCTTCAGCAGAAGAGAATTACTTTGAGGATAAATTTGATACCTTAAACATGCGAGGGAGAGTTGAATTGGGGTAAAATTGCATTGGTTGGGAAGAAATCGCGTAATGCTTTGGAATTGGGAATTGAGAGGAAACGGATCAGAAGTGCAATTCTGATTCTGATGGAAGGAATTGCGATTAGAGAGGGCGGATCCTACTGCTCGGCTTTGCTCCTTTCCTCCACGGGACGGGACAGTCAGAGCACGGTCCGTTTTCTTATGGGGTAAAAACTAAAAAGAAAAAAGAGTTCCAACTCTTTTTTTTTTCTTTTCACAAAAAATGAGTTTAAAACTTTTTCCCCATAATATTTTTTGTGACTGATTGTTAATAAAACATTGAATTATTTGTGCTTTTGATGCTTAATAATTGTGCAATTTTGATTTTGTTCTACTTTGGGAGCTAGATTGATGATCGGATAACATGAATTCGCGGTTTGTTAACGTGTTTTAAGACTTTCAATATAGTGGTTGATAATTGCATGTGTGTGGAACATTGGGAGATGTGATCAACCGTTGGACTAAGTTGAGAGGTTAACATGACATTCTCGCTAAGGGCACTCTATGATGCGGGATAAAGCGGGTGCACTTGTTCCTCACATGATGATTCATTTTCATGTAATTAGGCCTTCGCCACAAGGGCTTAGAGGACAACCCCGAACATTTGCCCTCGAGCCATTTACCCTACCTTGTAGGTCGAAGGATTGTGACACATGCTATTATCTAACCATGGGATTCCTTGACGTGGTAGCCCTTAGTCGGGGGTTGTTATTGCTCTTGGGAGTGACTGCATTAAATATCTCTTTTGGGAGTCGTGATATATCTTCAGAGACGACTGGCACGTTTCCTCGCTACCTAGTAGTGATTTTTGATCTTTAGTTTCTAATGAGGATTGTGCTTACTTATCGGGCCTTTCTGGAGAAGTTTGGAAATGGAAACTAGCCTAATTGGCCTTTTATACTCGTCAAGCATTGACTATTTTAGCATTCAGAGTTTATGGCCAAGAAGAAGTTTTCATGCTCGACCGCCTTCGAAGGGAGAGGGAGAGACTCGAGGTGTGGGTTAATAATATTATAGTTGAGCGGGATCGTTATTTAGTCGAGGTCTGAGGTGCTTCCAACCAATTTTTGGCCATAGGGGCCAATGTGGAACCTTTAAATATCCTGACACTCTAATAGAAAAGTTACGACAACGGCTAGCCCGGAAGTTAGCTGGGAGGAATGAGGTTTTCACCTCTGCTTTATCATTTTCATTCAAGGCAGAGGTCACTCTTCAAGAAGCAAACTAGTTCTTAGATCCCTCTCGGAAAAGGATTGAAGAATTGGAGAAGTCTTTAGAAGATTCTTAGGAAAGTCAGAAGAAGGCATGTGATGGTCTTTATGTGATGCTCTAAGAGAACCTTGACCTTTGTAACGAACTAACTAAATTGTTACAAGAGGGTTTCTTTGTTGTCGATGTTACTTTTTAGAAGGCTTTGAAGCAAGTGGAGTATTTTTACCCCGTTATCCATGTCTCTTGGGATCGAGTTCATCTCAATCAACGAGGACGAGAAAGTGGCCTCTTTGACAAACTAGTTTCCCCATAACTTTTTTTTGTGTGCTTGTAGTTGGTAAGTTCGTTGCTTCAACGTTTTTGTCCTCCAACATATTTGTACACTTCGGTTTATTTATTTATCTGTATTTTATATGATTTGAGGTGTTACTTATAGTCCCTGGTTCATTTCGTTGGGACTTAGCTATTTCTCTGGGTTTTCCCCAAAGTTTAGTGGATATCTCTAGGGACCATACCCGAATAAGGTTCAGGACCCCTTCCAATGCCCCTAGGTGAAAACTTGGTTCGAGAATGACGCATTAGCATACCTATGAATGCACTATTCTTTCTTTGGAAATGTTTTGAATGATGTCAAAATTAGGACACTTAGTATTTGTGCACATTGGACTTGTCTCTCTATTTCTAGATATTCATATTTATATGAGGATACGTAAAATCATGTTAGAGATGTTCTACAAGTTAAAAATTAAGTTTTCATGTGAAAAACCAGTGTATAGGTCGACACATACATGCATGGGTCGACACATGATGTTGATTTTGCAAAAAGAAAGATTCTTGAACTTTCAGGTCGACACATGTATATTTCAGGTCAACAAATATACTACAAATTTGCTCTATAGGTCGACACATACTGATTTTTTTTTTTGAAAAATTACATTCTGCTCAGCATAGGTCGTCACATGTATGTTATAGGTCGACGCATAAAAGCAAAAATACTTCTAAAGGTCGACACATCCAAGATAAAGGTCGACACATCCAAGATAAAGGTCGACACATATTGTATGCTTTCTAAACCAGAGAGTTTTGTCCATTTCAGGTCAACTCGTAATATCTTCAGGTTAACACATAAAAGAAAATTTGCTCCTATAGGTCGACACATGAATACTATAGGTCGTCGCATAGTGTTTTATTTTTACAATTTTTGTAAAACTCTCTAATCTATTTTTCTGTTATTTCCTTCTAACAAACACATATAAATACATTCATGCATCATTTTCAAAGACATTGAAACCAAAAATATACAAAGAACTTTCTCATCATCTTCAACCTTTTACTATGCATACACACAACAATTACACATAATCATATATTTTGGGTGCCATATAGAAATAAGATTGATAAGGTCTAATTTAGGATTAGTGTAAATCAAATTGGGTTGAGAATTCTTTATGGGTTTCATTGGGAAAACCAGTTAGGGTTTTTCCTTAAGATCATTGGTGATTTTGGGGTTTTTGCACAAGATTTTGCAATTTAGATTCACCCGAGTGAAAGCTTTGAAGAAATGTGTTTTTGTCAAAGGAGTAGCGGTAACCAGAGGATTAATTGGAAGTATTGGGTCACAATATTTCGCAATTTGGATTCAGCCGAGTGAAAGCTTTGAAGAAAAGAATTTCTGTCAAAGGATTAACGATAATCGGAGGATCAATTAAAAGTATTGTGTTACTTGATCTTGCTTAAAGGGAGGAGATGAGAAGAAGATAGAATCAACATCAAATTTAAGATTTGGAGGTTTGAACTTTTATTTCTCTCTTAAAAACTATTTCTTGCAATGAACTATTGAATATCTCAATTCCATTGGAATTGGGGGAAGGCGCACCCATAACGAGGTCGATTAGAAAACTTCCTAAACAAATCTCTCTCTCTCTCTCTCTCTCTCTCTCTCTCTCTCTCTCTGTCCCTCCCTCTCTCGATCTCTTTACAATTTAGTAATTCATTTACTTTGCAATTCCATATACTGATAATTTTGTATGCGTTGAAGTATTTTAAAGTTGTTTTGTAAGATAATTGCAATCTAAACAATTGCAATTGATTTTTCATATCATTAACACAAAGGAAATGTATTAGCAACAATACTTTAAAGTTGTTTTGTAAGATAATTGCAATCTAAACTATTTCATTGAAAATTGATTATCAAAGTGTAAAAGTATACAAACGTATTTAAGAAAAACATATTAATTAGTTTTCTCATCATTTGTGGTACGTTAACTTCTCAAAATTACAGTTTAATATGCATAACTGATTCTTTCGTTAACGGTTCAGGATAGACGAGTGTCGATTCGAAATTTATTTTGTTTGCCATAGAAAATATTTTTAAAACATAATGTTAATATGAAAATTTTATTGGGGATCTATTCACCCCCTCTAGATTGTTGTCTTCGTCTAACAATACCTACCGCAGAGCTAGCTAGTACCAATAAGGGGTGAGCCAATTATTTTCCAATTTTGAGGTTTTCTTTATTTGTATGTATGTGTGCATTGACATCATGGGGTTTTAATTGCTTTAGTCATACGCATGTAACGTTTGTCACAACTCCCCTGAGTCTTTGTGACAGACTTCAATCTCTCTAGTCGTACCCCAGACTCGTCATTACATTTCATAATCATAAAAGAAATAGATAACTTAATGAGAAAATTCCTCCATTTTTAATCCAATGGTTACAATACATTAGTCATACGCATGCAGCGTTTGTCAAACACCCATGAGTCTTTATGATTGACTTCTGTAGCGGTGAAAAATTGAGACTAAGCCATTGATTTGACTCAACTCGTATTTTAGTGAAAGTCGTCACCACATTTTATTTTTTCAAAAAAAAAAGGAAAAGAACGAAATAAAATCCAAAGAAGTTTTTAAATCAAAACTAATAAAATAAATAGAGTTTTTAGGTTTGAGGGTTAGTTATACGAAGAAAATGTATTAACACCCTATGTATCTATAGTACTTTATAGGAACCTCTTATAAAAGAAATGTTGTTCTATTCAAAGAGACTATTGGTTATGCACATTGCATATTGTGAGATATTGGATCGAACTCTAGTATTGTCGAAGGGTAGCTTCTTGGTTCGACAGTTCGACAGAGTTAAGCATGAAGTCGAAGGATTGTTCACATGCTGGTGTCGAAGTGTGCATGCTGTAGTCGAAGATGGGTCTAGCATGCAGATGTCGAAGATGCTAGGGTTGTTAGCATGTTAAATTAGGTTTTAGTGTTTAAACCCTAATTTGTTAAGTTAGCTTGTTTATTAAGTTGGCTTGTGTAATGGGCCTTGCTGAAAAAGCCCATTAGTTAGTATGTTAGGTTTTATTATAAATAGCATACTAGTCTCTCATCATTGCTAAGCTGCAAATCCTAATTTAGGGTGAGAGAGGTTATTTGTTATTCTTGTAAACTTGTAATCTTGTTTTAAGAGAAAGTGAAAGAATAGCAGTTATAACCAATTCTTGTGTTCTTATTCTCTTCCCTAATTCCCTATTATACTTTGTTATTGGTATCGTTTTTCACAACAAATTGGTGCGGTGAGCGTGGAGAGGATGCCTTCAACAAAGTATGAGATTGAAAAGTTCACCGGAGTGAATGATTTCGGTCTGTGGCGCTTGAAGATGAAAGCCCTACTGGTTCAGCAGGGTTGTTTGGAAGCGTTGAAGGGAGAGGAAGCCATGAATGTAGAATTGACGGCAGCGGAGAAGACAAATATGATCGAGAAAGCACACAGCGCAATTTTGTTGAGCCTTGGTGATAAGGTTCTCCGGCAGGTATCAAAGGAGACGACGGCATCAGGGTTATGGGTGAAACTTGAAAGTTTGTATATGACCAAATCGCTGGTAAATCGACTCTACCTGAAGCAAGCTTTGTATTCATTCAAGATGATTGAAGACAAAGTATTGGCTGAGCAGTTGGATATGTTCAACAAGCTGATTCTTGTCTTGAAAATATTGATGTGAAGATCGATGATGAAGATCAAGCGCTATTACTATTGTGCGCTTTGCCTCGATCACATGCTCACTTCAAAGAAACTCTCTTGTATGGAAGGGAGTCCCTGACGTTTGAAGAAGTTCAATCAGCCTTGTACTCTAAGGACTTGAATGAACGAAAGGAGCATAAACCTTCGACTGTTGGCGAAGGTTTGGCCGTTAAAGGAAAACTCTTACGAAAGGATGGTAAGTTCGACAAGAAGAAAGGCAAAAGCCAGTCGAAGACTTACAGTGGCGAAGCATCTGGCATTCGATGCTACCATTGTAAGAAGGAGGGTCACACAAGAAAGGTGTGCCCTGAACGCTTGAAATATCATGGAGGTAAGGATAATGGCAACGCTGCCATTGTTCAAGATGATTTCGAATCATCTGATGTTCTTGTGGTTTCAAGCAGTGACTCTAAGAAGGAGTGGATTATGGATTCAGGTTGCACTTGGCACATGACTCCAAACAAAGACTTGTTCGAGGAATTATGTGATCAAGATGGTGGATCAGTATTACTGGGAAACAACAAGGCTTGCAAGATTGCAGGTGTTGGATCTGTGAGATTCAAGCTCCATGATGAGTCAATAAAGTTGTTGACTGAAGTCAGGTATGTTCCTGATTTGAAGAGAAATTTGCTTTCTCTTGGTGAATTCGACAAGAAAGGATATGTTTTCCAAGGAGAGAAAAGTATCCTAAGAGTCATGAAGGGTTCGAAGGAAGTCTTGAGAGGCGTGAAGAAACAAGGCTTGTATACCCTTGAGGCTGAAGTTGTAAGTGGTTCGACAAATGTTGCATCCACGAAACCTTTGTCGAAAACAGAAATCTGGCACATGAGATAGGGCCATGTCAGTGAAAGGGGTCTGGTCGAATTAGGGAAACAAAATCTGCTTGGTGGAGACAAAATCGAAAAGCTGAAGTTTTGTGAACCCTGTGTACTTGAAAATCTTGCAGAGTGAAGTTCAACAAAGGCAAACAAAGAACACATGGATCCCTTGATTACATCCATGCTGATCTTTGGGGGCCTGCAAGGTGTCCATCACATTCAGGAGCAAGGTATTTTCTATCCATAGTAGATGATTATTCCAGAAAATTATGGATATTCATCCAGAAGACTAAGGATGAAACTTTTGAGAATTTCAAAAGTTGGAAGACTCTGGTTGAAAATCAGACTGGCAGAAAGGTCAAGAGGTTGAGAACCGACAATGGCCTTGAATTTTGCAATGAGGCATTCGACAGTTTTTGTGCTGCCTTTGGTATTGCAAGGCATAGAACTACTGCAGGTACTCCACAGCAAAATGGTTTGGCTGAAAGATTTAATCGAACTATTTTGGAGAGAGTCAGATGCATGTTGACTAGTGCGGGGTTAAAGAAGGTGTTCTGGGCTGAGGCTGTTTCGACAGCAACATATCTGATAAACAGATGTCCTTCGACAGCGTTAGATATGAAGACACCTGAAGAAGTTTGGTCGGGACATCCACCAGATCTCGACAAACTGAGAGTATTTGGCTGCATAGCCTATGCTCACATTAGGCAAGACAAGGTCGAACCTAGAGCTCTGAAATGCATGTTCATGGGATACCCTGAAGGAGTCAAAGCTTATAGGCTATGGTGCCTAGAGCCAGGTCACAGGAGGTGTATCACCAGTCGAGATGTAGTTTTCAATGAAGCTGAAATGGCTTTTAAGAAAACTGATGATGTTGGTCGAAGTACAGAAACATCTGACGAAGAGCTGGAACAGGTAGAGATTCCTGTTGAGGTGGAGCATGTTGATGCTGAATTGCATATCCCAGATGAAGTCGAAGAAGAAGCAGAAGATGCTGAAGTTGAGGAAACTGACGATGACTACCTATTGTCGAGAGATAGGTCGAGAAGAGTCATCAAGCCACCTCAAAGACTTGGATATGCAGATCTTATAGCTTATGCCTTAATCTCTGCAAGTGAGGTTCTAGACGAAGAACCTAGAGACTATAAGGAAGTTATGAGGAGTCGAAATAAGACTGAATGGCTGAAGGCCATGGATGATGAAATGAAATCTCTTCATGATAATCATACTTGGGAACTGATCAAGAAACCTGATGGGGCAAGGTTAGTCAGCTGTAAATGGATTTTCAAAGTTAAGGAAGGAATTGAAGGAGTGACGTCGAAAAGATACAAGGCAAGGTTAGTTGCAAGGGGTTTCACTCAGAAAGAAGGTGTCGACTTCAATGATGTGTTTTCTCCTGTTGTGAAGCATAGGTCCATTCGAATGTTGCTTGCCATGGTGGCACAGTTCGATCTTGAACTGGAACAGATGGATGTGAAGACTGCGTTCTTGTATGGTGATCTAGATGAAACGATCCTGATGAGGCAACCTGAAGGGTATGTCGAAAAGGGGAAGGAAAATTATGTGTGCAAGTTAAAGAGATCTTTGTATGGGCTGAAACAATCTCCTCGACAGTGGAATAAGAGATTCGACAAGTTCATGGCACGCATAAGTTTCATTAGAAGTCAGTTCGACCACTGCGTTTACTTCAGATTTCGACCTGGTAATTCATTTGTTATTTTGTTGCTTTATGTGGATGATATTCTCATAGCAAGCAACAATGTTGAAGATGTGATGAGGGTGAAGGCTGAACTCAATAAGGAGTTCGATATGAAGGATCTGGGAGCTGCTTCCAGGATTCTTGGAATTGACATTCGAAGAGATAGAAAGAAGTCGAAGTTATGTCTATCTCAAGAGGCATATCTACGGAAGATTCTTGAAAAGTTTGGTATGTCGAATTCGAAGCCAGTTGTGACTCCAACAAACCCTCAATTCAAGCTGAGTATTGATCAGTGTCCCAGTACTGATGTCGAAAGAGCCTATATGAATAGCATCCCATATGCTAATATAGTCGGTTCTTTGATGTATGCTATGGTCTGTACTAGACCCGACATAGCATACGCAGTAAGTCTTGTAAGCAGGTACATGGCGAATCCTGGAAAGGCTCACTGGCAAGCATTGAAGTGGATTTTAAGGTACATAAATGGGTCTCTGAATAGAGTCCTAATTTATGGTGGAGCCTTGGGTGAAGATAGTAAAGCAGTAATAGAAGGATATGTCGACTCTGATTATGCAGGTTGTATGGATTCCAGAAAATCTATTTCTGGATATGTTTTCACTATGTTTGGCACTGCAATTAGTTGGAAAGCAACACTTCAGAAGGTTGTTGCTCTATCAACCACTGAAGCGGAGTATATTGCCCTAACTGAAGCTGTGAAAGAAGCATTGTGGCTTGAAGGTTTTGCGAAGGAGCTGAAACTTCAAGGTCGAGGTATCACTGTTAAATGTGATAGTCAAAGTGCAATACACCTGTCGAAGAATTCAGCCTATCATGAGCGAACTAAGCACATTGATGTGAGGCTGCATTTCGTCAGAGGAGTAATCGAGCGTGGAGAAGTCCAAGTGCTGAAGGTTTCGACTGAAGACAATGCTGCTGATATGATCACCAAGACATTGCCGAGTTGCAAGTTTTTCCACTGTATGCAGTTGATAAAGCTGCATGAAGAAAGCTAGTTTGTTCCTTGACGTTGTAGAGTTAGGTCCAAGGTGGAGATTTGTGAGATATTGGATCGAACTCTAGTATTGTCGAAGGGTAGCTTCTTGGTTCGACAGTTCGACAGAGTTAAGCATGAAGTCGAAGGATTGTTCACATGCTGGTGTCGAAGTGTGCATGCTGTAGTCGAAGATGGGTCTAGCATGCAGATGTCGAAGATGCTAGGGTTGTTAGCATGTTAAATTAGGTTTTAGTGTTTAAACCCTAATTTGTTAAGTTAGCTTGTTTATTAAGTTGGCTTGTGTAATGGGCCTTGCTGAAAAAGCCCATTAGTTAGTATGTTAGGTTTTATTATAAATAGCATACTAGTCTCTCATCATTGCTAAGCTGCAAATCCTAATTTAGGGTGAGAGAGGTTATTTGTTATTCTTGTAAACTTGTAATCTTGTTTTAAGAGAAAGTGAAAGAATAGCAGTTATAACCAATTCTTGTGTTCTTATTCTCTTCCCTAATTCCCTATTATACTTTGTTATTGGTATCGTTTTTCACAACACATATACATCAGGTTTACTTTCTGGTTATGACTCAATTTGATTAACATGTGCCAAAGATGTACTTCTTATGAATGGTGCAAGGCTCCAAAATTGTATTGTATATGAGTTTGAGTATTTCTAGTACTCACTTCTGTTGTTTCCGAGATTCTTCAACTATCTTCCTTTAATATGAAATATGAAGAACATCATTCGTTTTTAGGGTCAAATCGCTGTAATTTTGAATTCCTTAAAATTAGTGTTCAAATTTTCACCTATGTTTTGCTCATTGCATTCTATGCAACTTTTATTGACTCCATAAAAATTTGAAATTGTCTATTTCAAAGCTATCATCATACTTTTTAATTGGCTTTAATTTTTCGCTTGCACTCCTTTTAACTTTTGCTAAGAATTGTTTGATTTCAAAAGTCGTTTTTAGCCATAACCAAATTAAACTCAGTCATCATCAAACTAAAAAAGTCCACATACAAAGAAAATAAACAAACACTAATCAGGACATCACCAAACCAATGGTGTCAGGTAGGTCAAGCATCACACCACTTTCTATTTCCACCCACAAAAGAAAAGATAACAACACATTTCACATTGATAATTGATGATATAATATCTCAACTTAATCTTCTTGGATTCTTTCTCATCTCACCACACAATTATTTTCCCTCATCAACTCCTCAAAATATATATCCACTCCCTCAAAAACACACACTCACACTCTCCCTATAACATGGGATTATCACACAAAAAAAGTCCCATAAACATGGCAACAGACACAGAAACACCACCACCAACAACCTCATCATCAACACCTCCAACAACAACAACAATAAACCAAGACACATGGAACCAACTCCTAGGAAGCAACAACTGGGAAACACTACTAAACCCCTTAGACCTCAACCTCCGCAACCTCATACTCCGTTGCGGTGACTTCATACAAACAACCTACGATGCTTTCAACAACGACCAACACTCTATCTACTGCGGTGCAAGCCGCTACGGAAAATCCTCGTTCTTTAACAAAGTCATGCTTGAAAACCCGACACACTACACTGTTGTTTCTTTTCTTTACGCTACTGCACGTGTGTCTGTTCCTGAAGCCTTCTTGCTTCACTCATTATCACGTGAGAGTTGGGACCGTGAGTCTAACTGGATCGGTTATATAGCTGTTACTTCTGATGAACGGAGTAGAGAATTGGGTCGCCGTGAAATATATATTGTATGGCGTGGTACCACGAGGGACCTTGAATGGATTAACGTGTTTGGTGCTGCGCCTGAGTCTGCATCTGGCTTGTTGAGTGCTAAAAGTCTCAGCCAACTCAACCTCCCAAACAAGAATAAAGGTAATCAATCTTTCTACAGATAACTCCGGCTCGTCTTAAAATTTCGGAGGTATCTGAGACTAGTATAGTTTAGCTAACAAAACAAATAGGGACTATATTTTGTTCCCGTGACAAATATTTTATGATGTTCTATTTAGCTACGGTTTAAACTGTGTTTCTAACATTTAGTAACAAAATTAGAATGTTTTTTATTTATAAATGTAATGTAACAGATGATGGTAGCAGCAGCAGTGACAATGTAGATGACAAAAGACTGCCGAAAATAATGAAGGGTTGGCTGACAATATACACCTCAGACGACCCAAAATCTCCTTTCACAAAAACAAGTGTGAGAACACAGATTCTATCCAAGATAAAAAGTTTGTTGAACACTTACAAGAATGAAAATCCAAGTGTGGTATTAGTGGGACAGTCTAGGAGCAAGTTTATCAATTGTAAGTGCTTTCGATTTGGTAGAGAACGGTGTAACTGACGTTCCCGTTGCTGCATTCGTGTTTGGTTCCCCACAAGTTGGGAACAAAGCATTCAATGACAGGTTCAAAAAGTTTCCAAATTTGAAGGTGTTACACGTGAGGAATGTGATTGATGTTATACCACATTATCCAGGGAAGTTATTGGGGTATGAGTATACTGGTGTGGAGTTGGTGATTGATACCAGGAAATCGACGAGTTTGAGTGATTCAAAGAATCCGAGTGATTGGCATAATTTGCAGGCTATGTTGCATGTGGTGGCTGGTTGGAATGGGAGTGAGGGTGAGTTTGAGTTGAAGGTGAAGAGGAGTGTGGCTTTGGTGAATAAGTCTTGTGATTATTTGAAGGAAGAGTGTCATGTACCGGCTTCATGGTGGGTGGAGAAGAATAGAGGTTTGGTGAGAAGGGAAGATGGGGAATGGGTTGATGCACCAGATAAGGAGGATCTTCCTGTGCCTGAAGAATATTGATTCTGTTTAATGCCTATAGAGTGATAATTCATGTTACCATGCTTCTATCATGTTGTATAATGTTGTATTTGTATTGTTATTTGAGTTGTTTGTTACTCTATTTCAACAATTAATTGATGATATTTCTCACCCTTCTCACTTGTAATTACTTTTAATATAAGATCATTTTCATTCTCAAACAATCACTCTTTCATCAATTTTAGTCGCCACTAATTTTAAAAGTCTTTATAAACAAACGCTTTGATTAAAGCTCTTGTATTCCCTTCTCAATGTTACACGACTCACTTTTGTGGGAACAGCGGGTGATAAGACAAACACTCGTTGATATGCTTTGATCATTTTATGTTTCTATAACAATACCTGCCACTGAGAATCAAATCAATATTCAGCAAACCTTCAGTAATCGCGAACACCCACTCCATCCAGGCTTCTCCAAACCTCTGTAATATGATTATTTTCTTTGTTGCAGTAGTTTGTTGAATATTGGTTTTATTCATCTCTAAGGCAGCTTGCTCAAATTGATGGATCTTTTAGAAGCTCAATTGTTTTGTTTGACTGCTTCTTCGAGCAGCCGACCTCAAAAATAGAATAATAGATAGCAGGAAATAGGATAACAGATAGCGGGATAATTGTTATTTGACTGTTTTTTAAATTAATTATATGAATAATCTATAAAAACATATATTTAATATAAAACCAAACAAATAAAAGAGGAATAATAAAGATAAAGTTATTAAATGACTATTACTTAAAAAAAAACCTAGGAAAATATGAATGAAGAAGAGAAAAGAGAGAAAGAAAAGAACCAGAAATAAAGAAAATAGAGTAATAAAGAAAAGAAATAAGAAAGAAGAAGAAAAGAGAAGTAAAAACCAACTTAAGAAGAGGGATTGCACGAGACGACGTTAAGAAACGAAGCAGACGGATGCAGCACTGGGAAGAAGATCATGAGAAGAGAACTTGAAAAACTCAAGAGAAAACATGTGAGAAGAAGATCAAACCTTCAATCCTGTATTTTGTGTTATGAATTAGGAAAAATTGAAAAAATTCCACAAAATTCCTCCAAGCTTTATATATTTTAAGGGATAATCTGGATTTTCGCATTCAAAACAGTTCAAACCCGCTCAGGAGAGAAGGTCACCACTCCTGCTACCCGCTAAACTTCAAATAGCAGCCGCTATCTCAAACTGAGACACGAACCGCTCCTCCATTGCGGATGGTCGCCACTATGGGCTGCTATCCAGAAATAGCGCCGTTATCAATAGCTCTAACAAGAACAAATAATAAAAGGTTTAAATGATAAATTCGGAGAACTGTATGCTTTTTTTTCATCTCAACCACTACTTCTTTTCTTCCAACAGCCACCAAATGCCAACAATGATGACGGAGGTAGCTCATGGAGTGTTAATTAAAACACTTTATTTTGACAGAGGGAGAGTTAAAACTCAACTAAAGATGGCATAGCTCATGTAGTGTTAATTAAAACACTTTATTTTGACAAATGGAGACTTAAAACTCAACTAAAGATGGCGACTACTCTGCAAAGTTATATCAAGTTACAAATTTCACTCTTTCAAACTTTGAAATTCATTGGTGTTCTACATTTAATTGGATTCCCTGCAAACCTGGCCAATGAACCAAGATAAACACAGCACTCACTTTCTCTATGAAGCATTCATACCTCACAATCACTGGAAAAGAGGGTTCAAGCTGAAAATGCAACTTTACTTATTCGAACATGTGAAAACCACGGGTCCTCAAAACCATTTATCTGTCTTACATATACACACTCAGCGAGCAAAGACAAACATGACAACATCTCAAGAGTGACATGCAAACCTAGCAAACAACCATGAAATCAGGTTCCTCATTTCTTGCCACGCAGTTTAGCTCCAAGGGCTCTTTCCAACTTGCCAATTATCTGCTGGTTTGGAATGGCTTTCCCTGACTCATACTCTTGGATCACTTGAGGCTTTTCATTGATGATCTGCAAGTAACCATGATTGTTTTAGATAACGAATGTGTAACAACTAATAAGGAACATAAGAGACTGATGTTAGGTGGAGATAATACTTGAGCAAGCTGAGACTGAGTAAGCTTTTTGTCCATCCTAGCTTGCATTATAGCCTTCTTCAGTTCAGTTGGTACACGATCATCTGCATACAAAATTCCAGTCACGTGATTGTCAACGGATTAGCAGAAAAAATGAACCAGAAGCTTCAATTTTGGAATAAGAAATACAAAGGTGGCTATATTTCCTCTTCTAATAAGCATGATATGCTATGATATTACATGAATCCAATTTCCAAAGCATGCTGCGTGCACATTCAGTAAAAGAACAAAAAAAGCAATGGAACATCAGGTTCAACAATGTTTTATGCTCAGAAAGCGAAGAGAAAATTTTGATCAAGACATCTAATTAATGATTCTAAGACCCGGGCAGTTCAGCATCTCATCATTCATAAGTAAAAGATAATAACCCAATACATATAAATTATAGAGTATCAAGTTAAACAAATAGGTAAGAGGAACTATCGTTAACTATTCAGATCTTACAAGGACAGTCAAAACTAGATTTAAGTAAAATCGGTCTTGACTATCCATAAGATTGAAAGAGACCGTGTCTAATTTCTGTCATCACTCACACACTCAGAGCAAGTACACACACAGCAAGAAAGAGGTCACACGGAGTCACAAGATGAGTTTAACATTATATAATAGAAATTTTATTGAATTCCAACAAAGTCAAGCCTTATCACACTAAATGGGGTCAGCTACATGATCAACTTTATGAACTTTATGGACCTCAGCACAAGCTCTCCTTTGAGAAAACAGTTCTCAGTGTTCAAAAGGAAAAATCAAAGTTCATGAACTATTCAAATCCCCTCTATAACTGCCCCATAATCAATAAATGCTAAATAACGGCTACAGAGCTGTCATAACATATAACTACTATAACTCTGCCCTATTATTTTCTGTGTATAAGTCATATTTTAGGTCTTTTTTCTGTATGATCTGGAACTTGGGCCACATTATATTGATTTCGAGCCCTATTACAATAATCCAACATAGTAGCTGTATAAGAAGTAGATAACAACTTTGCAGAAGAAAAAAAAATTGGTTTTGCGTGATGAAGTTTGAATCATATTCATATTATAATTCATAATCTCCATTGATTCTTAAAGGAGGGCATTGTAACAAGTACACACTCCCATGACCAAGCTATACAAACTTTTTTGAGTTGCGCATTCATAATCTCCATTGATTCCAAAAGGAGGGCATTGTAACAAGTACACACTTCCATGACCAAGCTATACAAACTTTTTTGAGTTGTGCTTGGACTAAAAATCAATATTGACTTATGTAATTTGAGTGGTGAATCTAGTTATATACAACAACAACAACAACAACAACAACAACAACAACAACAACAACAACAACAACATGTCAACAACAACTAAGTCTTATCCCACTAAATGGGGTCGGCTACATGATCAACTTCAGTCATAATGTCTATCAAGGATCATGCTTCAATCCAAATCGTTATTCTCGAAATCTTTTTAATAACTTCTCTTATAGTTTTTCTAGGTCTTCCTCTTCCTCTAATTGTTTGACTTCTCTCCATCTAATCTACTCTATTTACCACAGAATCTACAAGTCTTCTCTCTACATGTCCAAACCATCTAAGTCTATTTTCCACCATCTTTGCTACTATAGGTATTACTCCAACATTCTCTAATACTATCATTTATAAGCTTATCTTGTCTAGTCTTACCATACATCCAACACAACATCCTTATCTCTTTTACACTTGCTTTATTCTCGGGCTGATTCTTAACCGCCCAACATTATATCTTGTGCCGCAATTTGATAAAATAATTCTTTAACTTTGGCGGTACCTTTGTGTCACATAAAACCTATGAAGCCCTCCTCTATTTCAGCTACCCAACTTGAATTTGATGGTTTACATCTCCTTTTATTTCTCCATCATTTCTTATTACGGACCCAAAATATTTAAACCGCATGACTTGAGGGATGATATGGTGTCCAACTTCACACACTTTTCCTTTTGCTAAACTTACATTTCATATACTCCGTCTTACTTATGCTAAGGCAAAAGCCATGTGTTTCTAAAGCTCGTCTCCAATCTCTTATTTAAATCCTCCTTCAACTCTCCAAGTAGAATCTAGTGATATAAAATAAGAAAAATAATACTACCAAACATAACAAATTTTCAAGCAATTATGTAAAAACGGTATAAAATGTCTAGCAACACAACACCTGTGATAAAATACTCCAAAAGTTAGAGGTACCAAATATTCAATCCATATGGTTCAATTCAACCTACATACTCTAGCATATAAACTATTCAGTCCAGTTGCAAGAGACAGGAGACAAGACCAAATTATCAGTTTGAAAAATACTAAAGTTGAAGAACAACACAGTCCATCCAATTCACCTCATCTTCCTCTGCAATCTGCATATAGCTGCTTATTCATAAATCCCTACTGAGGTTCTATCAATCGTCACATAAACAAACAAAAACAAAACTAGTAGATCTATAAACGCAATACTCACGAGCTAGATTCTCGGTATCCTCATCCAGCCTCTTAGTGTTGAATGAAGTGCTGCTAGATGCAGCTTTGTTTGTAGCAGCATTATCTGTAAACACAACAATTGAACAATCACCATCCAAAATCAGAAACCATAAAAATAAAATAAAACAAAAAGGGAAAAGACAATTACATACAAGATACAACCACAATCAGTATGTTAAAATTTAGCTATTGTTTGAAGAACCCTAAAACTAAATGCTTTGCAAATTAAATCTGCTTTCTCAACACCAAATCATCATATTCATAGCCGGCAACAACAATCACAATAGAATACGTTAAGATCCGAGAGGTAAAAACCTTAATCAATCAATCTATACTTTTTTACCCAGGCATCAAATAACAAATAAAACGAAACAAAATTAGTATATTATTGAATTAGATTAGGAACTAAAACGAACATTTCTTAACGGTGTCGATATCGGCGCCAGCACGGCGAGCGGCGTTGACGGCTTTCTCATCCTTTTTGGCGGCGGCGTTGGGGGCTTTCTTGCGGATGACGACTGGTTCCCAATCCTGAGAAATAGGGCCACCTGACATGTTTATCTCTTTGGTTATGGTTTTTGTGTGTAGGGTTCCAAGTTCAACGAAGGTGGAAATGGAAAATAAAATTGTCGCATATAATCAGATGAGATGGAAATTTTATTTACAAATTAAATGTAGTAGATTGCCAAATTAAAATATCCTTGGATATTGAGTTTTTTTTTTAAAAAAATTTTAAATAATCATTTTTTTTCAATTTTTATACTTATATATTCCAGTTCAAAATAATTCGACAATATCTTAATCCACGCCTTAATACTCTTAGACACCTGACGCAATTACATTAATGTCTTCTATTTTTGGAGATACACATCAAAAATTTGGTCAAGGTTTTTATAGATTTTTCTAGTTCTACATCTACGGAAGTAGTTTAAACCGATAAACGTTGAGAAAACTTTAAAATAATTTAGTTCAAGAGAGATTTTATAAATACACTTACAGAATAAATCAACGTAAAATAAAAATGTACTTTCAAAAATACACCTTCAAAAATAAGATATATTTTTAGAAACACACCGTGCGTGAGAACCCCAAACCATGAGGTATTAGGTCTGTTTGGTAAAAATAGCAGTTGACTGATAAGCTAGCTAATAGCTTATAGCTTATGACTGATGGCTGATGACTGATGACTTATAGCTTATAGCTAGAGGTGGACAAGGAACCGACAACCGACCCAGTCCGCAAAAACCGAAAAAATAAAACCGAAAACCACAGTTTCAAACGGGCCAGCGGTTTGTCGGGCTCAACAGTGCGGCCTATGGCGGATTATAATGGGCGGTTCGGTTGATGGAGAAACAACCGGCGGTATCCGTACCCGCCCGATTCAGTTGATTATATTTTCCAATACGCAGTCGTTTTGTCTCTAGGTATGTTTCAATCCCCATTTCTCCCACATATACGATGAAAAACCCTAGCGGCTAACACAACTCCGCTGGTAAGAGAAATGAATTTGTTGACCTCTGTATGACCTCTTTCACAATCTGTAAGAACTTGCTTATCTCCCAACTCATATTCTTTATCTCCCAACTCTCGATGAGTGTACTGTATATGCAACTATCACTAATATTTTTTTCTCTGTTTTATTGGCGACGCTGTTCTGTTTTAATCACTGTAATTGATTATACACATTCATCTTGACTTGTTTTTAGTTTCCCCTCTTTTGATGCATTCATGGTAATGAATGTTTAAATTTACGATCTTTCTAATTTGTTGTTGTGTTTGATAGACTTTGTTTCGTTTCGTTTTGTTTTTTTTTTTAATTTTATTTCTTTGCTCTATCTCACTATGATTGTGCGCTAGAATTTTGTTAGGATCACAGAAGACCGTTACTTGAGCAAATACCCATTTTGTTCTAACCTTACATGCGGACATTGGAGCTCAACATAACCATAAATTTTTAAATAATTGCAGCTTCTGCAGTAGAATTGTGAAGGTTGTTTTGGTTCTGTTTATAATGTAAATAATCTTCTTTATCATCGATTTTAATATGTTCTACTGTAACATTGTCAATTTTGAATCATTTAAGCATATCTTTACATTTCACAACTAGTTGCACTAGTTGCGGTATTTCTCTGGACATATAATGTGTTCTATAAAAAGGAAAAAGAAAAGTTATTAAGTTCAGTTTGGGTGATGGTTTTAGGGTATATTGAGCAATAGGATGACAATTGCAGTGAAGAGATTGTCAAAGTATTCTGACAAGGCATAGAAGAGTTTAAAAATGAAGTTGTTTTGATTTCAAAACTCCAACATAGAAATCTTGTGAGGAACATAGGTTGCTGCATACAAGGAGAAGAAAAGATGTTAACCTATGAGTATTTGCCTAACAAAAGCTTAGATTTTTCATTTTTGGTATGTGTTTATTTTCACCTTTGTTGTATTTGTTTGTAATTTTAGGAGAGGAGGTTAAGGATGCTATTTTGTGAACTCTGTTATATATTATGTTGTTTTATTATCATGTCCATATTATATTTAGAGTCTCTAAAAGGAGGCAAATTTGTATATTAAATTTTATTATGTATTCAAAAAAATAAAATGGAATGTTTAAGTTTCAGTAGATGAAATAGGAAACAAGTAAAATGGAGATAAATTTTTGTTATAGAGGTGGTCTAGTTCAAACAATTACTAAATTATAAAATTTGTATATTGTAAAAAAATTGGGAAAAGGCTGAATATATTCCTGGGCTTGAAAATTCAATTATCTTAACAACCCGAACAAACCGTCCGCATCAACCCGGACCCGTCTAGACCCAATCCGTTCAAACCGATTTAAGAGTTGGGCGGAAATGGGCCTTACACAATCATCCGCGGGTTGAGTTGGGTGGCACTTTTGGGCCCGAACCCGCCCAACCCGGCCCGTTGTCCACCCCTACTTATAGCGGATGGTTGAGATTGCTAGCTTATAAGTTCATTGAAGTGTTTGGTAAAATTAGCGGTTATTGTAAAATAATATGATTTGAATTGGTTTGTGTATTTAGGAGGCTTATGTCTGCATATCTGTGGTTAGTGTTCTTACGATGTCCTTAGTGTGCAAGATTAGTACTTGTCGATGCAAACTTACCCGAAGAAGATTTGTAGCCTAGGATGAGTAACTGTTGATGTATTTGTGCTTTCTTTGTTTTGATTTTATTTTGCTCGGAGTGCAAAAGTTCAAGTGTGGGGGAATTTGATCAGTGCATTTTGATGCATGTTCCTTTATGTTTGTACTTAGGCATTTCTTTGGTTTGTTTTGCTTATTTTTATCTTTTATAATGTTTTTCTAATTTAGTTTATTTTTGGTTTAATTTCATTTTCGCACTTTATTTTCAGCATTAGCAGTCTGCACTAAAACGGTCATAACTGGAGTTCCGGGAATCCGATTGAGGCGTTCTAATAATCGCCAGAAAGCTAAGAGAAAGAGCTACAACTTTCGTGTTGGAGTCAAAGTCAGATTCGGAGCGCATATTTTCCACAATTTCGTTTGAAGCTGCAGCATTAGTTTTATTTAGTTTTGGATCGTTAGTTTTGGGCCTGGGTTATGTTTGTTTGACCCAGTTGGGTTATGACCCGAATTATTGTCTCTCCCATTTTACCTAGGTCTGGCCGTATTGTTTACGTTCAAGTTTACTTTTCACGATGGATCACCATTTCACATTTTTGGAAGAGCTTGTACGTTTGATCATGAAGAACTAATTCCTAGAGGTTAATCTGCTGTAAACGGTTTCCGCCGATACTTTGAGGTTCTTATATTTTCCAATTAATCTATTTCCTTTCAATTCTAATCTTTGATATGTTGTTTGCTTAATTCGATATTATCCAAGGTTAGATTGATTTATTTCGATGGTTGCATGTTCCTATACTTTAATCGCGTTTGCTTAATCCGCGTATGTTTGTCGTGTTTGCTTAATTCACGATTGCTATATATAATCCGTTTGCTTAATTCGGGAATTAGGAACATACATCACATAATTTCAATTGCGCTTGTATAATTATTTTTATAATCGAAAAGGGAATAGAATCCGCTTGTGAGTTGGAAATTATTTGGATCGATGATAAGTTAGGAAGCCAAAACAGTAGATTAATCATTTCAGCTTATTTTGATAATCACTTATTTTCACTATTTTGTTTAATCGAAATCTGAACCAAACCCCCCCCCCCATTAATCGTTACTGTAATTAGTTAATAAGAATAAGAATCCTTGTGAGAACGATATTCGAGTTGTCGTTACCGCTAAACTACCGTTTTACAAAATACTCGTTTTTGATCCGTGTGCGACAGCGGATTAAATTGGCGCCGTTGCCGGGGATTCTTGTGAATATTAACTGATATTAGAGTCTTAGGTGTAGTGTTTGTGTGCTTTGGCCATAGTTTCCTCACGGTTTTGGCCAATCCGCGTTAAGAGTCGAAAAAATCAGTTTTTGCAAAAATTGTATTCGATTGTAAAACATTTTTGCCTACTGGAAGTAGAAAAATCGTGCGATCAATACTCCCTTACTCTAGAAGAGTAAGGGAATTCGACCCAAAATTGCCAAATTCATCGTTTTTCTATTTTTAATGAATTTTTTACTGTTTTCATAGAGTCAAAAAAATCCAAAAAAATTCTCAAAATTCTTATTTGTCTTAATTAGATTAATTTTCGTGTTTTTATATTTTTCTGAATTTATTTTAATCGTTTTTATTCTTTCTATTCGTTTCTGCATGTATGGGACATAATCGGTATTTCGGTGTTTGTTGAACCCATGGCTGAACAAAGAACACTAAGGCAGCTAGCTGCGCTTGATGTTAATTATAATGGTTTATGTATTGAATATGTTGATGTTGTTGTTCCCTTTGAATCGAAATCTGGTTTAATACACATGTTGCCAAGGTTTAGTGGTCTTACAGGTGAGGATCCACATAAGCATCTAAAGGAATTCCAGATTGTTTTTTCTACATTATTGAGACCTAAAGGAATAACAGAAGACCATATCAAGCTGAGAGTCTTCCCGTTCTCACTTCAAGGTGCTGCAAAAGATTGGTTATACTACCTTGAGCCGAACTCTGTTACAAGCTGGAATGATCTCAAAAAAGTGTTCTTAGAAAGATTCTTCCCTTCCCATGTTACCACTTTTTCATCTTCCGGACCTTCACTAGAGGACCTTGTTAAGCAAATGGCTATGAATAATCTCCAGTATCAACAACAAATAGATTCTACTCTTCAGACATTGCAAACACAAATTGGACAACTTTCCACTTTGATGAATGCCATGCAGCAAGCTCAAGGATCAAACCAACAACCCTTGAAAGAGCATTATATTTTTCAAATTGAGTCGCTTTCTGAAAATGTTGATGATACTCGTAATGATTTGCTTTCCTCTGATTTTCCATCACTGTCTGATTTTGATGATGTTTACTCATGTTTTGATTGTACTGACACTAACGTGTGTGTTGTTTGTGCTGAGATTAATGATGCCTTGCAGAGTGACATTTTTCCTATAGGTGAAGTTGTCGATGAAGTTGTTTATGCAGTTGAACTTGAAATCTCGGCTGCCCAAAACACACCATCCGTTGAACAACCACCTTCTTTAGAGTCTAAACTACTTCCTGAAGATTTAAATTATTCATCAAAGACTGAATTTGAGAATGAAGAGAAATTATTGAAGAAACATAAAAATGGAATTGGATGGACTTTGATTGACATTCTTGATATTATTCCATCATGTAATGAGCATAAGATCTCACTTTCAGATGAAGAAAAATTAGTGAGGCAACCCTTTCAACCATTGATCTTTGATGTTGTGATAAATGACATCACTTTCACGTGTGGATTCGACACTTTTACTTTTCGGAGATTGTTCTTTGATCCTGGAATAAAAGGAGAAGGCACTAAAATAAATTTCAAGGTCAATGTACACCGTATTAGGCTATTCCATGAGAGCCCTACTTTGGAAGGAGAGATTATAAAAGAGGCTTCACTAGCAAAGGCTGTTTATGCGATCACATATCCTCCTTGAATACTCGGGTGTGTTCTTTCCTTTCTCTCACTCTTACTTTATATTTGAGTTCTTTTCATTGAGGACAATGCTTGTTTTAAGTGTGGGGGAGGGAATCATTTATTTTCTTTGCTTTTGTTCTTTGTTTTATTTTCTTTTGTTTTATTTTCTTTTGTTTTCTTGTTTTTTTTTCAGTTTAAAAAAAATAAATAAATAAATAAATATGCATCGTGTTGAAAGTTTTAGGCTATAGACTAATTTGAGTTGAGTTTGCGGAGACTTGGGAAAAATTCACAAGATTGGTATCGTTTTAACACTGTAAGTCTCCTGCATATGGAAATTGATTTGAATTTTTTATTATGTTTTAGCCTTAAATTCTCATTCTCTGAAAGCTCTTGAGTAATTTATTTCAGCAGTCGGCACCATCTCTCACACACTTTACGCAGGGAAGCCGATGAATATAAGTGAATGTTCCAAAAAGAAAAAAAAGAAAGAAAAAGGTAATGCGCCTTCTAAGTTTGGTGACCCTCATCCGGTCACTTAACCCAACGGTTGTGGAACCTTCAAAAAAAAAAGATTTCAAAACTCTTTGTTAGTTGGTTCAGCGGTTTCTGGTGCTGAACTTGGTAGGGAGGATTACGGTCCGATCCCCCGCAACTACATCTGAGTAAGCAAAGGGTTATGCCACGCAAGTACCGGAACCCCGTGCAAAAGGATCAGAGTCACTAACCGGTCGTCCTGCTATAAGTGTGTGGAGATAACGGGCTTAATGTGATTGCACCTGAATGAAAAAGAGCAAAAAGGATGAGTAAGTTAGGCTATTGTATAATAATATGATTTGAATTGGTTTGTGTATTTAGGAGGCTTATGTCTGCATATCTGTGGTTAGTGTTCTTACGATGTCCTTAGTGTGCAAGATTAGTACTTGTCGATGCAAACTTACCCGAAGAAGATTTGTAGCCTAGGATGAGTAACTGTTGATGTATTTGTGCTTTCTTTGTTTTGATTTTATTTTGCTCGGAGTGCAAAAGTTCAAGTGTGGGGGAATTTGATCAGTGCATTTTGATGCATGTTCCTTTATGTTTGTACTTAGGCATTTCTTTGGTTTGTTTTGCTTATTTTTATCTTTTATAATGTTTTTCTAATTTAGTTTATTTTTGGTTTAATTTCATTTTCGCACTTTATTTTCAGCATTAGCAGTCTGCACTAAAACGGTCATAACTGGAGTTCCGGGAATCCGATTGAGGCGTTCTAATAATCGCCAGAAAGCTAAGAGAAAGAGCTACAACTTTCGTGTTGGAGTCAAAGTCAGATTCGGAGCGCATATTTTCCAGAATTTCGTTTGAAGCTGCAGCATTAGTTTTATTTAGTTTTGGATCGTTAGTTTTGGGCCTGGGTTATGTTTGTTTGACCCAGTTGGGTTATGACCCGAATTATTGTCTCTCCCATTTTACCTAGGTCTGGCCGTATTGTTTACGTTCAAGTTTACTTTTCACGATGGATCACCATTTCACATTTTTGGAAGAGCTTGTACGTTTGATCATGAAGAACTAATTCCTAGAGGTTAATCTGCTGTAAACGGTTTCCGCCGATACTTTGAGGTTCTTATATTTTCCAATTAATCTATTTCCTTTCAATTCTAATCTTTGATATGTTGTTTGCTTAATTCGATATTATCCAAGGTTAGATTGATTTATTTCGATGGTTGCATGTTCCTATACTTTAATCGCGTTTGCTTAATCCGCGTATGTTTGTCGTGTTTGCTTAATTCACGATTGCTATATATAATCCGTTTGCTTAATTCGGGAATTAGGAACATACATCACATAATTTCAATTGCGCTTGTATAATTATTTTTATAATCGAAAAGGGAATAGAATCCGCTTGTGAGTTGGAAATTATTTGGATCGATGATAAGTTAGGAAGCCAAAACAGTAGATTAATCATTTCAGCTTATTTTGATAATCACTTATTTTCACTATTTTGTTTAATCGAAATCTGAACCAAACCCCCCCCCATTAATCGTTACTGTAATTAGTTAATAAGAATAAGAATCCTTGTGAGAACGATATTCGAGTTGTCGTTACCGCTAAACTACCGTTTTACAAAATACTCGTTTTTGATCCGTGTGCGACAGCGGATTAGCGGTTCAATTAACTTATAAATGTAAAATGACATAAAAGATATTTAATATATAATTATTTTATTTTAAATTAAAATAAATTATAAACGTTAAAAATGGATTTTAATTGAAATAATAAGGATAAAAAAGGAAGAAAAAATAATAAGCTATAAGACATAAGCTAAAACGCTATTTGAAATAGCGTCTGGAAAATAAGCTATAAGCTAGTAAAATAAGCTATAAGTTCGTGATGAAAAGACCGTTACCAAACGGGTCTAAATTGTCATATGAGCTTATAAGACATAAGACATAAGCTATAAGCTCGAAAACATGTCTTACCAAACAGAGCCAAGATATTCTCAAAAATTCTTAAACTATCTTACTTTTTTTTTTTTTGGAAGAATAAGAAATTATATATATTTCCAAAAACAGTTATATACAAAGTGACCCATGGGGTCCAACTACTAGCTACTAAACAACCAAAACATTACTCAAAGAAGAAAAGGAGCAATTTTTTCTCTAAGGCTCGGTTTCCTCCATATCCTATGTACTATGGTATCTATGACCTCATTATGTATATTTCTATTCCGATCTCTATCATCGGATCTATATACAATAGCATTTCTATAACTCCAACAAGCATAAACAGTCTCCACAAATGCAGTCTTCAGAAGTCTAGATTTCCAGTTTTTATTTTTGCTCATGTGACTGATCCAGTTTAATTCATGCTCCCATCTCTGTGGAATATGATCCACCTGCATCCATTGCAAGATCTCCTTCCAAATGTCTCGCATCTTGCTGCACTCAAAGAGTAAATGATTGAGATTTTCAGTCCCTGCACACAACACACAATTTTCATTATCCAGGATACCAAATCTTTTCAACCGATCCTTTGTTGCTAAGCGGCCGTGGCATGCTAACCAAGTGATGAAGACAACTCTAGGTCTGGCTTCATTATCATAAAAAACCTTCCTCCAAGGTACAGTTTGGGTATTGATAAGAAATCCAGTGTAAATATTTTTCTTACAGAATTTCCTAGCACTCAAATTATCATTCCAAGCCTGCATCCCTGCCAGATTTTCTCTTTGATTTAGGATGGCTCTGAGCATCCAAGAACAACTGGTTTTTATCTTCACGATCATGACCTGATCTTGTTTAATGTAGTAACTATGAATCCATCTTACCCAAAGTGTGTCATTCTTCCTGCATAGATCCCACAACAGCTTGCTAAGGCATGCCCTGTTCCATCTATCCAAGTCAAACACATTCAGTCCCCCCTGATTCTTTGGCTCACAGATTTTGCTCCGTGCAATTGGGGCTCTTCTATATGTTCCCTCCTTGCTAGTCCACAAGAAATTCATGCACATGCTTTCAACCTTTTAATGATCCCCTTAGGCAGAGGAATACACTGTAGCCAGTAGTTTGCCGTACTGAAGATCACACTATTTATAAGTTGAACTCTCCCAGAATAGCTGAGCATCTGTGCAGACCAGTGTCCAATCCTTTTGCCAATTTTCTCAACAAGCTGAATACATTGATGGCTAGACATCTTTTTACTCTCCAGGGGTACCCCAAGGTATTGCACAGGTAGAGTACTAATGCCAAACCCTGTAATTTCAGCCATTATCTCCTTCTGATCCCTATCCATCCCTCCATAGAACAGCTTACCTTTGGCAGGATTTACTACTAGGCCAGTTGCTCTAGAAAATTCATGGAACTTCTTCATCAGCATCTGCACAGAATTTACATCACCTCTCGAGAACAATAGCAAGTCATCAGCAAAGCTCATGTCAATAAGCCCTAATTTATCACACTTACTATGAAATTTAAAAGTAGGATTCTGTGCTAGCTCATTTAACTTCTGCAAGTATTCCATCACCACCACAAAGATGAGTGGTGAGATGGGATCACCCTGCCTCAAACCTTTTGCTGCCTTCATACTCTTAGAGATACTCCCATTGATGTTGAATTGGTAGCTCACAGTTGTTACACTAAGCATAGTCCAATCAATGAATCTTCTATGGAACCCCACTTCAGCCATAATTTTCTTCAGTGCCTGCCAATCCACAGAATCACACGCTTTCTGTATATCCATTTGAAGCATACACCTTGGCATACCACCCTTTCTACTATACCCTTAACCAGTTCATATGCTAACAAGATATGGTCATGTATGTTTTGACCAGACACAAAAGCTGCCTGATTCCTGCTAACTATACTTGGAAGAACTGCACTCATTCTCCTAGCCATCACCTTAGCTATGATTTTATATACAGTAGTACAACATGCAATAGGTCTAAATTCTTTCACACTTTTAGCAGCAGCATGTTTAGGGATCAAGGAGACTAGAGTTTTATTCCATTTCTTATCCAGCACACCTTTTTCAAAAAACTCTCTTACCACATGAATGACATCTTGCTTCACAATGCTCCAAGAGGCTTTACAAAACTTGGAGTTATAGCCATCCACTCCAGGAGCCTTGAGATCACCAATACTTTTTAAAGCTTGCACAATCTCTGCCTCAGTCACATCTTTGATCAGGTCCATTCTTTGGCTATTAGATAATTGCTTTCCTTTCCTCAACACCCTTATATATTATATTTAAAATTATTTATTAGTTAATTAAGATGTCATAAATAATAGATAAAATCTATTTTAAGTAATTAAAATAATTATTAAATGTCTTAATAAATAAAGTAACACTATTATAAATTATGTAATATTTAAAAACACAAGATAATAAATGATAAATTATAATAAAAAATTAGAAATTAATATATCAGGATTTACAAAGACTTTTTTCATTTGTTTTGACATGATTTTTGTTTAGGCATGATAATAAAACTCGTACACGCGAGTATCCTTCTAATTGCGTTTTAATTTTGATAAAAAAATCTATTTCGATTGAATTCGTATCTAAGTTTAAGTTTTTTTATAATTTTAAAAGATGATTAATTTGTACAGTAGTATTCTCTCGATTTATGCATCGTGGAAATGCATTTAAAATCACAAAGAAGAATATTGAGATAGAAGGCAAAATTGTTTAAAGTGTCAAGTTTGATATTTGTCAAAAGTTTAAGGGTCTATTTAGTAAAAATAACGATTGACTGATAAGTTAGCTGATAGCTTATAGCTTATGACTGATAGCTAGAGCTGTCAAATAAGCCCAATTTTTCAAAGCCCCAATTTTTTAGCCCCACTAAAGCCCTATTTTATTAAGCCCTTTGTTAATGAGAAATTTTTTAGGCCCCTTAATTAATATGTTATTTTTGGGCCCTATTGAGGGGCCTTATTTTGTTTCAAAAATTTCATTTCTAGTTTCAATATGGATTATCATCATCATGATATCATCATATCATCATACTAAATTATAAGATCTTCCACCAAAATTTTCCGCCAATTTTTTTAATAAATATAAATAATTAAATTAATTAAATGAATTAAAAACTCCCACTATTTCAAAAACACTTTCTTAATTATTATAATCAATTTAAAAACTGATTCAAATTATGTATTTTGTTTTCATAACTTCGTCAAAAAATCAAAAAAATGAATGGATAACTGCATCAAAATGAATCCACTACTCGATCCCACTAAAGAAACAACTATGGTTTAATAAATATTAATTAATTATTAATTAATTTAAATTATAGATTAAATATATATATTTAATTAAATAAATAAAACAATTAACCCACTACTCGATCCCACTAAAGAAATTACCATGATTTTGAAACTTCTTTCCACTATCACTATCTCTTTCTCCTTCTATATTAATTCCATATACTCTACATTTATTATAACTTCTTTATTAGTTATAAATTGCACTTCAATTTTTTAAAACTATGTTTACTGTTGAGATCATTGCTACACTCCATTTCTTACTACAACTAATAAGTGTCTAGGATGGTCAGATGCACAATTTAATAATTTAACATGTGTTTTGTCTCTGTTTAATACTCCCTCCTGATACTATTATAAACAAAAAAATTACATTAAATCTTAGTCACAAACTCACAATTATAAGCAAATCGTATTACTATTATACTATTGATTTAATTCAAAAATATTATATGTTAGTAGTTGATTCATCAACTATAGCTAAGAATATTATAATAAATTTTATTTAGATTGTATATGAAATTAAAAATATTAATTACACTTAATCAATTTTTTTAATTGGTGCGAAAATAATGATTTTATTTTATAATTCTGTAATTGTGACCCGAGAGAATATTAAAATTGTAAATTACTACGACATAATTATTTAAATTTTTTAACTTTTTCCTTTTCAATTTCTTTTTCTTATGTAAAAACAAAATCCGAACATGTTTATCTACTTCTTTTTTATTTTGGTGGATATCCATGATTTATTGTTTCGTTGCCACGTTCAAAGAAAGTTGAAACGAAATCAAAGAAAGTATAATCATCACCGTTACTTACTCATCCTTCCCAATAAAAATCATTTACTTGATTTTAAAGGATTTTCAACATAGATAATTTTTCAGTGATTCAAGAATTCAACTTGAATTAAGATTTTTTTTTTTTTTTTTTTGAGTAAGCAAGTTGTATTAAAAAGAGAACTAAGGGTTCTCAACACCTGTTTACATCAAAAGAGCGGAAGAAACCCCTCACAAAAAAATCAACAAGAGATTACAAACCGATTTGACACTACGAAATAAAGAACAAAGGATCTTTGTTGAATTCGTAGAAGCCACAAATAGGATGAGTAATATCTCCTATAAAAGCCCACTTCCACACCAAAACCTTGATGCTCCAAATAGTATTATCCACATTCCACACCTCATTCCGAAAACACACACCATTTCTATACAACCAAAGAGACCATAAAGTTGCTAACCAAACTACTCCTAGTTTACCTTCTTTAACTTTCTTCATTTTACAAAAGGACAACCAATCCAAAAAACCACCCAAACAATTCTCCTCCATCCCACCATAAGGTTTGCCTATCCACCTAGCCATTGAAGACCAAACCAAAGCAACCGAAGGGCACAAAAAGAAAGAGTGCATCATACTTTCCGGATGAACACCACAAAAAACACACTTGGAAAAATCTCCCGAAAAAGTAATACCTTTCTGAAGCAATAAATCCTTTGTAGGTAGTCTATTAACCAAGACCCTCCACCCAAAAGCCTTAATTTTAAAAGGAACTTCCATTTTCCATATCAAGCTCAATGCCCCATCAAATTTATTTGAAGGACCAAACGGAATACGGAACCCGGCAAAAAACTTATAACAAGAAGCAACGGAAAAGACACCATCCGCTTCGGCCATCCACTCCACGGTATCGGACTCCCCACTACCCGGACCGCGGCCTTCCAACAAAACCTCCAAAGAAGCCAAATCCGAAACCAAATTATGAGCGCTCAAATCCAACGGATTGATCCCTAAATTCCCCCACGACCACACTCCATCAACCCATCCTCCCATGCCCGCCACCGCCACTCTCTTCAACCCCGACACCTCAAACAAACAAGGAAAAACCTTCTTTAAACAACAAGAATCCAACCATGAGGCTTCCCAAAACGGAGTAGAAAACCCATTCCTAACTCTAAACCGACAAAAAGACTCCATAGGATCTCTCTCCCCATAAACCCCCCTCCCTCCAATAGACACCAAATCCCTCCACCAAACGGAACCAAAAGAAGGAGAAGAAAAAGAAGAAAAAGAAGAAAGAGAGGAAGAAGGAAAAGTACCTCCACATAAGATCTTCATGTTTAGATCACCATATTTTGCTTTTAACAAATTGAGCCAAAGCACATCCTCACCTCTTAAGATTCTCCATCTCCATTTATTCAAAAGAGCCAAATTAAAATCCGAAATATTTTTAATGCCAAGACCCCCTTTATCCACCGGAAGACAAACATTCTTCCAACTAACCCAACTAATCCTCCTTTTTTCCTCCATACCTCCTCCCCACAAGAAGTTACCTTGTATACTAGAAATTTCCTTAGCCACCGTTGCCGGCATCTTATAAAATGACATAGTAAAGATGGATAAAGAACAAATAACCGATTTCAAAAGAGTAATTCTACCGCCCAAACTAAGATACCGATTCTTCCAACCCATAAGACGCTTCTTTAATTTTGATACAAGCGGTTTCCACGTGTTAACCTTTCTCGGATTACACCCCACCATAATTCCAAGAAAAGAGAACATCCCCTCTTCCAACTTACACGAAAGAACATAAGATGCCGCATCCAAAAAATTCTTGCTAACATTGTAACCGATCAATTTACTCTTATGATAGTTTATGCCCAACCCCGAAACAAGTTCAAACGCCCTTAGCACCGCCTTGAAAGCCCACACTTGTCTCCAAGAACCCTCCCCCACCAAAAGAGTATCATCCGCAAATTGAAGGATATCCACCCCACACTCCCCATTGATATTAATGCCATTAAACTCACCAATCTCCATCGACTTCCTCACTAAGCCCGCTAACCCCTCAACCACCAAAACAAAAAGGAAAGGCGACAATGGGTCACCTTGCCTCAAGCCTTTCTCTACCTCAAACTCCTTTGTAGGACTTCCATTCACCAAAACCGACATCTTGCTATGAAACACCAGAACATCCATCCATCTCATCCGCTTAATGCCAAACCCCATCTTTAACATCATAAATCTAAGGAAATTCCAAGAGACTTTATCATAGGCCTTCTCAAAATCTACCTTAAACAATAAACTCCTCCTACCATCTCTCTTGACTAAATCCACAACCTCATTAGCCACAACCACACCATCAAGAAGTTGTCTACCCGGCACAAAAGCATTTTGAGACGGAGATACTATTTCATGAAGAACCCTTTTCAACCTTCCCGCCAACAACTTGGAAATAGCCTTATACATGCAACCCACCAAACATATTGGCCTATAATCATCCAAAGAAACCGGGTTCGAGATCTTCGGAACCAAAGACAAAAAAGAGGAAGAAATAGCTTTACTAACCTCACCCCCCGAGAAAACATAATTGAAGAAACGAACGAAATCCCTCTTGATAAAGAACCAACACTTCTTGATGAATAAGAACGAATATCCATCCGGCCCCGGACTTTTAGAACTACCACAACTCCATATAGCTTCCTTAATTTCATCTTCAAGAAAAGGAGTTTCAAGAGAACAAGAAGCACCGGATGAAAGTCTTTCAAAATTTATGCCCTCTAGCAAATATCTTTCGGTATCTTCCTCCACATATTTACTAGAAAAATGCCTCCACACCTCACTTTTAACATCCTCCACCTTCTCAATTAACCCACCGGGGGAAGAAATCGGGCCAATATGATTTATTCTTCTCCTCTCCTTTACCACCCTATGAAAAAAGTTACTATTCGAATCACCTTCATTAAGCCATTTAAGCCTAGACTTTTGAACGAGCATGTTCTCCTTTATTCTTAAATTTAACCAAAATCTCTTGTTTGCCCCTTTCCTTTTCAAATTCGCCTCTCCAAAGAGTTCTTCCGAAGCAAACTCCAACACCTTGATTTGGGGCCTAATGGCCCTCTTTTAAATTTTGGGGCCTTTTAAGTTTGGGCCCTATGTGTTTAAGGGCCTATTATTTTTGAATTTGTTTTAGGCCCCATTATTATGGGGCTGGGGCTCAAATTAATTGGCCCCATAAATTGACACCTCTACTGATAGCTGATGACTGATGACTTATAGCTTATAGCGGATGGTTGAGACTGATAGCTTATAAGCTCATTGAAGTGTTTGATAAAATTAGCGGTTCAATTAACTTATAAATGTAAAATGACATAAAAGATATTTAATATATAATTATTTTATTTTAAATCAAGATAAATTATAAGGGTTAAAAATAGATTTTAATTAAAATAATAAGGATAAAAAAGGAAGGAAAAATAATAAGCTATAAGACATAAGCTAAAACGCTATTTTGAAATAGTTTCTGGAAAATAAGCTATAAGCTAGTAAAATAAGCTATAAGCTCGTGATGAAAAGACCGTTATCAAACGGATCTAAATTATCATAAGAGCTTATAAGACATAAGACATAAGACATAAGCTATAAATTCAAAAACATGTCTTATCAAACAGAACCTAAGTTGTGTGGGTTCTATGATAGTGATTGAGTAGGATCCATTAATGACGGGAAGATACTTTCGAATATTGTTTCAGTCTAGGCTAGGGAATTTTTCATGATTAACAAAGAAAAATATATCATAGTAAAATCCATTATAGAAGTTGAATTCATAGCACCAACAACGGTAAGTCAAGTTTTATGGCTTAAAAAATTTATTTAATTTACATCTCCAACAAAATGATAAGATAAAGGCTTTTATGCATCAATTGCAATTTCATAGGACTTTGTATGTCACCAGCAGACTAAAATTTTTAACATCAAGCTCTATATTTTAAGTGAAACACATCAAAATAGAGAAGTGGCTTTGCTTTATTACAAATCAAAGGATCAATCGGCACACTTACTTACAAAGTCTCGTTTTGTCATAAAATTTTAATTTTTAGGTAGAAAATTAGAATGGTAGATTCTAAAGTAAAAAAAGTGTTAATTTTGGGCAATCTTGAAGTTCAGGCCCGACCCAAGATATAGGCAAGTGAGGCTATGGCCTTGGGCCTTATTTTGTTAGGCTATAAAAAGGCTATAAATAAAAGCCTCTAATTTTTTTTTTTTTGGTTTTTCACACCGATTTCTGATCTACATGGTAGATCGACTAATCTGGCTCGTGCTGGTATTCCCCGAATATCATTCTTTGTAGAGACTCGTTTGTCACTCGAACCCAAACGTTTGGTTAAAGCCTCCAAATTTAATACTTAACAAATATATTAATACAAAAACAAATTTTAATATGAATACTAATTGTCTTAGTGGTTGGAGTTAAGGGTAGATTCCATAAGAAATGCCACTTTGATTCCTATTACTTTCATTTTTCCACCATTTAATATATACCAATTAAATTCTTTAATAAATTGATCCAACAATACACTATGTACACTTATGTTATAAATAATTATTTATTTTTTAATTTAAAAAATCTAATTAACGGCAAATAACTACACATATGTTTTATATTTTATTTGAGAGAATTATATGCAATTTTAATACTAATATGTTATTTGTCATGATTAAAATTTACTATTGCTTCCATTCGAATAAAAATAACTATTTCTAAATATAATTTAAAAATTAAACTGATAAATTTTAGATATGTTAGAAATTTTAACTAATTTTATACTATTTAAGGACTAAGTTGAAAAATATAATAATTTAATAATTGATAATTAATTTAATTTTAACATAAAATTTAATATAATTTTTAATAAAATAAATTTTTATTTTTTAAAAGTTTTATTATAAACTTTGCCTTAGGCTTCCAAAACTGTTGGCCCGACCCTGTTGAAGTTCAATCTCGTTCCTGACTATATACAAATTTAAGGCATCCATTATCGTCTACTCATTTGTTATGAGTCCCATGGAGGATGTGAAGCTTCCTATCAAGGCGAGCTTCTAGAAATCAAAGGTTAGTGTTTCTCACTACCTATTCACAAGGATACTCCTCCAAAGGAACATCAACCTCGATATTATTGTCAAGAATGACATCGTTGCTCTTTGACTTCTAAACCAACAATTTTAAACAATATGGGTTGAAGACATATTTCTTCACATGAACCATTGTAAACAAACTTAAACATCAGTGGATTCCTCAAGCAACAAGATCGATCACTCCTCACTCAGAAAAATGAAGATTCGTCTCTACCATGAAGAATTAAGAAACGAGACGTTGGATGAAGAAGAAGATACTGAACAACCAGACGATGAAAACACAATAATAAATAGTATCATGGAAATGTGCCTACAAAATGTTCTTAGCCATACACAATTTAACCAAAGATGTTGCAGAAATCAAGAAGAATACCTTAAGGAATGATGATACTTAGGAACATGGACGGATCCACATTAAGGCATTGTGGGGCTTTAGCCACACCAAAAAAAAAATGTAGAGAATTTATGAGCTACTAGAAAATGGATCCGTCCCTGCTTAGGGAAACGAGCAGTCTCACCTACGTGTTTTAGTCTTTAAGCATGTTTACAATATTTTCCTTTTTGCTTTATTTTAATTCCTACAATTTCTCTGTTTTTTGTACTTTGAATTCCAATAAATGAAATGTTTGCTTTCCTCTTTCTAAATGCGTATGTGTTTGCATATTTAAATTTTTGCCTTACATCTTTACCCACCTTTTTGATTAGGACAAAGGAGAAGAAGTATACTCTCATGGGGAGTAGAGTATACTCTTTACTCATGTGAAGGGGAGTTTAACTACTCCAATTTTTATCTACCTTTCTTTTATTTTACTACCTCCTTGAGATAAGCGTTAACATCATAAAAAATGGGGAGAATGTGGAAATATGTGCTTGCAGGTTTAATCAAGTAGTTACCAAAGTCAAGCAAGACATGTTGTTTACTGTTTGGTTGGAAGTAAACACGAAATTTCATTTTTTTTTCTTGTATAAGGGGATTTGTGAGCTTAACCTTCTATAAACACATAAACACTATTGAAAAATTTTAAGATGAATTCTTAGGGAGAGAAGTAAGTTAATTATTTTAGACAGAACCTCTATAAATCACTAGTGTTATGTCTCTTCCCTTAACTCTTTATTTTTTTCACTTATTATATTTACATTGATTTTTTTGTTAAATATCTAAAAGTTCCTTAATTTTATTTTTTTGTCTGATTTCGAAAACAATTTTGTTTTAAACTTTTTCAAACTCCCATAATTTTTCTCCCTCTTATGTGTAAAATCACATATTCAAGAGCATCCACTATGACACAAATGAAAGTATTTTCAAATCCTATATTTATAGACTATTGCTCTACAATCTTTATCTCTAATAATAGTTGCCAGGTCAAGATATTTTTGATGTTGTAGAAAACACGGTTGATTATGAGGCAAAAGAAAGCATGTAGAAATTGTGTCTTAGTAGATTAATTTCATCAAGGAGAAGATAGACAATGAATTAATTTCCCTTCCGCATAGACTCTTGAGTCATCAAACAACTCATATCTTGATGAAGACATTTCCTAAAATCAACAATCAAAATATTGAGCATGATAGATATTTATGACCCAACTTGTGGGGAGTGTTTTGTTGATCTGCTGTCACTAAGACACAATTGTGTATGTATATATTTATTCTTATTTTACAACCATATAAAATATCTGCTTTCTTGTCCATAGAAATTAATTTAAATTAATTAAGATTTAATTAATTTCCCTAATTACTTGTACTCTGTGGACTATTTCTGTCTTATTATATTTTGTAAAAATACAATAAAGAACTACACATTTCTCACGGTATGAACCGAACTAATGATAATGAATAAAATCTTAATTTGCCTTAAAAAAAAAACAACCCCGATATTACATGATTGTTGTGATTCTACTCGTTAAATAGGCCATAATTTTCTGCAATAGGTGCGGAGGTTTCACGTTTGATGTAAGAAGTCCCGAAAGTAGGTTAACAAACATGATTCATCCCCCAAGATATTCTTTTAACAAATCATCCAAATTAGTCAATCCAGTAACAGTTGAATCAGCTTTTGTGGAGACCAAACAAACTTTGCCACGATTCAGTTACCCAAAAACCTGCTTCTCTTTCCGACTTTTCACTTCACCAAACGTGTTTCTCTTCATTCTTCACAACTGAAAACACCACAAACACAGATAATAAGGAGTGAAAAATTGGAACACAAAGCACAAAGGAAAGCTATGAAAACAGTGACTTCGAGTTTCTTCAATGATCAAACTGTTTTTCTCACCACTAAACTTCTACGTTGGACTATTTGTTCTCTTGTTCCAATAGCTTTGTTTCTTATATACTTCTACCATATACCAATTCTACCCTTTTCTCCATCTTCACAATCTGACTTCACTCATTCCAATATCATTTCTCCCTCTTCTTCACCTTCATCTTATTTTGCAGGTATATGCTTACACAATTCCTTCTTAATTATCAATATTATACAATTGACTGCTATAGACATTTGTGATTACAGTTAATTTATTATTTTTTTAAAATTATTATCGGTATTGCTGTGTCATTCTCATGTCGTTCAGGGCGTCTGAGTTTCATACTTAGCTACTAGTTTGTTTTCTGGTTGTCTTCTATTTTTGTATAATATTTATTATATATAAAATAAAATATGATCTTGTTGATTTCAGAAAAGAAAAAAACTTACCAAAACCAATGTGATTACTCAAAGGGAGATTGGATCAAAGACACTTCAAGCCCTTTATACAATGACACAACATGTGGCATGATAAAAGAAGGAAGAAATTGCATCAAACATGGAAGACCTGACTCTGATTATCTTTATTGGAGATGGAAACCAACTGAATGCTATCTTCCAAGGTTTGAACCTCACACTTTTCTCAAACTCATTAGCAACAAACATATCGCTTTTGTTGGAGATTCAATGGCCAGGAACCAATTAGAGTCTCTTCTATGTATGTTAGCAACTGTTTCAGTTCCTAATCTTGTGTACCAAAATGGTGATGATAATCAATTCTCCAAGTGGTACTTTTCTTCATACAATGTAAGTGTTTCATTGTATTGGTCTCCATTTTTAGTTCAAGGTATTGAAAAATCAAGCACAAGGCCGAATAATGAGTTATATTTGGATCATGTGGATGAAAAATGGGCAAAAGATATGAATCAAATGGACATGATTGTGTTATCAGTTGGACATTGGTTTTTGCTTCCGGCTGTTTATCGTGAAGGTGATTCTGTTTTAGGGTGTCATTATTGTCCTGGTCTTAATTACACCGATATCGGATTTTATGATGCACTGAGAAAGTCTATAAGGACTACTCTTAACAGCATAATTGATAGAAGAGGTAAAGGAATTGATGTATTTGTGACAACATTTACACCACATCATTTTGAAGGTGATTGGGATAAAGCCGGTGCTTGTCCGAAGACTAAGCCTTATAGAAACCGCGAGAAGGAAGTTGAAGGAATGAATGGTGAGATGAGGAAGGTTGAGGTTGAAGAAGTTGTGGCTGCTAAGGTTAAAGGGAATAGAGTTGGAAGGTTTAGGTTTGAGGTATTGGATGTAACAGGATTGGCTTTATTGAGACCGGATGGTCACCCCGGTCCTTATATGAATCCTTTTCCATTTTTTGATGGTGCTAAAGAACGTGTGCAGAATGATTGTGTTCATTGGTGTTTGCCAGGACCGATTGATACATGGAATGAGATATTTCTAGAAATGGTAAAGAAGTGGGGGGAAGAAACTAGGAGTGAAGATTGAGATGTTTCTCATGTATTGTTAATTGATACCTTGCTGTTTATATTACATGTTATTGTTCTTGCATTGGAACAGAAATTTTTTGTTTCAGGTTAGGTATCAAAAGGAAATATTTAGATATTGATATTGATGATAGTAGTTTTAATATGCCATTTTCTTTTTTTTCTTAATTCAATTAAAATTTTGGAGCAAGATGTTAATTAGCCTGAGTATGTAAATTCTGAACCAAGCATTTTGTGATTTGAGTCCTATCTTAGTTAAAGTTTTTAGCATTTCAAAAAATTCAATATATAATCCCATAAATTTGATCTTTTAGTGTTTGAAATTTCATCCTTAGAAATAATTAGAATGTCAGATAGTTTGATGTTTCTGCACAATTATTCACTGAATTGCAACTATCCGCTGAGTTGGTAGGAGAGACAAATAGGTTTTTAATCTATACAAATTACAAAAAAATTGTGTTTAATACCACTTGTCCAGTTTCAATCTTTATTTTGCTTTTTATAAGCATTTAATGGAGAGACTAAAGTACTCATTTTTTAACAAATTAATAAAATTAGAAACTAAAAAAATACAGCTTGTCCGGTTAAGCGCTAAATTGATAGCTGCATGCAACATCAGATACAGACAAACGAGTTCGAAATAGGTGAATTATAGCTATTAGGCTATTCTAAAAAAAAAATTAAATACAGTTTTTTTATGGTTTAAATTTTAGAAGTCTTAAATACAGCTTTTCAATAGCAGTTTTGCTTTTCGTGATCGTGTATTTACAAAATGTGTCCTTTTCCATGCCATGGAAACCAGAAGAAAAAGGCTTCATGTTCTTCTTATGCTATTTTTGCTTTTCATTCACATGCTCAATCGGTTGACATCACAATACTTGCTAGCCAAGTTGGTTTGTTAGCTGAGTTAGGTTGTAACTTTGTTAAGTTTTTATTTTTGTTTTTAATGTTACTTAGGCCTTTTTCCTTATTTTACTCATTACCTTTCTATAAAAGAAACTAGTGGGATACCCGTGCGTTCGCACGGATACTGCTGTTGTTGTCGCGCTTGTTTTGCAGAACGTAAGATTAAAAAAATAGTTAATTGAAAAAAGAATAAGTTGTAAAGGATATGAAAAATAACTATTAGAAGTTAAAAGACGACTAAAAAAAGTTAGAGTAAAAAATATAATTAAAAAAATTTATAAAAAAAAAATTTTAAAAAAATTGATTCAAAAGACTAAAAAACTTGCATTTTGATAAAATAGACTTTTATAGTAAATAAAAGAGGTATATGGTTAAAATAAAATAACTTAAGTGTATTTAAATTCTAACTGTATTGATAATATGTGAAAAATAATGGAAAATGTAAGATAAAGGTAGATATTAAAAAAAAGCTTTTCTTCAAATAATTAAGATAATAAATGTATTTAGTCTAATATAAATATGAAAATAACATTGGGCTAAGTAATGATAGGTAAAAGGGGTCCATTTGTGAAACCCAGGCCCAATCGGAATGGTTAAACATTGCACTAAAGATATTTCGGTGTTAACATTAATGTGATTGATTGTTGCAGGTTGAGCGGAGTATACTGATGTATGTAACTCGTGCGTTCGGAGTAACCCGTGCTAAAGATAACTTGAAAATAAAATATTAATATGTGTAACCCGTGCGTTCGAAGTATACTATTGATATCACAGCTCCAGTTATATAAAAGTATTCCACAAATAAAACATAGTTTAACTATTATATAAACACAGTTTGAAAGTGGTAGCATTGTGATGCAAGAGCCCTATGTTAGAGTCATACGTAACTGTCGTATGGTTCAGATAGCAGTTTTATTTGAAGTAGTGCACAACAAAATCCAATTAAGTTTGCAAACTATAATTATAAGAATAACAACTACTCATTCAAAAACCAAAACAAAAACCTAATCAGGATATTTTAAGAGCATACAAAAACTAAACATTAAGAATATGCATCAATATATAACAGAACAAAAGCTTTCAAGTTTTTATTGGGGTAGTGTAAAAAAAACATACAAACAGAATATTTCACAGAGCTACATGTGTACATCAAAATTTATAGTACAACCAACTGATAATCCCTCAAGCAATCATTGTAGCAGCTCCTCAATCGAATGAACCTCCCTCAGACCCGGTCCCGTAAATAAAGGTTCATTTGAAATGCTTTGTCGGCACAAAATGCTACAATTATTGGACCAACCAAATCACCAGCATCGCCTCATGGTAAATGGAATCGTTGTTACTCCAAGCAAAAATCCAATGAATAGCACAGAGTGATTCAATTCGTTGACTCTGCTTTCTTTTTGATGGACGACCGCCAATGTTCATTCGTCTGTTTCCAACTCCGCTGTCGCCTGAGGTTTCAAAAGTATTATCATTAGTCTTATGACTCAGAATATAAGAAAAAAATAAATTAGTTTTATGACTCCAAGTATATCATGATTGAAGATTAAGCGATTTAATGTTACTTACACATCGGAAATATTCAACAGAGCGAGGTTGTTGGAAAATAATAGAGCGATATTCTTTTGTTGCAATGATAGTCATCTCATCCAAAAGGGCACACCATTGTGGTTATTATCACATCGGAGGATGCATCTCGCGTTCCAAGGTAGCTTTTGTCATTGTTGTAGTGTTGTAAAGCATAAATGGTCATCTCTGAATGATTAATTGATAACTTCACCTTGAGTTGTTATACGAAATGAGGTGCGAAAATTACACGGTGGCCCAGATAATATAGCAAGATGAGTAGGACCTCCTCCCCTTCCAACGGTCCATCTTTGAGTGTGATGCATAGATTTGGTACTGAAACATCAAACTTGACATGTAAAGAGATTTAACTATAGTAAGCAAAAAAAATGTTATGGTCAATCATAAAAGGAGGTAGTTGAAAGCATACCAATCGCCTACAACAGTCTCCGTGTTGGTGTATTATGTTATTGTGGAGTATTTGAGTAAACCCTAACTGCATATATAAGTGAGACCAATAGTTATCATAACAGATACTCAAACATTATATGTCATTACAGATAGTTAATAGTATAATCAACCATTATATATCATTACCAATACCTATCTGTGGCTGACGATTTTCACAGTCTTTCCATTTTCAGTCCTCATGCCAGTAGTTATATCTCCAAATTGAGATGCAACCAACCCGTAGGTGGTCCATGCAACGGGACATGCTCAGTAGTACCATATCCACCATACTGGAATGTTGTGTTATCCAAAATACAATAGTTAGCATACATATAAAAATATAAATACATTCAAACATCGGGTGTGAATGTTGGTACTTACATGTCTCGCGACGACGAATCCTTAAAAGAGGTTCCAAACTCCATAAAATGCAGCAACCACGATAGAATCAACATGGGGATTTGGTGTCACTGACACAAGCATCATACCATAGAAGGTAAAGTAGAGCAATGTGAAGAACATAAAGAATAGATGCCAAAAGAATTTTATAGTGGTTCAATCAAATGCGATCATGCCATATACTATACCTCGATATACCACTGTTTGAAAGTTACAGAATGGGAACTTAAAAAGGATGAATGGTATCAGGAAAAAAATCCAGACATTGGCAAAAAGTACTGCAAATTCGATTGCCAAAAATACCATCAAACACACTCAAATGGAAACTATTACGCCACGCATGATCAGTATTTATCTTATAAACTCTTACCTGAACTTTACTTGAAATAGTCTGTTTGTTGGTGTCTCATGTAACTGTCGAGTATTTGACTGAAACCTAACTGCATACAGTTAAGTGACAACAACATGATAATTTACAGGAAACATGTGGCAATGGTCATCCAAAAACTTTCCTTATTATCCAAGTCACAGTGGAAAATTGTCTTTATTAGTGTCAACGTATTAAAACAGTCGGAAGAACGGTATCGTAAAGAGAATCATTAAACAGAAAAAAAATTTGAATACATTTCATACATGTATCACCTATAAATAATTAGAACAAATAGGAAATCAGTTCATTAATTCTAAGGCTCAGAGGGTCTTGAATTGATCATACATGTATAACCTATAAAACAGAAAAAATTATTAGAACAATATAATTATAAGATAACCTATAAATAATATTCATAAGTCATATAACTTTGTAACTCCAGCAGAAGCTTCTTTAACCGTTTTAATAGAAAATGAGTTAAGCCATAGTTTGTCAAAATAGTAACAACACACCCAAACAAATAGGGCCACAAAAAACTTAAGTTTTAACACATAAAAGAAGTTTTATCAATCAAAATACTACGGCCATTACAATGAAAATGAAATATAATCTAAGACACCACCCTAAACATCAAATCGATAGGCCCTAGCAGTAATGAAGTTTGACCAATCCCACAGTGCTTCATCTGCATTAGAAGAAGCAAAGATTGGATGTTTGGCTACTCTCTTAGATCTCTGTCTCCTCCTCTTCCTATTTCTCCTACTTTGAGCAGCCACCGCGACTCCATGTAGGAGATGGCCAATTCCCACTGGCTTCACATCAGGCTGAACAACTGCATCTCCATTTGAAATTTCAGGACCGTAAACTTTCACATTCCCGGTACCCTCGATGCGATTAACAATTACATTGACAGGAGGTTTTTGTCTGTGCTCCTTTCTGGTTATAGGTGGAATGTGATGTATGTGATAAGGGTTTGTGTGAGGAGAGTGTAAAAACAAATTGACATCCATCATGTATATATAATGGTAGTGTTTAAGGCTATAGGATTTGGAAAGTGGAAAGGTCATAATTAATGACAGTTGCACTATCCAATGATTATACCTTGGAATGTGCTATATTAAGGAAAGTGGAAAGGTGAAATGTAATAAGTTATGGAATTTATGGTGACTTGAAAGAAGCCACAAAAACCATAAATCATAATAATTAATCTACCATTAGCAAAGACAAATGATATCATTTCAGACAAAGCATATATTTTGGAGTCTGGTAAATCTCACCTTTAAAAGATTTATCGAATGTCATATGATCGAAGGCAATATATTAAAACAACAAAGTGTAAGCAACAAATTACCTGTAACAGAAATACAACCTTAGAAGATACAACTAAGCAACACAAAGAAATATATTTTTTCAAAGTTCAAGGTTCAAATACAGAAACCATGATCTAATGACTGGAAAATCTAAAAAGAATGATACTTCTATCTAGTGTTAATGAAAAAGGTAGAACTTGTAGTAGCTCATTTCAGTGAGCAACTAATATGTTAGGATCCTTTATGAGAATTCCTAATAAAGGTGTAAAAACATAGTCAAATTTATAAAGCATCTTGCAATAGACGCTATGTTTGCCCATGTTACTTGAAATACCTAAAGTCGGAAGCTTAGGAAGGTTTTCAACTTCCAGTTGTATTTTGCCTGAAATATTGTTATTATGCAGTAACCTTCATTCACAGGAAAGTCAATGTAAGTCTTTGGCAATTTTGAACATAGTCAATGAATATCAAGTCTATACTTTTTGAAATAAAGACACACTAAAAATTTCAAAATAACTAACCACACATACATGCCAATAATTAACCAAAAACAAATACAAAAGCTTCAACAAAAACCTCTAAAAATTACAATGAAAGCATATAGGATATCTAACCACTGCCCACCAACCCTCGTTGCACAGACAAACCAGAGGTTTAACAATCAACAAAAATCAATAGAACCCTGATACAAATTATATTTAATAGATGTTTAATCAATTTCTATGGTCATATACAGTCCATGAATTTATATATTAAACAGATTGTAGCTATTATTAAATGGAAGCCATAAAAAATGGTACCTTTGTCAATATCCCACTTACGAAATGTATGGAAGCTACAAACTATATTTTGGGAAATGTATGCCTTCACATTACGAAATATACCTAAACTGTGACATGTATATATCTCAAAAGAAAATAAAAACATATCAGGGCATATCATAGAAGCTTTACTATTGATAAACAAATTCCAATAATTTCACAACATATTAGTTAAGATTCAAAGAAAAAGAAATGAGCTACTGAAAGAGTCTGTAGTAAAAATATTAGTCTATTAAACTAACAATACAATTACATAAACTAACACACCAACTATACAAAGAATTCAAACAAAATCGAACCTTTCTCCATGGGCCTGATTTTGAGGAAGGTTGAGATTGGCGGTCCACCAGCACATTAAAGGAAATCAAGAGAGTGAGCTGTAAACTGGATTGCAATTAAGGGTCTGTTTGGTTCAACGGAGGGAAAGGAAGGGGAGGGGAATGGAGGGGAAGGGAGGGGAGGGAATTTAACTAAATATATGTTTGGTTCAAAGAAGGGGAGGGGAGGGAATTTAACTAAATATATGTTTGGTTCAAAGAAGGGGAGGGGAGGGGAGGGGTTTTAACAAAATGTATGTTTGGTTCACAAGGGGAGGGGAGGGATTTTAAAATTAAATTACTTTTTTATCCTTATAAATATTGTTTTTGTACTTCGTAAAAATAATTTTAAATAACAATTGATTAAATTTTCCCAAATAAAAATGTATTCATTCATAAATCATACTATAACAGTAAACAACAACACACATTAGTTGAACTATAGATCTTCAACGCAAATCCATTATCTAATCTTGAGATTCATCTAACCCAATAAAACAATTTTTATAATTAAAAATACATAAAATAATGTTAGAATGTTAAGAAAAATTGGACAAATAATATTAAACTTAAAATCTTTATTTATAACATAAACATAATATATTTGCATATTGTTATTATTATGAATAGTATAATAAAAAATATTATTACTATTGTATATTATAAATAAGAACTAATATAAGGATGTTATTATTATTAAAAAAACAACATAATATCAAAAATGAAAATTCAACAAAATAAAAAGAAAAAAACTCACCTGAGAGCAACGAGGCACAAATAGCAACCGCACAATAGAAGAAAAATGAAACGTAAAATAACACAGGAAAATCTTGTCTTTAATAATTCAATAAGGACAATCTTGGAATTAAAAAAAATAAGGGTTTAATATACTATGCCCCCTGCCATTAGGGCGAGATTCGGTTTTGCCCCCCTGAAGTTTTTTTTTTTTTTTAAACGCCCCTTATAAAACCAAAACATCAATTTTACTACACCCTATTACCACATATGCTGACTGTGTAATTAACTAAGGCACATGTGGTATTTTTTTGTGCTGACTGGATAATAATTAGACACACACCACATCAATTTTAATTCATTTATTTCATTTTCTTTTTCATTTTTCACGTAACTTTCTCTTTCTCCTCTCTCTCTCTCTCTCTCTCTCTCTCTCTCTCTCTCTCTCTCTCTCTCTCTCTCTCTCTCTCTCTCTCTCTCTCTCTCTCTCTCTCTCTCTCTCTCGTCTTTCTCCAACAACAGCAGCCATCTCCGTCGAAGAAGTAGAAGAAGCTCTGACGGCAACCATCACAAGGTCTCTGTCCACCACCGAGTTGTTCAAGGCTGCCGTCCCCTCCACAGAACCACATCTCCATCGAAGACCATAGTTGTGATCCTACGAATCGTTCAAGGCTCTATATGGTTGTGATCCTTCTACCCTACTTTTCCATCCTTCTACCCTATATGGTTGGCATATTAACTGAGAGATCATAGTTGGATAAATCAAGTTTTTTATGTCTCAGTACTGAAGGCAGCCATCTCACCAAGTTTGAGAATTCATTGCTCAACTATGGACTATGTTCAGTGTTCCCACCACTAAAGAGGTCTTTTTTTATCACATAATATGAGTAGGGGTTCTTATCTATAAACAAATACAGGTAGCCTCATGTAAACTGCTATTACTAATAACTAATAAGTGTAGTATAAGGTGGAGTGGAAGGTTTCAACGAAGGGGGGGAAGGCAATCAGAATTCAAAACCATTATAGCAGAGGAAAACCTTGAAAATCATGAGACCACTAGCTGTTAGCAGGATAGAGACCACTAAGGGGAATTAATAACTGTAACAGCTGTTAGCAGCAGCGGGATAGAGACCCCTAGATACCTCGATGGATCAACACCATCGCCTCCTTTAAAGTTGTTTCCGGCTCTGTCACCATCAGTGATTGATCTTCTGGACTTAAAAAGACAATTAACCAATCTATTGGTAGGTGAATTGTGAATGCATATTATTGTAGTTCTTTTTATCATCATAATATGATGATGATGGAAGTAAAGGAAACTGGAGCAGTTACAGTGCAATGCAAGTACTAGGCTTTCATTCATGACTGATTGGTGGTTGCTTGTGATATAAATCAGTTTTTTCCTTAGTGATCCATGCAGTCTTTGTGATTGGAAATTCTTTTATACCAATATTTTTCTATTATGAGTTTTAGTTGACCTAGAAATTCACCGGTCTTTTTCAAAGGGTACATTTTAAGAGAAAAGAAAAATAGCATAAACTCCTTTTAGCGTGCTTCGTTAGTCTTCGTAAGAACCACAACAAAACCAATTAGTCTGCTGTAATGGTTTTGAATTCTGATTGCCTTCCCCCCTTCGTTGAAACCTTCCACTCCACCTTATACTACACTTATTAGTTATTAGTAATAGCGGTTTACATGAGGCTACTTGTATTTGTTTATAGATAAGAACCCCTACTCATATTATGTGATAAAAAAGACCTCTTTAGTGGTGGGAACACTGAACATAGTCCATAGTTAAGCAATGAATTCTCAAACTTGGTGAGATGGCTGCCTTCAGTACTGAGACATAAAAAACTTGATTTATCCAACTATGATCTCTCAGTTAATATGCCAACCATATAGGGTAGAAGGATCACAACCATATAGAGCCTTGAACGATTCGTAGGATCACAACTATGGTCTTCGACAGAGATGTGGTTCTGTGGAGGGGACGGCAGCCTTGAACAACTCGGTGGTGGACAAAGACCTTGTGATGGTTGCCGTCAGAGCTTCTTCTACTTCTTCGACGGAGATGGCTGCTGTTGTTGGAGAAAGACGAGAGAGAGAGAGAGAGAGAGAGAGAGAGAGAGAGAGAGAGAGAGAGAGAGAGAGAGAGAGAGAGAGAGAGAGAAGAAAGGAGAAAGAGAAAGTTACGTGAAAAATGAAAAAGAAAATGAAATAAATGAATTAAAATTGATGTGGTGTTTACTATTTGTTCTAAACATTTAGAAATTAAATTATTTGTTTGGAATTTGAATTAGTTGAAAATCGAATTTAAAGTTAGTTTATGTCCCGTCGTATTCCTTAATCTAATGAGATTGTTTTTTTCTAGCGACGGAAAGGGCTTTGCTGGTGTTCCGCCAACTGTTATGGCGAAGTCCTTGCATAAAGGGTATAACCATCCAGAGGGTTTGACTGCTAAGTTTGGTTCCTTGCAAATGTTCATGGAGAATAATGGAAGTTGTGAGGATATGGGACTTGGTGCTTTTCCGGTGAAGGAAGGTTCAAAAAATTATTGTGCTTGACATAAGACTTGCTAATGCAGACAGGCATGCTGGGAATATTTTGATTGGCAGAGAGAAGGAAAACGATCAGGCTGTTTTAATTCCAATGCATGCGATGCTGCTTTGTTGTTCTCTTGATGTGTAGTGTAAACTTTTGTTGTCTTGTTTGGAATGTTTATCTTATAATGCATGTGATGCTGCTTTTGTACTAGAGATGTAAATAATGCAATCTAGAGTTCACTTTGGTAGTTATTTTCTCACTCAGCAAACAAATGCCACCATGGCCACTTCAATCAAAGCCTAGTCAGCAAATGTGGTAAAAGGGTTTGGTAAATCCAGGTTTTGGATTTTATAAGGGGCATTTAATAAAAAAAACTTTAGGGGGCGTAAACCAAAACTCGCTATAATGGCAGGGGGGCTTAATATATTTAACCCAAAAAATAATTGAGGATAAAATAGGGTAAATAATAAAATTTTGATTAATGAATCTTCCCTCCCCTCCAAATCCCCCCAATTTGGAGGGAAGCAAAAAAGTGAGTCTAGGAGGGAATTTGCTCTCCTCTCCTCCCCTCCCCTCCCCTCATAAAAAATGAACCAAACACATTTATTTATAAATATCCCCTCCCCTCCCCTCCCCTCCATCTACTTCCAACCAAACGGACCCTAAAGGAAAACAAATTTTATATCCTTGAAATAAGCGTATATAAACATACCTCTTCAAAATTTTGAGTATCCAATTTATCATTGACATCAGAAATAAAAGCAGCTTTCATTTGGTACAATTTATCCCATTTAACACCTTTGAACCAAGGGTGAGCCTTGAAATATAAATACCAACCAATTATTTTATTAATGTTGAAATGTAACCCAGAATAAATTATAGAATTAGAAAAGAACATGCCAAAACACCTTTATTTCGTCAGCCCCTATGGTTCCAAGCCTTTGTTCCATGTTACCTAGAAGTCTACTAATAAGATCTTTTGCCTCTGCTGATAGTTTAGTTTCTTCTGAAAAATTTTAAATAATTTATCTTATTGACTATCTGCAAATCTGAAGGCAGGGGAATACAATATGATGATAAAGATTAAAAAAATCATAGGCAATAAAAAGGAAGAAGATATACCCATTAGAGAATTTTAGTAATAACTAAAATGTGTCATCAATCAATCTATAAATTATAAAATATCACAACTTGCAATAGGCCCAAATATATTGTGTGAGCCACATCCTTGATGCTACTATAAGAGGGGAATAAATATAATAACAAAAGAATATAAAGAAATAATTCTTAATATAAGGCAAAAGCTTCATTTTTTCAAACACATCTATGCACAACAAATCTTCACCGAACAACCATGTGCACAACAGATCTTCACCGAACAACTTGCAAGCAAGGTGCAATGTTCTCTATTTTAAAAGCGCATTGTTAATAGAAACAACTCTAACAATAACAACAACAAATAACACCGCACAAACGAAACGGAAGAAAAAGAAAGAAGGAGAATCATAACTGAAATCAAAAGGGAAGAGGAGATCCGCGCTTTACCAAAACCTGCAACAACCACAAATTCAAAAACTAAGAAAGTGATTGGTTGGAAATTTCATCGAACACTTTGCAGGCAAGGTGCAACACTATGTATTTTGACAGTAACAAAATCCTTTGCCTGTATTTGTTTTCAGAGTAACAACAATAAATATCACCTCACAAACAAAACATAAGCAAAAGAAAGAAGGAGAATCATAAACAAAATCAAAAGGAAGATGAGATCCGCATTTTATCGAAACCTGCAACAACAACAACAACAATAAATATCATCAACAACATAATCACCCGTGTTTCGTAGATCTAACATAAAACCTTTTGAATCCGACCACCACCACACTCGTCGCCGGAAACCCGTTTGTCACCCTCCTTCAACAACAGAGTGGAGATCGGATCAGAAAAGAAGACCGTCAAAAACGCAAGGAGCATCCGGAAAACACAAAATCCTCGATAACACCATTTGTCCAGGTTCTGTCGCCGCACACAAACCGCTCACTTTCTGACGAGGCCGCACCGCCACCTTTCCTCTCTCCGTCAAACGCAAACGCTCCGACACCGGCGAAGTCCTCCGCTTCTGTCAACCATTTCCATTGTGTGAGAACCCTTTTGTCATTTTTTAAGACAGTAAGAGTGATGTTGTTACAAAATGAAGGTAAGGTGAGGAAGAGGGGAAATTGAGGAAGGTGATGATGGTGATGATGTTACCGAATACAGAATCTCGACGATGATGGAAGAATATGAAGAGGGATATGGTTGAGGAAGAAGAACATGAACCTGTGTGCAGAGAGAGTAAGAAAAAAAAGAGGGTGAGAGAGAGAAAAGAGAGATGCAGTGAGGGTACATAGGGAGACAAAGAAAGAAAATTTTAAATTTTGAATTTTGAATTAAAGGTGTCATTGGTTAGAAACTATTTGACATCATCAACTCATTCAAAGAGAGGGATTAAAGGCATAAAATAGTAAACATGTAATTGAAATGGAAACAGATGACATCATTGGTTGGAAAAAGTAATTTTAGGACATAAAATACCCTTAGTTTGGGGAGGTGGAAGATGAAGAGGTTGGGGCAAAAGTGGATTTTCCAGAACATCTAATGTTCTTATATGGTAGATATATTCTCAATTATTGTAATCAAGAAGAATAATTGAGTTGATCGATTTTTCCCATGGTATTAGAAGCAAGAAATGATCTCTCATTTCTCTTTCTTCCATTTATTCAAGATTGATATTGCTACCTTATCTTCCTTCAATTTTATATTTAGGGTTAGTTTTTTCTCCCTTCCCTTTTTTATCATGAGCGAAAAAATGATGAATCAGCCAACGAACATCCACTACTATCAATAATGGAGGAAAATCAAATCAACAAAACATTTAACCAAGATTAAAATTGCTCCTTTTTTTAGGGTTAATTTTTTCTCATTTTCCTTTTTTTATCACGATCGACAACAATGATGCATCAGCCAACAAACATCCACTACTATCAACAATGGAGAAAAATCAAATCCACAAAAATCACTAACAAGACATTTATCCAAGATTGAAACTGCTCCATGTACTGGTCAAAAAGTACAGGTGCGTGTTTCTCTGCAATAGTAGGAAGACTCAAAGGCCTTAATAAGTTTATAACATGATATGGTGGTTAGTAACCTTGTACCGCATTGTTTTGAGGTAGTTTATATATGACCTTAGTAAGCGTTATACTATATATTGGGTGTAAAGAATAATCTCTCCCATCTCCTTGAGAAGAAAAGTATTCATAGAGGCCCATTTGGACTTAGGGCTTTCTTGGAAAGGGTTATCACCCACTCAGTCAATGGTGAACTGTTGAATCCCTATTTCCAAGAGAGATGTTGGTCAGTTAATGACCTTGACTTTCACTCTGCCCAAGAAGAATTTTATCTCACGTTTCCCATGACGGGGCGATAGGAAAACCATGGGGTGAGGCAATACCTCCATGTGAGAGACATTCTATTGTTGCCTCTTCTAGGAGGGTCTAAAGGCATCGCCCTATGAAAATTCTTTTGTAAATATAACACTACATAGTCCCTCAAGCACATAGTCTTTGGTAGAAGACGAAGTGGTTTTAAATAACAATTTATGGGAGTATCTCAAGAACATGTACTTCCCCTCGTGAGATCTTAGCAATCTTGGGAAACCCATATTATTTAGCCATAGAAATTTGTAATCCAACTGAAAAGACCATAAGTCCCTCAGGTGAGAGTTTAGTTAACCAGGAAAATCTAAGTCTTGCAGGAAAAATTGTATAATATCCGACTGATGAGACTATAAGTCCCTCAGGCGAGGTGTTTGTCCTTATTGGGTGGGACTTCCATTGAGCCCTCAAGCGAGACTTGTTATCAAGTCTCTTAAGTTGGATATTTATCGCGCCTCTTAGGCGTGATTCTTGAGTCTTATCCCACCCAAGGAGACACTAAGTCACTTAAGCAAGAGTTTGGTTATCCTTGAGAATCTAAGTCTTTCAGACAAAATGCTATATAGCCCGACTGATGAGACTCTAAGTCCCTCAGGCGAGCCACTTTACCTACTTGGGCGGGACTTCCATCAAGCTCTCGGGCAAGGCTTGTCATCAAGTCTCTCAAGATAGATATATGTTGCGTCTCTTATGCGTGATTCTTGAGCCTTGTCCCGCCAAAGAAGTCATTAAGTCCCTTAGGAGAGAGTTTGGTTAGCCTGGAGAATCTAAGTCTTTCATGCAGAATTGTATATTGCCCGAATGATGAGACTATAAACCCCACAGGCCATGCATTTTAGCTACATGGGAGGAAATTCCATCGAGCCCTCAGGCAAGACTTGTTATCAAGTATCTCTAGCTTGATATTTGTCAAGCCTCTTAGGCGTGATTATTTAGTCTTGTCCCATCCAAGGAGACACTAAGTCCTTCAAACGAGGAGTCAAATAGATTATTTGTATTTCCATATAGGGAGGCAAGGATCTTTACCATGAGGTCTAGCATAAGAAATATTAGCTTGAGGGGCAACAAAGATCTTCACCATGAAGTCCAACATATGATATGCCAGAGGGGCGGCAAGGATATTTTGCGTGAATTCCAGCAAACACTTGTTTCCTCAAGGGGCGGCAGGGACCGTCACTATGAACTCCAACAAACACTTGATGCCTTAAGGGGCGGCAGGGACCTTCGTTATGAAGCCCAGGAAACAATATTTTTCAGGAAACCACTTAATAATTGTTCAAAGCAACATAGACATAATGTTTAATAAAGAATTACAAATAATTCTAATTATAATAATATCTAAGGTGAAGAGTGTTCCAGTTTTTGGGAAAAAGTGACTCTTCTAGTTCCTGCAACTTGTACGCTTTGCGGGGGAGCTTTTGATATATGCAATATGGTCTTTCCTAGTTAGGTTGCAGCGTTCTTTGTTGTGCGGGTAGAACTACTTCTTTCAAGACTAGATCACCCTCCTTCATCACTCTCGATTTGACTCTAAAGTTATATCTCCTTGCAGCCTGATCACCCAGATTCGTCAGGTGAATCGACACAGTCGCTAGGCGAGGCCATCAATTTAGGATGCGTCGGGCGAATGATGCAGGCGAGGGGAGGTGTTGGCTTCTGATTTGACTCGCTGGGCGAGTGAAAAGGCTCGTAGGATGAAAGACTTGAGAAGTTTTAGATGTTGGTTACTGACGTGATTCGTCGGACGAACAAAGAGACTCGTCAGGCGAGAGACTTGAGAAAATTGAAGTGTTGGCTATTGGCTTAGTTCGTGGGACGAATGGTGCCTGAACCTGGAATTTTGTAAAGGTTGTAACTTGATTTTCTGGACTCTATTTGACACTTCGTTCGAAGCGTAAGAAAGTTGATGAAATAACCCATACTCTAGTGGAATAAAATGAATTGTAGGATATAGTTTTCTAGCAATTGTTTTATGATGAGATGATGAAGTCTTGTGATGAATAATAGGGAGTTTGCTTTCTATTATGAAATTGAATTAATCATGTCTTGTTGTTACTTGACTTGTGTTCTATGATGTTTATAAAGCTGTTGTGATTTATGGGTGATTATGAAGCATGTTATGAGGTATGATTAATATGATGAATGATGATGTGTTTTAACTAGCCGTGGTCGTATTGTATGTTGTTGCGCATCATGCATTCATCGAATTTGTAGGATTTTTGTCCAGTGAAGTTTGCAAGATATTTATCCAGTGATGTTTGGACGCTTTGGTCTAGTGATGACCTTAATCCAATAGTGTGGATTGAGTGCAACATGTGATGTGTTATGGTTCCAAGCGGGGAACCAATCCTATTGGTGGAGGTCTTTAGAGATAACGATGAATAAGTCATCAGTGATGTTTGGTACCACATGCATGAGTCTAATGATGTTGCATTTCATTATTTGTGGCATTGCATAACATTTGAATTTAATCATGTATGTGAATGATCCTTGAGTTGGAGTGTTTGATATGAAGAATTTGGATTGTTGATTTTGCTATGGATGTACAAGATGATACCGTGTTGTTATTGTTCTTATGCTATGACTACTATATCTATTACTTATGCTTTTTATAATAATTGCGATTTACTCACCCTTTCTGCATGGAAATGTTGCCTTGGAACGTGGGTAACTTGCAGGTGATAAAGATTAGTGCAGGAAGCTTAGGAGGTAGCTTCAGAGTGCGCTTGTTTAATTTTCGTTGAGTCCAGTGGGTCTTACTCTAATATGTAACATCGGGGTTGGGATTGATTGAGTGTGAACTTTTATTTCCTTGTTATTTTGAAGAATTTTGTATTACTTTTATATTCATGTAGTATAAAACATGAAGTATGGCTATTTTGTTGATGTTGAGCTACCTTTTATGCTTTTGATTATTATATGAAGAAGACGTTAAGAATTTTTTATTCTGCTGCGAAGTTTTGAAGTGATTTACTTGATGATGTTAAAGATGCTATCTATATTTAAATGTTTTTGCAACCCGTGTTACGGAGCAGGACTACTTGTAAATGAAGTTATTATGAAGATGTGACACCCTTGTGGTTGTCTGTTTTGTTTTTCGTTAAAATTAAATGCGAAAATATATGTAGGTTAGAAGAGAGTTACAATGACCCATCGAGAACAATAAATAAGTGACATATCTAGAGCAAACCAAAGAAGCAATCATCAGGAACGGTGCTGACGAGAAGGATCCCTTGATGAGGGATGAAGTGGTTAAGGAGACTTCGGCAGAGTGTTGAGCAACAGAGTGAAACCTTCCTTCATTGAAGTTATTATAATGATTACAAACAAGAATATTATAGTTTGGAACTCCATGGGTGCAGCTAGCAAGGTGTTCTATAAATACAGTAAGTATTATATATGCATGTACAAGCTAACAATGCTTTAGGTCATGGAGACTAGGTGTGATCCTGATAAGCTTCATAATTCCATGAGGAAGTTGGGATTTAATGATGCTATTTTGATGCAAAACTATGGTTATTCTGTTATTATTACTTGGAGAACTGATATTTTGAAAGTCACTTTTGTTGCGAAGGATGGGCAATATATTCACTTAAAAATAAGTCATTGATAAGTGAGGAATGGCTATCCACAACCATTTATGCCAGTCCAAATGAAGAGATTAGAAGAAGATTGTGGGATGGCTTGAAAACTATGGCTAAGAATGTTATAAATCCTTGGTTGCTTGCGGGAGACTTCAATGAGATAGCTTATGCCAATGAGAAAAAAGGTGGGTTGCAGGCATCTCCTAGAAAGTGTATGGCATTCAGAGATAAAATAGAGAAGTGTAAGCTCCAAGATCTTGGTGCGAGTGGTCCCAAATTTACCTAAAGAGGGCCTGTTTACCAGGATGGCCATAGAATTTATGAAAGATTGGATAGAGCTATAAGTAATGATGACTGGAGAATTAAGTTTCCATAAGCTTATGTTAAGGTTCTAACTAGAGTTATATTATCAGATTATCACCCTATAATGATCTCTCTCACTTGCAATGTTTACTCTCGAGTTCTTAGGCATTTCAGGTTTGAAAGTACATGGATGGGCGATGATAATTACACAGAGAGGCTAAAGGGTCTATGAAGGGATAATGATGCATTATTTATGAGTTTAAGGAAGATAAAAGCTAACACACATGATTGGAAGTGTAGCATTATTAATCAAGTTCATAGGAGGAAGAATGAGATTATAGCTAGGCTAAATGGAGTGTAGATGTGTATTTAGTGAAAGGATAACATGGTAGGAATGAAAATTCTCGAGTTAAGGCTACATGAAGAATTAAATAATATTCTAAAGAAAGAAGAGCTCGTGTGGTTTCAATAATCACGGGCTAAATGGCTTGCAAGCGGAGATATAAATATAAAGTATTACCACCTAAAGACAATAACTAAGAGAAGGAATTATGTGATTAATACATTGAAAGATGATAATGCAACTCAGATTGAATATGGTGAGCAACTTAAAAGTATGGTCAACAATTACTATAAAAAGCTACTTACCATTTGTGGTCAGTGGAATACGTGGAAGCAAACTCATATATCATACCCGAGCATGGATTCAGTTGATATTGTTAAACTCGATAGCCGTGTTAGTAAGGAGGAGATTAAAAGGCCCCTCTTTGCTATGAAACCCTAGAAATCTCTAGGTCCATACAGATTCCCAACAGGCTTTTTAAAAAAATCATGGAATATTATTAGCAAGAATGTTTGTGATTTTGCTCATAGAATTTGGGAGAAGCTCGAGGAGATTGCAGAAGTGAATCAAACTGATATTTGTTTAATACCAAAAGTTGACCATCCCAATACAGTGACGCAGTTTTGCCCTATATCCTTGTGCAATACTATCTACAAAGTGTTGAACAAGGTGATAGTGGGAAGATTGGAGATGCATATGGATAAATCAATTTCTCCTTATGAAACAAGGTTTGTCCCAGGGCGATCTATTCATGAGAGTATCATTATTGCAAAGGAAGTAATACATAAAATGGAGAAATTGAAATGAAAAAAGGCTATTTGTCATAAAGGTCAACCTTTCAAAAGCATATGATAAGTTAAGTTGGAAATTCATTTAACCACAAGAAAATTGAAAGTAACATGGGCCTTTTATTTTGTGAAGGGTATAATGTTGTGACGATAGGTTCACCATCTTGACCTTCGATAAATTTCCAGCAATAGGGGCCGACAGTTGGTTCACAGTTGTTATCATTGATAAATTTTCAGTAATATGGAGCGACAGTTGGTTCACCGTCGAGACCTTTGATGCGTTTTTTTAACTTTGTTAAGGTTGTAGCATGCGTGTTACTAGGTTTAGGGGGCGAAGGTTGTTGTACTGTCGTGACATATAATTTAGGACAGCTCTTGAGACAGTTGTGAATTTACTTTTAGGGCTGTTTAATGATAACAGTTGTAATATTTATTAATTTTTTAAAAATGTAAGGACGTTAGGTATATACCATCGCGACACGCGTCTCTATATTAGAGTTACAACGGTTATCAAGTAATTGTTGCAATTTTTGTGTCGCAAAATCCTATTTTTCTTGTAGTGTTTGGCATACTCTTTAAAAATTTAATGTCATACCCCAAAATTTGCCCATCATATTTCAAGATATCTTGACTCAAGAAATCTCTTTAGACTCATATGATCTTCAACTGCTCAAGACTATGCAAGAATTGGGCACACTTACTTGTCTCCTAAGCAACAACCCACAACTAGGGTTTTGCTTCTCTCAAGGTAAACTCGGGTTCGGATACCTCAAGTGGACTTCATGGCTTCTCATATGTCTCAAAGTATCCTCATACCAAGTTTCAAGCCTTGGACCACCATATTGCTCGGTCAAGAGCTCAAATGTTCAATAGTCGACTATGGTGACCTAAAAGTCAACTATGATCAAATTACAGTCAAAACTCCTGATTCTTGGACAACATCAACATTTTGAGGTTATATTCATCATTTGATCAAGGGTTGATCATGATTCATCAAGAAAAGCTTCAAATTCATCAAAAGACAAAGTTTCTAAATTAGGTTTTTTTTACTAAAAGCAAACTAAACTTTGACCAGCCATAACTTTCACCTGGTTCATCAGAAATTTCCCAACCAAAGCTCATTTTGAAGGAAATTTAATTCTATACAACTTTGTCGCTCTAAAGCCAAGGCAAAAAATGCTTCATTTGGGAGATATGAGCCAAAACATTACGGGTCCTTTTGAAAGTCAACCAAAAGCTATTTTTGGTCAAAGCCAATATCATCAAGATAAAATCTCCAAATGCAAAAAACATTCGAAAGTGGTTTGTAAAGGACATTTTTGAATTTCCAAAAAGTCCTAAAACACCTCCATACAATAAAAATGGAGAGAGTTATGACTTGTTGAAGTTGACCAGTTTTGAGAAAGTGCATAAAGTGAATATTGAGCAAAATTAAATTTCTCCCAAATGGGCCTATCTTCTTATGTTTGAAACTTGTTTCTAACATGGTCCACGATCCCTAAGCCCATTCATGCTTTATTCTTTTATTTCTTTTATTTTTTTTATTCATTAAAAGTCAAATTTAATTAAATAAATAATAAGAAATATAAAAGATATGCATGATATTTATTTTTCAATCAATCATGAGTATATATTCATATACAAATCCAAGGAATTTCGTTTGCCCTCGATTGAGAAAGACTGAGACAAAAATAGGAAGCTTATATGGTGATTTTCAATCAAATATTCAATGATCAATTGCATGATTCTTTGCCAAAAGATTTGACCTAAAACTCCATCAATATAAATACCCAAGAATTCAGTGAGTAAGGGGACGAATTTGGCAGCCAGTAAAGCTAGGTTTCAAAGAGATAAATTTTCAAGAATTGGAGCAAAAATCGTGTCACCCATTGCAGCAAACTTCAAGGAGTTTTAATCATCCTATTCCACTCCTAAGGTTCTAAAGACTCGAGCCAAGCATTCATGAGAGCCCAAAGCACGTCAGAATCGGTCCCTTCATCACCACAGTTACTCACGATTTTGTTATTTTCAAATCTTTGAATTTGCGCATCATGGCTTAATTGTGCTTGTTTATAACTCTTAATATGTGTCATTAGAACATTTCGTGGCAGTAATAAGGAAACGCCATTGCTAGGGCACAATGGAGATCCCTCTTCGGGTTCACACTTCCAATAGTTTTTAAGCAAAACGAGCGCCATATTTGAATTCAGGGGACCTTAATTACTTGATCTAGGCTCTTGGTTTTACCGTTTTGGTTGTTGTTACGTTTGTTTATGTGTGCAGGTTTAGCTATGGTTTTTTTGCAGCTAGTTTCGTAGCAATTGTGAAGCCAATCCGTAGCAAATCTCCAGGCGTGGAACGATGAAGAAGGTGAATAGTTACTTTGAATTCTTGACCAGGCGTGTGGCATCGTTATTGGCTAGTCAATGGATTCACTTCCTCTCTCCCAATCTCATTGGCTCTCGCGTAATAAGTAGGCCTCGGGTTGACTGTTTTTTGGACTTTTTCCTTCAATATTTATTTACATATTTATTGTTACTTGTCTGTGTTAATATCAACAAACAAAAGTGGCACAGTTGGCAAGAAGCGCTAGTGGGTGAAGGAGGTAACCTGGGTTCGAACCCCACGCAGGACCCTTTAATTTTTTAACAAAATGTTTGTCTGTGTTTGCTTACAGATCTAGCGCATTCAGCTCATGTACACATATGATGTGCCTTCACGTTTATGCCCTTAAATCCCCACTAAAATCACATCCGAAGGCTCAATGACGCAGCTCCGCTATAGAACTCCATGCTTCTTCCACACTGGATTATACGCCTTGGATCCTCTTTAAGCATTGGGCCTCATATGTTGATATCCACACTCCTTTTTCTTGTTTGCAGTTTTGGCCCATTAGTTTATTTTGTTGTTTCTTTTTTTTACTAACTTATCAAAATTATGTTATTTAATTGAAATTAACTAATAAAATCATCACCAAGAGTTAGTTTTAGGTTTAATTTAGGCTTAGGACTTTAATTAACCAAAATTAGGATTAGATTATTTTTCATTTAATTAATTTAGTTGGTTAATTTAAAATAAATTAGGATTAACTTATTTTTCATTTAATTAATTTAGTTGGTTAATTTAAAATAAATTAGGATTATATTATTAGGATAGTTTTCTTAATTAGGTTTTCTAACCCATTAGGTAGGTGTTGCCCATTAACTGTAACCGTTAGGTTTTCAACCCTTAGTTTTTATCCATTAGGTTTTTAACTAATTTAATTAGATTTAGGTTTTCTCTTAATATCTCAATTTTGCTAACTATATTTTCTCCCGATTTCTCTTCTCATCTCATACTCCAGTGTTTGACGCATGCTTGTTTCAATTATTTTATTTAATTTCTGCCATTTAAATTCTAGAAATTATGTATAGGTCGCAAATTATTTTTGATGTAATAGTAATTAGGATTTTATTTCTGCACTTTACTTTCCGCATCCCCCGATTTATGGTTATGTACCCCCTAATCCCGAAGCCCTATAATAGCGTAGGATTTACTTTCCACATTTACTTTCCGCACACTATAAACTGCTGATAACTGTTTAGATGTATGCTAATAGGATTGCATGGAAAGATTAAAACTGAATCGTTAGATCCCTAACTTCCAAGATTAAAATATCTGAAATTAACACACTTCTTTTACTTGTGCACACACCCACCTTTAGGGTAACTCCTCTTCGTTGTCTTTCGATTAAATAGTCAAGTCCCTCGAGCGTAGGGATACCTTAGCACATGCTGCCTACGATTCTAAATCATCATAGTCCCTTCGGAATAAAGATCATGGTCCCTTCGAGTTTCCTACGATAAAATGATCTCGTCCCTCGATGTTGCCTTCGATTAAATGATGATAGTCCCTTCGATTGCTAAGGTATCCTTTCTTGTTGCCTTTATGACTATTCTCATCCAATGCATATAATTCCTACCCTCCTTATGGTATGGATAGCCCCAAGACTACGCGATGACCCTCGATGTCCCTTACATCCAATGAAAGGACTACCTGCCTAAACAATTGGTATGGATAGCCCCTTAAAACGAAAGACTTAAAGAACAAGAAATACGAACTTAGGATATGTAGTTCTTAATTGCTTGCTCAATACTTCAAAATGCTTTACACACCTCTTTTCAAAACAATTTCCAAAAGGGTACACTTATTTGCAAGTTAAAGTCCTTTTTCAAAATCTTTTCTAAACACACACGACACTTTTCAAACAATTCAAACAAACAATTGAGCTAAGCAATTAAGAGCCCATGGATAACCATGGATACAAAGGGTGCTTACACCTTCCCTTTGTATTACCTACCCCCCGAACTCAATCTCTTTCAAAGGTCTTTCCTGTTCTTTTTGCCTTTCAAAAAATTGGATAAAACAAAAGTCGGTGGCGACTCTTGCTATCCGCAACATTTAAAAAAGTCAGTACTCCCACCATGTTACAATTAATATGCATGTTCGTATGACCAATCTTATTATGCATGCAGTGTCGAGTGTTGAAACCAATGTGAACAGGAATGGAGCTAGAAGTAGTTACTTTCAGCCTCAATATGGAATTTACCAAGGGGACCCAATGTCTCTGTATCTTTTTGTTCTCTGCATGGATAAGTTATCGCAACTTATTGAGCAAGAGGTCAGATGCAAGAATTGGAAAACCATGAAACTTGGTAGGCATGTCGCTAGAATCTCGCACCTAATGTTCACAAATGACTTGTTACTTTTTGGTGAAACTACTGAAAAACAAATGGAGTGTGTTATGAAGACTCTTAACCTCTTTTGTTGCATGTCAGGTTAGGAAGTGAGTCAAGAGAAAAATAGTTTGCTCTTTTCCAAGAACGTGTCTAGAAGCATGCATAATAAATTGGTGCATCTATCTGGTTACATGGTGTCATACCCCAAAATTTTCCCTCTCATTTTTAAAGACAAAAATCATCAAATGCGAAAATAATTGAAGAGGACACCCTAAGCTTTCCAACAAATTCAAAATTATTCCCAAATAATGAAAATTGAGAAAATTATGTATGGTGAAAGTTGAGAAATTTTGAGTCAATGCATAAAATCCAAAGTTGATTTATTCATTTAAATAATTCAAGATAAGGAAAATAAAATAAACTAAGCTCTTAGTGAGGTCCAAGCCCATTTTCTTTTTAACCTAATGTTTTCTTATAAATAACTAACAACCCTTATTTTTAACCATTCACCTCTACCAAAATCTCTGTTCCCATACACTAACAATCAACAACTCTCATAATTTTACACCCATCCACAAAAAAACCTTTACCATCGTTTCTGACCGTTACGAATAATCTTCTGTCACTCTAATTCCAGTTGCAGCAGAGTGATAAATTTTTCAGCCTATCAGCCGAATTGTGAAACTACTGTTTCGATTTGCTCCGAATTTTTTCTAGAAGTTCAGATAAAAATCGAGGAACAATACTCTTTTAGAATAGAATTCTAAAGGGTTTCAACGCCCAAAATCGCAAATTTCTCGTTTTTCTATTTTATTTGATTTAATTTCTATTTTCATATTTTTTTAAAAATCTCAAAAAATTTGTAGCTTCGTTATCTTATTTTATTTGATTTATAATCAGGTTTTTATATTTTTTTGATTTTATTTTGATCACTTTTCTATTTTTCCATTTGTTTTCTTAACCGTAACATTGCAGTGGTTTATGAACAGGTTTCCTATGGATTGGCCAAGTGAAATGAGCTTTATCCCTTGACTTCAAGGGATATCCCAAGTGTTTATTTTGGCCGAAAACATTTTGGCTTTTGGCCAAATGAAGGTTATCCGTATTTGGCCAAAAACCTTTTGTTTTTTTTTTGGCTAAATCAAGGTTATTTGTATTTGGCCAAAAACCTTTTGGTTTTTGGCCAAATCAAGGTTATTCGTAATTTTGGCCATAATTTAATTTTCTAAACTCCAATTCTTTTGTTGTGTTATTACTATTACTATTACTATTACTATTATTATTATTATTATTATTATTATTATTATTATTATTATTATTATTATCTTACTTTTGCAGGTACTTCATTTGACCAAAAGGGAGCAGATTGCGCATACACTATGAAATTGCATATCCCGTCCACACTGAATTACAACTTGGACCCAATTATGGTGTTGGGCTTAGTGGGCTCCTGGCCTATGCTTTCTCTTGATTGCACCCCCTTTGTTTTGTTTTTGCTAACCCTTTTTTATCCTCCTATTAATTAAGTCAAGGTTTTTTAAAAAAAATTAATTTAATTAATTAGGTTTTTTTAGCCAAAAAATAATTAATTTTATTAATTAGGTTTTTTAATCAATTAGATTTTCAGCCAAAAGTAATTAATCTAATAAATTAGTATTTTTAATCAATTAGGTTTTAACCAATAATTAATTAGATAATTTAGGTTTACAATCTTAGGTTTATTTTCACTTATTTTCAAACCTTAAATTTCAATTCGCGATCTTCTCTTCTCATCTCATACTCTATGATTGTCGCATGTGTGTTAATTTTTATTCATTTAATTACTTATAATTTTTATTCATTTAATTATTTATTTAATTGTTCATTTAAATTCTAGAAGGTGTATAGGTTGCCAATTTTTTTTTGATGTAATAGTAATTAGGATTTTTATTTTCCCGCACTTTATTTTCCGCACTCCCCCGTTTTGATTATGTAATCCCTCATCCCGAAGCCTTGTAATAACGTAGGATTTACTTTTTCTACTTTTACTTTCCGCGCCTATAAACTGCTATAAATTGTTTAGATGTATGTTAATAGGATTGTATGGCAAGACTAAAATCAACCTAGAATAACCCTAATTTTCAAGATTAAATTAATCAATCACTTCTTGTTCACACACTCACGTTTAAGGTAATCTCTCTCATGCTACCTTTCGATTAAATAGTCAAGTCCCTCTGATGTAGGGATACCTTATCATGTTGCCTTCAATTCAAAAATCATCATAAAGATCATAGTCCCTTCGATGTTGCCTACGATATAAAATGATCTCGTCCCTCAATGTTGCCTTTGATTACATGATGAAAGTCTATTCGAATGCTAAGGTATCCTTACTTCCTGCCTTTATGACTATTCTCATCCAATGCGTAGTGCTTCTTACCCTCTTTATGGTATGGATAGCCCCTATTCGATGACCCTTCGATGTCCCTTACATCTAATGAAAGGACTTCCCACTAACTAATGGTGTGGATAGTCTATTTCCCTTAAAGACTTAAAGAACAAGAAAGACATTAAACTTAGGGTAGGTAGTTCTTAATTGCTTGCTCAATTCAAAAACATTCAAACGCTTTTCACACCTCCTATTTCAAAACTATTTTCAAAGACTACACTTTGTATACATCCGTACGAAGATCATTACAAAGTTAAAGTTCTTTTTCAAAAATGTTTTTTTCTAAACACACACTACATTTCCTTTCAAACAAGTCAAACAAAAACAAAGTGAGCTAAGCAATTAATGGATACAAAGGGTGCTTTCACTTTCCCTTTGTATAACCTATCCCCTGAACTCAATCTCTTTCAAAGGTCTTTCCTGTTCTTTTTGCCTTTCCTAATTGGATAAAATAAAAGTCGGTGGCGACTCTAGCTATCCGCAACATTTTTTAAAGTCAGTTCTTCCACCGTATTACACATGGCCACTAGAAAGTTTGGGAATTATTTTGGAGTTTCTATTAGTGGCAAAAAGCTCAGACATAATGACTTTTAGTACTTAGTTGACCATATTGCTTCAAAGCTCAGTGGTTGGAAAAGTAATAACTTGTCCTTCGCGGGGAGATTACCTTAGCTAAAAGTGTGATTGAATATATCCCACTTATCAGATGATGACTAATAGAACCCCAAAATCTTGTATAGATGAAATACACACTCTGTCGCGTAAGTTTATATGGAGAGATACTGATGATCATAGGATGATGCATGCAATTGGGTGGGAATTTATAACAAAACCTAAAGAAATTGGTGGTATTGGTATGAGGAATTTGGAGATATTGAAGTCAGCTTGTATCATGAAGCTAGAGTGGAAATTTCTTTCTGATTCTCAAGATCTGTGGTGTAAAATTTTGCATGATAAATATGCTGCTAAGGGTGGTACTTTAATGACATCATGGAGTGGTACTTTAAATCAAGGTCATAACCCTTCAAGAATTTCATCCACTTGTGCTATCTCTAATTCATGTGCTTCTGGTCAAACAAAGACTTCAAGATTTTACGATCGCTAAACATCTCAAAGTGAACGCCATAAAGATAATGTCTCCACACTTTAAGTGCAAAAAAAAAATAGTTGCCAATTCAAGATTATGTGTAGGATAATTCTCCTCATGAATCCATAATCCATTCCTTGCTCGAATCTCCGCTAGAAACCGCCACAACATCAAATCATTCATAATCACATTGAACAATGGTTGAATTTCCATTGTCCTTGCCGTAGGCATAACTCTTCAACCTTTCAGGACAAACTTTTTTTAGTATGACCTTCCTTCTTATAGTGGTAACATCTAATAGCAAGAGCATCACCACCATAAGACTTCTATGGACCTTTACCTTTCTTCTTCTCAAATTTACCTTCCTTCTTTGAGAACTTTTATTTATGGACAATCCTTCACCAAAAGATGATGGTTTTTTCTCCTTTCTTTTGTTCAAATCCTTCGAGTACAATACTGACTAAACTTCTTCGAAGGCCAGGAACTCTCCTCCATACAAGAGAATTTTTTTTGAGGTGAGCATGAGATCTAAGTAAAGCACACAACAACAATAATGCTTGATTTTCATCGGTGATGGTAACCTCAATATTCTCCCGATCAAGAATCAGCTTATTGAACATGTCTAGTTGTTCACTCCAAATGTTATCTTCACTCATCTTGAATGAATACAAAGCTTGCTTCAGGTATAGGCGATTGACCAACGATTTTTTCATGTACAAACCTTTGATTTTCATCCACACACCCGCTGTAGTCGTCTCTTTTGAAACCTGTCAAAGAACCTTATCACCAAGGCTCGGTACGATGGTGTTGTGGGCTTTCTCCATCATTTCTGTCTTCTCCTTCTCTGTTAAGGCAACATTCATCTTCTCCGATCCTTTAAATACTTCTAACAAACCCTGTTGAACAAGAAGAGCTTGCATCTTCAAGCGCCATAGGCTGAAATCATTCACTCCGGAGAATTTCTTAATCTCATACTTTATTGACGACATCTTCTTCTCTATGTTCACCGCACCAATTGGTTATAACGAGATCCGTCAAGAACAAACTAAAACTATGAGAAAGATTATGTTTCTTAAACAAACACAAGAAAACCATTCAGTTTACGAAAGAGAGAGAGCGAAAAGGGAAGAAGAAGAAGAAGAAGAAGAAGAAAATCTAGATTGATTATAATTATTTTACTATTCACTTTCTCTATTAGGGTTCAAAGATTACAAGTGAATAATAGCAACCAATGCTCTATCAACAACCTAAGAAAAACTAGTCTATTTATAGATCTCTACTAAGCCAATTTGACATGCTAATAACCTAGTGTTCGTGATGAGTTGAAACAGGTGGCCAACAACGAAGGCTTGATCTTCGGTGATGGTTGAGGAAAAAGGGGGTTGTACCTGCAAGATACTCTGATGCCAAAGTAAGAGAGAGAACAAATGTACAACAGAAAATATGAAGTTTGGGTAGAATTTGAATTACCTCGCCCTCTAGGTTTAGAAGACTATTTATAGTGTTCTCTTTGATGTTGGACTAGGTCAAGTTATATTCGTGGGCGTGGTTGTAAATCTAGGGCCCAAAATATAGGAAACCGTTGAACAAGTCTTGGTTTATCCGAGCAAGAGGAATTAGCCGTTGGCGAGGACGGAGAACCAGCATGCTCAGACAACTCTATGTTGTGGGGGAACTACTGCTTAGCCGTGTTCGGCAAATGTATACAAGCGGAGATTTGCCCTCTATTTGCTCGATGGGTTGGGCCAATGTTTATTGGGATGTTTTATACTTTTGAGTGGATTGGGCCGATTAAGACAATTGGGCAAGTTCAGAACACCTAGCATACTTCAACATCAACATGTGAACAGACTTCGACTGCATGTTTAACCTCAGTGGAATCATGAAACCTATCCATGTCGAGATACTAAAATTTGATCCAAATATCGCAGTTTGAATACTTTTGTCTCTAACTTTTTGATATGATTGCCTTTTTTAAATTTCCGTTTGAGTTTTAAAAAACAAATTGTTTTTATAAAACATTTAATTATTTTTCTTTTGCATGTTATGATATTGATTTTGAAATCGATAAAGTCAGACAAAAAATTTAAGTTTCATATTATTTCTTTAATTTAAAGAGACGAAAGAAACTCTCGTTATTTGAAATTCAAACGGGAGGTAAGTAAAATCAATAAAATATTGCTCAAATTAGATATTATATTTGGATATTTCTAGTCAATAATATAATTTTGAGATTATTTTAAAATTGAGATTTTATTTTCAATTTTAAAGTTTAAGCGTTATGAATATTAATTAAAAAAGGATAACAATAAAACTAATAAATCATTGGATTTAAATCAAAACTCAATTTTAAATATTATACAAATAAGTCATTATTGATTATTTTTCACTTTCATAAATTATTAATGACTCCAAAAATCATATATTGATCACAAAGAACAATACTAACTACCTAATCTTATATGTGGTAAAAGAATACAACATTTATAATTTCATATATTAAACATGACTCAAAAGAGTCATGAATGTAATGTAAGAATGCATATTATTATATATCAAACATCAAATATCCGTCTCTTTAAATAATTTCATAAAATATTATAAGTTCTATTATATTGTGAGCAGATAATAAATTATATGAATTTTCACTTTTAATTTATATTAAAAATATCATCAAAATTAATTATTTGTTTAGTCTTTTTTTATCATTTGTTCTTTAATTTGTACTAATTTTTTGCTTTTTGTTTTGTTTTTGTACTTACGTACATTGCAAAAATATATTATGTTATTTAAATATATATAAAATTATATATTATGTTGTTTAAATAATAAAAAATAAATTATATGCTATTAATCACAAACTATCATAAAATAATAAATATTTTATCTAATATATATTCAATATTAGCATGATACTTGTCATATAGTCAAATTTTTTGTATATTATTACGATATTGTACATGTATTTAAATTTTGTTGTTGTTCTAATTTTTGGTATATTAATACAATATTGTACATGTATTTAAATTTTGTTGTTGTAATCAAATATAATATTTAATTTTATAATGTTATATTAAATTAAAGAATTAATATATATATATATATATATATATATATATATATATATATATATATATATATATATATATATTAAATTAAATTAAAGAATATAAGAAATGAACAGTTTAGCTTTTCATTGTGATATTAAATTAAAGAATATATATTTTTGTCGTGGTATCAGGACATTGAGTTTTATTAAACCTATGAATCATATCCAATATGCAATTATATATATATATATATATATATATATATATATATATATATATATATATATATATATATATATATATATATATATACTATTTAAATGTTAAAATTAAATATTAAGTATTCCAAATCAAAGTTTAGTAAAATTAATGAAAGATAAAAAAAAAACTATTTCTATTTGTTTGTATTCTAGATCGGCTTAATTGTAACAAAATAAAATAAAAAATTATGAAATTCTAACTATTAATATAAATTTTTACATATAAATAAAAACAATTTTGAGAAAGAGGCCAAAAAAATATTGTAAAATTTTAAAAATATATAAAATTTAAATATATGTCCTTAAAATAGGTAAACATCATCAATTTTCATGAAAAAAATAAATAGAAGGAAACCAAATATATTTGAATTAAAAATAGGGGTATTATTTATGTGAAAAGGTAAAATAGAGGACTCTTTGCAACACATGATCTCTTTGTAAATATAAAACGAAAGACTTACATTTTTTTTCTTCAAGACCTTTAAAATTGAAATCTTCGCTTCGCTCCGATGCTATTGTTCCGATTCTTGACTTTTTCTTTTTCAATTAAACATTAGTTTTCTCTCCACAAAAGGGTTAGACAATGACGTCATTGTCATATCCAATGTCCTGACGTCATGATAGGGGTATAACATGAATCCTCCATCGTTGATTCCTTCCTCATTGTAATCAACCGATTCTAAAACTTAAATTAATAGCATAATTGATATTTGTAGATATAATAATATTGTAATTTTTCTTTATAAAAATATAATATAACACATTTTTATATCAATTAACGACTCAAAAAATCAATTATATATAATTGTTAAAAAGAAAATATTTACAAATATTTGTAACACATGTAACATAACCTATAAAAAAATATTCAATATAAATTTTATACAAAAATAATATCATAAAACAAGTCAAAAACAATTTTAAAAAGTAATAAACAACACTCCAAAATAAATTTCAACATTATCAACAATGAGTCTAACATGTCAGGATTTTGGCCCAGTGTTTTTAGACCTAGTAAGAATATTTGTATTTAAGGAGCTTGCTACTCTCTTTAATGTTATGCAGAAATTAAATATGGTTTTTATTTCCTTTGTTTTGTGTTTTTGTTCTCATGGTTAAACTCTAGTTTCTTGGTAGAAGTAGAACCCACCGATCATTGGTGCTTTCTTCCCTTGAATTCATGGCTCCCCCTAAATCTAAACAGCCTTTGCCTAAAGATATTCATGGCTCCCCCTAAACCTAAACAACTTTGATCAAGCATCCCACATTCATTTAGACAATGCTCTCAACCATACCCAACAACAAATGGATGAGAGATTTGACAAAGCAAATGCAGATCTGGAACAGATCCACACCAGAATAGATAATGAGAAGCATATTTCTTACTCAAGATATGAATCCATCATGAACATCCTCACAAAGCTAGCATCTCAAAGTGAACAACAACAAGCTGTCATTACAACTTCCACATCACAAAAATAGATCTGTTTCAAATATATCATCTTTACCCTTAAACACATTCAATTCTGAAAGTATGATTTTATCTACCACTTTTCTCATTATCCATATGCCTTTACCATCTTCCTCACCTTAAACAAGAACAAGCTTAAACACTAATCAAATTCGTTCCCCACCACCACCCCACCTCTCTATTTTGCCTAACCACAACCTAACATACAATTTGTCCATCCCACTTTTACAATTGTCCAACCAAACTCTCCAACACCACCATTCCTAACTTTTCCCCAATCACAACTCATTTTCCACCCTAGTTATCCTGCTTTTACATCTACCCCAACAAACCCTTTTTTCCCACAATACAATCTCCAACAGCAAGTGTTTCCAACATTACCACATACTAAAATTTTGGACAATCATCCTTTCGAAACCCTAAAATTGATTTAGGGATTTTTTATGGTACTGATACTTTGGAATGGTTATTTCATGCAGAACGATTTTTCGCCTTTTATACTATATGAAAATAGACTTCCAATAGCTTCATTTTATATGAAAGGGGATACTTTGAGATGGTATAAATGGATGTTCAAAAACCATGAACTTACTGATTGGAAAGCTTTCTCTAGTGCTGTTGAACTTCATTTTGGACCATCAACCTAAGAAAATCACCAAACCCAACTGTTCAAATTGCGACAATATGGGTCTATTTCAGAATACCAAGCCAAATTTGAGAAATTAGACAATAGAGTAATTGGACTCTCACCAGATGCAATATTGAAGTGTTTTATATTAAGCTTAATTATAGATATTCATAATGAATTAGCTATACAACGTCCTTACTTTATTTTACATGTTGTCGGATTATTCAGACTCATTGAAGCAAAGCTCAAAGATGCAAAACCAAAACCTACTAAAATCCTATACCTAAGCAACACCCCAAATTCCTAACACCAGCCCACAAAACAACCATACAATAGCCCAAACACTTCCTCACAACCTAAGCCTCACCCTTCTAACTAACCCAACTCAGGGCCAAATCATTTTCCTATTCGCTGTATCACCCCAACCCAATAAAAAGAGCCTAGGGCCCAAAGGTTATGTTTCAATTGTGATGAGAAATTCATCCCATGCCACAAATGTGCAGCAGGAAATTTCTCCTACTATTAGTATATGATGTTTCACCCTTAAAAACTCAAGAGACTAATGAAGTTCTTGATGTGGTAGAAATAGAGTCAGTACCTGAAGAAACATACTTTCAACTATCATCACAAGCAGTTTGTGGACGTTATTCTCCTAAACTTTTGAAATTAAAAGGATTTCTAGATGGCTTAACAGTGATAGTTCTTAATGATACAATCAGTACTCACAATATTCTTCAGTCTAGAATAGCCAATCATCTCAAAATACCTACAAAACCCATACCCAACTTTTCAGTCATCGTGGGAAATGGATCTCACTTGCAATGTTCAGGACTCTACCATAAAGTCCCCATCATACTTCAAAATCACACTTCAAAATCACTTGTTTTTCATTCCATTCTACTTACTTGCCACTAAAGGAGAAGATGTAGCACTCAGGATGGAATGGTTAAGAACACTTGGACCCCTTTCTGTTGATTTCTCTATTCAAAACATTTCCTTCACCTACAACCAAACTGAAATCATAATTAGTGACAATCCCAATCACACCTTAACACCATCCACCTATAACCAACTCTTCCACCTCATACAAACTAACTAAATTGCCTCAATACACCTTTTAATATACTAACCCTCTCAGACCCAAAATAAACTACACACAACAATTCCCACATATACCTTCCATTCCCTCTCAAAATCCACACCTCCCCAAATTTGAAATGTTATAACATTATTTCCCACTGTTTTCCAAGCCCCTCATGGCCTATCTGCACCACGACCACATGCCCATCATATCCCAATTATCCCAAACACCCCCTAATCAATGTTAATCCTTACCGCTACCCCCCATTCCCAAAAGGAAGTAACAACCTCACTCATTCGTGACACGTTGTCAGAGGGAATAATAAAACTCAGCACTAGCCCTTATTCTTCCCCGGTGCTCCTAGTTCAAAAAAAAAGATGGTTTTCCCATACCAACATTTGATGAGTTGGGTTCTGCTTCTTTGTTTTCAAAGATTGACCTAAGGCCAAGCTACCACCAAATTAGAGTTGTACAAGAGGATACTCACAAAACAACATTCAAAACCTTTGAGGAGCACTACGAGTTTTTGGTTATGCCTTTCGGTTTGACTAATGCTCCTAGCTCCTTTCAATCGACAATGAATGATCTTTTACGTCCCTATTTATGACAATTTGTTCTTGTTTTTTTGATGACATTCTCATTTGCGGTCATTGTTTATCTGATCATTTACTTCATTTAAGATTGATTTTAGACTTACACCACTTCCACTTGATTATATGTCTTACACAATGAGTAAAATAAAATTGTGTCTTTTATCAAGATAAATTTGCCCAGAATTTTTATAACCCTTTCTTCCCAAATCCAACAAAATCATTCATCTGATAAGGTTACCCTTTCATAACAAAATCATAACCCTTTGCCCAAAATCGTTCTTCCCTTTCCCAATTTAATTCTTTTCTTCAACCCTTCCTCATCTAAACACCTCTCCAAACACAAATATGAGTTCAAAATAACCTAAAACCTTCTTGAATACTTAGATTTGTGCCAACAGATGCAAACCCTAATTTCCTTATATCTCAAAATCAAAATATTTGTCAGACATGGAAGCAACTGGAGTGATGAAATATAAGTGAGATTTATTCTGCGAGGGATGTTTCCTGAAGATTATACTCACGATTTGTTCCTTTGGTAGTATTTGATTTTTACATTCTTATGTTTTATCTTTTTGATCTTTTACATTATATTTCGGACTGCTGGAATATTTCTCTAGAAATTTGATTTTGAATGGTTAAGTGTTGTAATTGATTAGAAATTTTGCTGGAAATCGATTAAATCAGTTAAAGATTTGTTTTTTTAATGGATGTGAATGAAAAGTTCTAAGAAATGTAACAACTTCGTTCTAAGAAATGGATGTTTTTTTATAATGTTTTTTCAGAAATAATAAACATAATAAATGTGAATGAAAAGTTAACATCAATTATAAAGTCGTGTGGTGGTAAGTTGAAATAACTTGCATGTAAGGTGGCCTGGGTTTGATTCGAGATTTAATCAAAAAATTTGAAATGTTTTTAAAAGTTAATATAAATGCCCAATATCTTTAGTGCTTATATCTCATTTTTATCTATTGTGAATGTTGATGTGTCAAGCTTTCTTAAGATAGGCATAGCCACTTGTACACACGACCTTGCAAGTGGTTGGGTGTGTCACAAATAGAAATGACACATACGAATCTACAATGAAAAAAAATGCGACATAGTAAAAGTAAGAGACCTGATATAAAGACTTCCTTAAACACATCATACATAAAAGTAATTAACGAATGGAAATTAAAAGATTTATACGTAGTTTGGTAAGAGTTAGAAACTTAAATGTCAGCGTCTCCTTTCCATTGGTACATATCATAATACATTTTTAAAGTTGTGTATTTACTTATTATACCAAATTTTAAACCTAAATTTATTTTATTTAGTAGTGGTCTAGTGGATCAACAAACTTCCATATCTACGAGAGAATTTTCAAAAACAAAATGATCCAAATATGAGTTCGTCAATATTATACTCATTTGACAATGGACATTATTGCTTTTGCAATTAATAATCATAACCAAACATATTTCATATACATTCTCATTGTCTTCTTCATTTGGACAGGTATTTTCATTATCATCTTGCTAGTTGGCTTTATTTACCATCTATCTTATTCTTATAATTCCTACTACTACCGCGTGCAGAAATGCTGCTATTTAAATAATTCAAATTAGTTTGATTTTTGAAATCTTACCCATCATAATATTTTATTTATTCATCTTTAATTAAATGATGAATTTTAACTATTAGACTATTTAAAATTTATAATACTTTACTTTATAATCAATCATGTTATATTTGAGAAAAAGGTCGGAAGGCGGCCCTTGCCTTGCATTGCATTGCATGAGTGCGAAAAATGCAGTGGACCCCACATGCTTAGCTATAACCATCATATCCTCAATTATTCAACACTTAAAATAAACAAACTCGACACTTTTTCTTTTTCTTGTGTTCCCATTCGGAACTCTATCTTCGATTTTCTTTTATATAAAAAAATCCTAAAATATCATCTATTTTGAAGGTGTTTGGAGAATCTTAACAGTGAGTGAGATGGTTTGACATTTTTTTAACATGAAGTGTTTTGGAATTTATTTTTTCAAAAAAACATTTAAAAAAATCTCCGCACATGTCACTTTTTCATGGGATATAAGTATCTTTCATAATTATTTCACATGATCCAACACTAAAGTGGCCCCTAAATTAATGCTCAAGAACTTCATCAACATTCAACGTTAAACTAATCATAACGTACATTTATATTTTCCCATACAAAATTCATTTTCAAAAAATAACAATAGTACTGGACCAAATAAATGAGATAAAAATTGGTATTTTTGTTATTATTTATTACTTGCATTCTTCTGTACTATAATACAAACACCACTGGCTAGTAACTTGAGGAATCAGAACCAAGCGGCAATAAAAATAGCGACAAACTCATTTATTCTCACACATTTCTCTCTTATTTCACTTTCACCGCGTTCTCGTGAGAAACAAACGAACCTTCCTTTTTCTTCTTCCATCTTCTTCTTCTTCTCTTCTCAGGATTTTCAACACCGAATCTCCAGAGGAAGAACGTGAGTTCATTTCTCGTCTTCTTTCTTTCTCTCTATTTCAGTGTTTCTTGAGTCTGGTAATTGTTTATTTGATTGGTTGAAAAACGCGGAATAATCGATTCTTTCATCAAGTGCTTTTTTAATATTAATATTCAACTATGCTCTTACCTTTAACCAATGAAACTGGCGTGTGTGTGTTTTTCGTTGAAAGTGATTGAATTTGATTTTATTATGATTTAAGATTAACAATTCTGTAGGATGCTATATACAGTACTATTTTAGATCAACATTGGAACTAGAATTGGAATTGGAATTTCCTTTCTTTCATTCACATTCCCCTGTTCTTGATTTTGACCTTTTTTTTTTCTTTTTAATTTATGCTATTTGAATTACTGTTGATTGTTTTTTTAAATTTTTTTTCGTAAGGATAAAATTTTATCCTATTTGTAAATTTTGTCATGCTTTCTATTGGTTAAGAACAACTGGAGTATTTGACTTTCTATTTTGAGTTTTCTAATCCAATGAATGATGCAATTTGATATGGGGATTCTTGTTTTTGTTAAATACATCTGTAGATTTTTTCCCAGGGTGATAATAACTGCTATAAACTCATACACAGAGCCATGAGATTTAGGATTGGAACCCTTTGCGTCCAACCTAACAATATCGGTTTTTTGTGTGTTAAACTAGGATTTGCGGACATGGTTTTTTGTTCAATGGGAATGCTATTCAGAATATTCTGTTTTAGAAGCCTATCATGTACTGTTCATGCATTTGATGGTTTTGTTAACTAGTTAACTCAAGTTGTTTGTAAAAAGCTATATTGGTTGGCCCAAAGTTGTGAAAAATATCATGATTTAGACTTGAGCTCTATCTTCTTATTGGGGGTCATCTTTTCAGTCAATCTCAATCATTGTTGTATGATTGTATTATCAATATTTAATTACAAATGGTGAGTCATATAGAATTGATTTCTGGTTGAAGTTTTTAACTTATGTTTGATGTTTTGCAGAAGGCAAATACATGATACTGAAAAATCTAATGGAAGAAAAGCAGTTGGATTTTAATCAGCCACTTTTATCTGTCAGGCGAGTCTCATCGACAGCATCATCTGAGAATGATGGTAAAAGGAAAATTGAAAAGGCAACATCGAAACGAACTCGTCTTCCTGCTTACAAATCAGAGTTAAAATCAGGTCCAGTGAGTAATCCAGGATCTGTTCCTTTTGTATGGGAGAAGTCTCCTGGAAGACCGAAGAATGAAGGGAAATTACAAACAAGGGAAGAACCTCTTGTTGCTCCTAAGCTTCCACCGGGAAGGGTTTTAAAAGTCGAACAACAAGATTTCGATAAAAGTTCTAAGGGCGCATCTGTTACTCAGTCCAGAACAGATAGCACTGTTTCCAACTCTATCAGTGTTGCATCTTTGGATAGTAAAGAGGAAAATCACGAAGACCGAAAAGAAGTGGCTCTCAAAAAGGAAAATTCTGGTTCGGATAATGAGGACGAGACCTATCTAGATGCTCTTGAAACACTTTCCAGAGCTGAATCATTATTCATGAACTGCAGTGTGAGTGGCTTGAGTGGATGCGACGATAGAGAGGCTCAACCATCTGAAAGTTTTTTGGCAGATCAACAGGCTCGTGATTTCATGATTGGTAGGTTCTTGCCTGCAGCAAAGGCAATGGCTTCTGAAATGCCTCATACTCAATACGCGTCGAAGAAACCATATGTTAGACAAGAACAACCTAGACTGCTACCTAAAATAGAAAGTGTAGCCAAGTCCCGTCCTATGGATCAGAAGTGGAGAAATATTTTGCCACATTATGCACAAAACACAGGCCAGGATGAAAGTGAAGATGAAAGTGATGATAATGATAAATATGAAAGCTATGCACCAAAAGTTTGTGGTTTATTTCCTCGGTTCTGCCTTTTGAATCCATTACCAGGATTAAGAGTGGAGGATGATAAGAATGTAAATTCTGCAATTCATGGAATGCAGGGTAAATCAATTGCTTCTAGCAGAAGAACTGCAAAAGAGGTATTAATTTTTCACTACCTTTTCTTTTTAGCTTATGTTATTATTTCACTTTAGGCTCTAATGTTCTTTTATTCACTTTTTTTATGCAGCATCTCAGAACTGCTAATTATGGGGAAAAGTCCCAATCTGGCTTTACAAAAGAGAACGGTTTTTTGCATAATCAGGAAAAATCTAAGCATGCCATTGATCCACATCGAAGAGGTGTCGACAAATCATCAGGCTCTGACAGAAATCAATTTGAACCAACCTGTGAAAGCCCTGCTGTTGAGAAAACTCTATATGTGGACTCTGTCCAAAAGGTTTCTTCTGAAATGAAGTGTAGAACTGATCACAGAGAGGACGGTTTCAATACTTTAAGAAAATACACTAGCATGGATAAAAATCTTTTAATAGGTTCTTCAAATGAGGATAACAAACACATGGTTGCTGTGAATGAGAAACCAGCATTACAGCCAAAAGGTTCAATGTTTCTTGATTCATCTCTCCTGTTTTGTTCTGAAAAACCAAGTGATGATATGCAAATGAAGAAAATGACTAATCATTCAAACAAAATAAACACAGAAAAGCAAGAAAGTAACCTAGATCATGATTTTAGTAAGGTGTCAGTGGTAGAAATGGCCGAACATAAGAAAATAGAGTCGAAAAATGAAGTTCCAAGCAATAAAATAAGTTCCAATGGCATGACTCAGAATCCTGCTCCATGGAGAAACTTGAAATTGGCTAGTGATTCAGATTTTTGTTTGAAGATCCAGCGGGCTGCAAAATTGGCTGATCAAGATTGTGTTCATGTTCACGATTCTAATGAGAATCCTAGTAATTTGACTAGCTTAAAGGCGGTAGGTGGCAGGGAGAATGGCTCAGAAAACCAGTTTCCTATGAAGCTAGGCCAATCAGTGAGATCAAATACAAGCTCTTTGAAGCTTCCTCTTACCCTTCCTTCGCCAAAGGGTCCTTCAGAGTCTTGGCTTAAGCGCACTTTACCTACAGCTTCCTCCAAGAGTATGTCTTCACGGTCTAACCTCGCCGCCAGCTTTCATACAGCAGCTCAAACTTCCAATTCAGCATTACCGGACCCCAAGTGGGGAATAATCGTTAAATCTTCGAAAGCTCAGCATGGGCACCTGCGGTTTGCGGAGGTAATTCAGTTTACTGTTTTGATCATTTGAGCCTTATTTGAATTGATTTAGTTGTGTTTATTTGTGAGACACTTTGAGTTGGTTTATAAAAACTGTTTCAAACATGTTCATAAGCTGTTTTTAGATTTTTTTTATAAGTTCTCCATAATAGTTTATAAAAACAGTTTGTAGTTTATATGAAAACAATTTGACTTGTACATAAGCGATTATAGGGTCTTTGAAATAGCTTGTACATAAGCGTTTATATGGTCTTAGTGTTAATGTTATCGCTCATGTGGTTGGTGATGCTTATACTCCTTCGAATACTTTTTCAGGAACTGGCGCCGATTCCGGAAGCTTGACCTTTCGAAAGAGTGGACTTTGATCATTTGATTTGCACTCTGAATTTTGAACCTTTTTCTAAATGTAATTATTTGCTCTCTGTTTTCATCCCACAGGTTGGTCTCCTTTTTGGTTCTATATACATATAGGTGGTATACATTTCAAAGTATAAATGACAATTGTCTTTTTATCCTGTAAATTAAATGTAATAAGTGGTTTCAATTCTAAATTTTCATTGTAAACCACATCATTTTAATGGTGATATATTCCTACAATAATTCGCAGAGCAAAGGCCTCTTGCACAAAAATAATTGTAACTTCAAAAGATACAGGGAATAATCTTATTTTAATTGAAGATCTTGCTCTTCAATTTTCTTCAACTGTGGAGTAAATGGCTATTAATCTTACTAGTATTAGTGTGTGTTTAAATTTAGATGCTAACAGTATTTGTTGGCAAACTTACTTTTTCTCAATTGATTCTGAAAATTGGATTTGCTACAAGAAGTGGCCAATATAACCTGAACCTTGTGCATCATTAGGTAAAGGGCACCTGCTTCCTCAACTCTATATTGAGACTGGTACATTTCTTTACTCAGAAACTTGGATTTTCCGGTGTACAGAGTTCATTTGGGCGTGGTTATAGAGAAGCTACATTTGGTAGCTTTAAGATGAACATGCAACGGTGTTTTCTCCATCGGGATACATTCATACCGGAGGAGCTAAAATTCTAAGACTCAGGGTTTGAACTCTGGTGTTGACATTCAATCTAACAATATCGATATTTTGCCAGTTGAGTTAGAATTTGTGGACAATTAAAATCAACCTTTATTAGTATTACTACCATTTATGATTTCAATAAGTAGTAGTACTACTCTCTGAAGTAAAAAAATTTGGAAAAGAAAAAATGTTTCTCTGGCTATTAGAAGGCGATTACTAAAACCATACCGATGCTGCCATCAAGGATCAGAAATGTATTCTTTGGGCTTGTCTTCAACAACAATTTTGCAAATTTCCCCCTTTTGATCCAAAACAATTCATAGTAAAATGATCATTTGTTGATGTCGTCAACATGTGCAACATTACGATTTCACAACTACCACAACCTTTAGTTAAGGGTGATAGAATTGTGATCGCTATACCAGAAAGTGAGTGCCAAGATGAAATCGAGGCATGCAAAGTCAAACTCTATGGTCGCATTCCGTGGCCAAAGGGTGTAACCCCGATCAAGGTAGGTACCTTGAAAGCCAAGCTAGTTCCGTTGTGAAATTCTTTAGCCAAATGGGGTATTACCTTGCTCGATAAAGGTTATTACGAGTTTTCCTTCTCATTATTGGAAGATTCACAAGTGCCAGGTCTATAGGGTCTTGAAATTTAAACCCTGGCAGATAGCTGGCTACTGACATTCTTACAGCTCACTAAGCACAATTTTGTTCTACTCATGAGGATGAACAAGAATCTTTAGATTCAGAGTTTGTTGCCACACATTTGGCAGTTAATTTGGTTGATGCAAGTGCGACTTTAATTAAGGCCATGCATTTGGAAAGTGATTAGTTAAATGTGAATGAGGATTTAATAAATGAAAACCAACACAAGGATTTAATTTATGCAAACCAACACAGATCAACTATAATTAAGGCACCTCAGTTTGAGAGTCATGCCACTCCTGAAAGGGTCATCAAGGATATGTAATTCTTAAAGAATTCATGGGCCAATCTTGCAGATCAAGATATTGAACATATTCAGAATTGCTTAAAAGGATGTTGCTTCAAACAAGCTCATGCAAATTCATCATATTAATTTCAAGCCTAACTGAGCCCCAATGACTCTTTTCAACTTATAGGTTCAAAGGAAAAAAAAAAGGTAAGAATATAATCACTGGCTCTAAAACCACTTATGGCACTAGGATCCCGAATTTCACAACAGATCATTTTCCTATCTTGTTTGACTTCCAAGTCCATAACCTGAGATATGCTTCTAGTTTTAAATTCATGAAAATGTGGTCATAATATAATGGTTGCTTAGATATCATTAAAAATTCATGGAACCAGTACACTTTTGGCTCCCTTATGCAAATTCTAAAAACAAAACTAAAAAGGTTAAAGGAGGACTTCTAAATTTGGTCATATATTCTCCCTGGTCAATATTGTTATAACTCATCAGGACACTATTCAGCTATTCACTAATATCAATGGTTGCACTGATGATCTTGTTCATCGAGAAAAACTAGCCAATTTGAATTAGACAAGACTTTGAATACTGAGGCAGCTTTTTGGCAAGAAAAGACTATAGTTTAATGACAGTGTGAAGGGGATAGAAACACCTCATTTTTTCATAGAGTAATCAGTATTAATCAAGCTTATAAGAAGATTTCCTCTCTCAGAATAATTGATGAAACTATCACTGATCCTTCTGAAATTGCAGACCAAGTGGTGAATCATTTTACCTCCATTTTCATTGGTAGAAATGATGTGCAAGATAATGAGTTGATATAAGAAGTGGTGTCTTTCCTCATTTCAGACAACACAAACAACCTTCTCACAGTGATGCCTTCGTTGGAAGAAGTTCAAAATGCAGTGTTTTTAATTAATAAGGAGAGTGCTACACTGCATCTACTTTCGATGGATCCACAACACTGCCACAACCTGAAATGATATGACCGAGAAAACTAACTTTCTCTAACCAAAATTCACATTTAGACAGCTTTGCATATAACTTCTTCTCTCTCAAAACCTGCAACACTACTCTCAAATGTTCGGCATGGTCTCGGCATGGTCTTCTTCCGACGTAGAGTGAATCAGAATATCGTCAATAAATACCACCACAAACCGATCTAAATAAGGATGAAAGATGTGGTTCATATAGTCCATAAATACTCCCGGCGCGTTAGTAACACCACATGATGTGAGTTTAGTGTTGAAATTGAACATAAATGTACTTAATTTGAGAAATTAGATGTCGAACCAATGGTATATGATGATTAGCCGTGATAATAGATGTTTAAGTACTGTTGTTACCATACGTCAATTAATTTCTTCAACTTGCAGTTAGCATACCCTGTTAATCATTTGCCTATAACTTTAGTTACCTAGATATTTTAAGAATGAAACTGAGATCGTTAGAATCTAGAAAAGATTTAGTACGAGATAGACTTCGATTTGGATCAATTCCGTTGTGGCAAAGGCTAGAAAACTGAATTGCAAGTTCAGTTAATATTTTAAAAATTCTACAACACAACTATTTGACACGCTGTTAGTAATTTGAACACAACTCACTCTACACAAGTCCTTTAAGAGTAGACCTTATATCATAAGAAAATAGACAAAATTTCCTACATATTAGACTGTACCATTTCTAGCTTAGTAGGAGAAATTCCATCAAGTTTAGTAGGATAACTTATAGTAACATGTCCGACGAAACATTCTGTCAGGTGCCTGTACTAGTTCCTATTGTTTGATTTAACCATGCCGATTGGGATCTTAAGTCCTAGGATAAAAATCATAGTTTTAAATTAGACTCTCTAAGATTTCTGAAACATATTCATCTGCTTGATTTCGACTCTATTTGATATTTTAAATAATTATTCGAATTTGAGGTATGACTAGCAAGAAACATGATTTTTGAGTTGTTTTGATAAAGTGCTATGTGAATTAAGTTGTTAATGTTTTAAGACACAGGTCCAATGGTTGATAATACATATAGAGTTAAGTTGTTAAAGTTAGGGCGCAAGTGTTGATGTGATTTATGATTAGGTTTGGGAGAACCAGTGTTGATATGTTTAGGTTCGGGAGAACCAATGTATGCTTATGTTTGAGACGAACCAATCTTTCAACTTTAATTGTTAGAGTTTATGTGATGCATGTTTAGGTTTGACAGAACCAATGTTGAGATGTTTAGGTTCAAGAGAACCAGTGACGTGGCCTTACACCGACAATTATTTGATGATGATGTATATAGGTTCGAAAGAACCAGAGACACGTGGGACTTATGTCCAGTGACGAGAATTGGAATTGGAGGATTATGGATGTCGATTTGCATTAATTGTAGAATTCATGTATCATGTATATTAGAGATAGGTAGGACTTCGGTCTAGTGACAAGTAGGACTTCGGTCTAGTGACGAGTAAGACTTCGGTCCAGTGGTGGGTTAGATACATCAGTAACGTACCTTTGATATCCAAGATATTGGTACCACATGCATGGGAGTAAAAAAGATGAACATTGCATGCATAATTATCCATGTTATCTGATTGTGTGATTGTAATTTAATTGTATATGATTATGCTATCCTTGCTATTTTAACATCGTTTGAATGGTAGAACGTATTATTACCCCTTTCTTGTCTCTATGTTTCTATTTTTTTACTTTGTACAGGTAGTCCCTAGGTTGAGACCGAAGAGTGAAAAGTTTGGTTACCGAGGATTGCGTAGCTGGCCTCTTCAATAGTTTGCTTTTTCTTATGTTTTATTGTATCTTTTATCGCCTAACTAGTTTTGTATCCGGTGTCACTATAATATTTTAACATCAGGTTGGAGATTTTGCTATATCATTAAGTTGTTTGAACAAATCACTTTGTTATGTTTTATGGTGCTATGCTTTGCCTTAAATTCCACATTTGAAATATAAATTGAAAGGTTTTTGTGAATGTGACACCCTTGCTTTTATCTTCACATTTTCCGCAATATTTTATAAATTATACTTGGGATTTAGGGTGTTACATGTTACCCTTGTTTGGGATGAATATTATGTTATTTATTTTGTATGCCCTTATGGGTAGGGATGTCAACGGGGCAGAGATTGTTCGGAGGATGCTTCTCCGCTCCCCGCCCCGCCCCCAAATTTATTCCCCATCCCCATCCCTATTCCCCGCCACGGGGGAATACTTCCCCCCATCCCCATCCCCACAGATCCCCACGGATATCCACGGAGATCGAATCTTAAGAAAATTTCTACACTTTTTGATCAAAACTATGACACTAGTACTTTGTTAACTTTTTGATGTTGCTAATATTTTTTATGTAAAAATAAATAAATAAATAGTAACATAACTTTTTGCTACCATGCTTCCACTAATTTACTACCACAATACCGATATCGTCCAGCGCAAGCGGTTAATTATGTGTGACAAATCTATAACTTCTAATGACTCTTCAATTTCTAATACATTAATATTTTTCATGTATATATATATATATATATATATATATATATATATATATATATATATATATATATATATATATATATATATATATATATATATATATATATATATATATATATATATATATATATATATATATATATATATGAAGTATACAAATTAAAATATATCGTCGGATTCGGGGAATCCACGGGGCGGAGGATACTTTCCCAATCCCCGCTCCAAAGTGTTATCGGGGGAACTTTTCTCTCCATCCCCATCCCCACGGGTAAAAAAATTCCCAACTTCGGATCTCCGCACAGATATTCCCCACAGGGATCCCATTAACAGATGCAATTGACATCCCTACTTATGGGCCTAACAATCTCCTCTGATTGTCTCTTTAAGGAAAATAGGGGGAGTAAGCACATTCCTTTACGCTTTGCTATTTGATTTTCAGTATATGTTATGATATGTAAGCTAATTATGCATGTATGCAAGTTTCTTTTATTTTATTCCACTGTGATCTGATGTGTTCTCTGAAGTTGTTGTAAACTAGAGATCTAATTTAAAAGATTGTTTGTAAGGATGTGCATAACATCTTGCATGTTTTTAATTTGTCTAAAAATTGGCCAGATGTGGAGTTTGTTATTACATGTGATTGACAAAATTTTGTATACAACATGTTCAACATTAGGCAAGACATTCTGTCTCGAGTTGCTTCATCGTGCAATTGTTGTAGAAAATGTGTTAAGCAAGATATTCCAACTTTATGCGAGACATCCTGTCTCAAGCTGCTTATTTGGCGTGTATATTTTAATCGATTGAATTCGGCTCAAACAAGATTTGTTTTATTTTTTGGTTAAATCAAAGATCTGATTTAAAATGCGTTATTATGTGAATTTTTTTTTGAATTCTTTTGTAGCCAGATTGGAATTCTTATTTATATCAAATTAATATTTAATTAGATTTGATTTTAATTAAGATTTAAATTTGGCATTATGAAGATTGATCTTTCTTGCGTTTTTTGGAATCCAACTGTTTTATACCAAAATCTACTGGGATTTTATTCTGGATATTCTTGCTATTTGAGGAGGCATTCCACATACTATGAAAACTCAGACCTCATATTTATATTTTGAAGCTTGGCATTTTAATAGTTTTCATTGTGTCTTTTGTTTTGGGTGTTATAATATTCTATTTCGGAGTTGTCTTTCTAAGTTTTAGGATATAATATTTGCATTGTAGTTGTGATTTATCAATTCATATATTTTTGTAATTGTACAAACAATTGGAAGAGTATTTGAGTGGAAGTGAGATGGATTTCAGATTCAGGGGGAGCCTGGACCAAAGTTCATAAGTAGTATTATGAAAAAGGCACTGAAGTGGAAGAGTTTATATGAGACCTTCGTGTACTATTGATTACTAAGAGTGAACTTCCTTTCATTGGGCTGATGCCTCCAATATAAGTGAATTTGTACTGAACTGGGTTAACAATTACTTGTGTTATTTATTTTTCTTGTTTTTTATGTTAGTTACGCCTTGTTATTGTTATAACATTGTTTCAACACTGTGTGTGACATTCTGTCACCTATCGAACAAAACTTCCATGGTCCTATAGAGGAAGAAAATAGAAACTTTGAGAATATTTTGTTGGGAAAAAACAAAGCATAGAGAAAAAAAGAAACACAATCACAACACAAGAATATAACGTGGAAGCTCCAAAACCGGAGAAAAAACCACGGTCGTTGTCAATAGACAACTAGAGAATAACATTATGTGAAAATTGTTACAACACATAATATACCCTCAACTAACCCAGACCCCAGTACACTCACACCCTCCAGAACAAATATTTAACTACATCTCACATCTCACATCACTCTAATACAAGAGTATAAGAGAAAAAAGAAAGTTAAATACAAGCTTAAAGTGTTTTTGACCAGTACATCTTGTAATGAAGAGCTTGAATCCTATATATAGCCTTGGACTCCCTCTTACTTCACAAAACTAAACAATGTGAGACTTATTAAACATGTATATTTTCAACCAACCCCAACTATCTCCACCTTGATTGAAAATAATTCATAAGTTTTCATTGTCTTCACCAACAATCATACTCCACCATAAAGAATATCGACATGTATATTTTCAACCAATCTCAACAATCTCCGCCTTGATTGAAAATAATACATAAACTTTTATTGTATTCACTGATAATCATACTCCACCATAAAGAGTATATTCACTTGAATCTACACCACTCTAAGAATTTTCACATTGTCTTCACCGATAATCTTAGTTTTAAAAATTATCATACTCTCTCATGAAGAAATTATTTCACTTGAAGATAAACCACTTCAAGAATTTCACATTGTCATCACCGAAAATCATATGCTTTATAATGAATAATAAATTTCACTTGAAGTTAAACCACTCTAATAATTTCACATGTCAAAAATTAGGTTGAAAACTTATGGTATAACTTCCTTGTTGGCAAGAAGCTCTTCAACCACCGACATAATCTTGCACCTTGTGTAATATTGACTGTAGCAACACATATTTGACTTGAATTTTTCACAAGTCAAAAACAGTTCTTCCATCAAGTTTCTTTAGCCCAAACTGCACAGTGGAACTTGTGACTGCAACTCAACAACTCCTTCATAATATCCTCATTCTTTTCTGATGTGGAAGATCAGACAAAGCTGCAACCACATAGCATACTAAGAACTCGTATTCCTGGATCGAACCAGAAGCTCTGATACCAGTTATTGGAGAAAACAAAGCATAGAGAAAAAAAGAGGAACACAATCACAACATGATAACATAATGCGGAAACTCAAAAACCATATAAAAAACCACGGTCATTGTTAATAGACAACCAGAGAATAACACTATGTAAAAATTGTTACAACACATAATATAACCTCAACTAACCCAGACCCTAGTACACCCACACCCTCAAAAATAAATATTTAACTATATCTCACATCACTCTAATACATGAGTATAAGAGAAAAAAGAAAGGCCAATACAAGCTTATATATAGCCTTAGACTACCTCTTTCTTCACAAAACTAAGCAATGTGGAACTTCTTTAACATGTATATTTTAAACCAACCCCAATAATCTCCACCTTGATTGAAAATAATACATAAGCTTTCATTGTCTTCACCGACAATCACACTCCACCGTAAAGAGTATCAACATGTATATTTTCAATCAATCTCAACATATTGTCAATCTTGAAGAAGAAAATTTGATTTATAAAACATATGAAGAAGTAGAGAAAGGCGATGAAACACGAGTGCATGAATATATAGTCTATGTTGATGAGGTACAAGTATAAGTAAACTACAACCTTGTCATTTATCCCGTTAATGGGTATAATCTCTAGTTTTAGACAGAGTCCCTTGATAACTCCATAAAACAACCTAAACTCCAAATTTACACAAACAACTTGTACACTAAAATAGTAAAAGCAGCAAAACTTAAAGTCTTTTAATTTTTCTTCTACTTCTTTATGCTCTTCAGAGTTACCTCAAGTTCTTGAATTTATGCCTTAATTCTGACTCTTTGTGTTTCAGGTTTATACAATTGCTCTTCATTTACTTTTGCTAAAATTTCACACATTCTTTTTTGCTTCATCATAAATTTGTCCTTCTCATCTTCTATTTCTTCATAGAACTAATCAAAGAAACCACACCTAATTTAAGTATAATCATGTTTAAATTCAGAAACCACAATTCATTACAAAATAAGCTATATTTTAGAAATATCAGATTGATTAAGGATTTTAAAATGCTTATCCCATAGTGTGGACATCCCCATAATTGCTTTCCATAATTGATATTAGTTATCGCCCTTTGAAGCACGACAATATCCCTATACCGATAACAGGTTTCCATCTCACCTTCATGCTCGAGTAAACCTTCAAATCTAAACTATTACTAATGCCTTTGTGTTTAACATACCGTTTCACAATAGATGAACAACGCCCATAGCTCATGTGTTTACCACGAATCCCTTACGATTACGAAGATAAATTGTACAAAAGATAAACATAAGTGATTTGATGTTGAAAGTTATGAAGATTACACTGAGAAAATCAATAACAAAGCACTTGCCCTAATTCAATTTAGAGTTAATTCGTTCATATGTATGGAGAAAACTAGAGAAAGCAATGATGTTGGTGAAACATACACCAACTAGGATGTCACATAGACCATAATAAGTACTATTTGTAGGAATTAGGTGGTAAAGATGTATGTGACACTTATGAATAATTTTAGGGATCAAAAAGATATGAGACGAAAAATTATATTAAACTTAAAAAAAACACAATCAGTCAAACCAGTTTATTTTTGCAAATTTATCTTTTACTATTCTGCTTTATTTTATTTGTGTAATTTTAGTTTAACAGCTAAAAAAAATTATCATTCTACTTGACACTCTTTAAACAAGTTAAAATATTTATAAGTGAATAATATAGTCGGGCAAAGTAAATCAATTAATGACTCTTTAAAGAAGTTAAAATATCTCATTAATGTATATTTAAACATTTTCCATTGGTGATCAAAATCAATACCTCCTCTTCTACCCTAGCTGTCACTTTTCTTCTTTTTCCTTCCCCTCTCTCAAAGAGGGGTGATTTAGGATCAATTTTGATCCAACATCACCCCTCCAAATCATTTTTGTTTATCTATTACTTAAATAAGTGATTTTCACACCTTTTCGTTTTGTCTTTTTTGTGATTTCGTGGGTCATCGTTTTTTTTGATTTCCCATATTTCTGTGGCGTTTTTTGATTTCTCGTCTTTGTGCGGGTATTTTGTTTTTCCGTTTTTGTGCGGTGTTCATTTGTTTCAGGTTGAAGGATTAGTTTCGATCTAGTGCATATTCAATTAATGACTTTGGTGCCGTCAACGCTACAGATCCGGAAGCATGAATATTTTGGACATCTCAATACAGTCAATACATTAATATTTGTAGGCATATGCAATTTGCCGTTTTATGCTATTAACATGGATGCTGTGGATTTGTTCGCAGATTCATCCTTTTTGTTTTTTGCGATTTTGAATTTGTATTGCAACGATGTACTCTATCGATTTGAGTGAATGAATATCATTTATTTTCTGTCAAAAAAAAAAGTTAAAATATCTATAAGTGAACAACATAGTCGAATAAAGTAAATCAATTGATGACTATTAATGAACTTAAGTTCAACAAAAAAAATCATGCTAACATGTGCCCTAAGAGCACATGTTAAGAATACTATATTTAGAAAAAGTTAAATATAATTAAATGCAATAAAGTCATATTTAAAGTTTCGATATATTGAATGCACAAGTTCCAAAAAAAAAAAATTCTATAAATATCTCATTAACTTGTGCCATTGGAGCACATGTTAACTTTTCCAAAAAATTATTCAACTAATAAACCACTCAACAAACTTTTAAGTTCAACACCAACTTTAAACTTGTGTCTTTAGTTAGGCCACAACAAGTTGTTATTAGTAAGGATTTAGATATTAGTTTCAAATGAATCTCTTTACTTCAAAATTTACACGCGCCCTTGACTAACTAACCTTTTTATAAACTCATTATCATGACTAATTTGATTAATCAATTACAAATTTAAACTTTAATGTTCAATTTTCTAGCTATCAATCAGTCAACCCTACATCCGCTAATCTCTTAATTCACATTATCTCTTGTCAACATATTCCCCAAACCAAGTTACTTCTGCATTCCACTACTTGTCTATTATTTTAAGCGTTAATATCCCATATTTAGAAAACAAATTAATTATTTCTTGTATAAAACAAAATTAAATTCATACGGCAATAACTATCTTGGTCTTATTCTAGTATTATTTTCCACGTGCGTAGGGAAGGTTGCTATGGTTTGAACTGATTGGACACAATTGACCTATGTAGGGTCCACTTGCCTCGTACAACTTATAATATAATAATAATAATATTAAAATACTATTCTCATACTAGTTGAATATACGGATGTCATTTTGTTATTTTACATTTTGAGTTCTTAATATAAATATAAATAATTTGTATATTTTCAATCACACGATACTATGTATAATAGTAGAAAGAAATCAAACAAGTACTATTTAATTCACCAACAAAAAAATAAAATAATAGCTGTTTAAACTGTCGGCTATAGATTCATGACCGTGCAAATAATTTTTAAGAAAATATAAAATATAAAATATAAAATATAAAATTGTTCAATCAAATAGTAACAAGTTAATGATAAATATATAAATAACAACATTTAAGAGATGTAAGTATAGGATCAATAGTTAGGTGAAGACCCTATTTTTCTTCCTATTTTAATTTTTTTTTACCATACTTATATTCAGGCCGGCCCGAGGGCCAAACTACCCAAGTTAGAGCTTTAGACCTCAAAAGTTTGAACTTAAAAAATGTCTCAAATTTTTTTTATTTAGTTATATATATATATATATATATATATATATATATATATATATATATATATATATATATATATATATATTGATACTTGAGTTATATATATTATTGTAGTTGAGTTGATAAAATATAGGCCTCTTTTTCTTTTGGTCTTGAGTTCAATTCTTAATAACTACAAAATTAATATTTTAAAGGTTTCATTTTAAAATTTGCTTTAAGCCTCTAAATGGGTTGGGCCGACCTGCTTATATTTTGATTGATACAATATATAAAGTTGTTTATTTTAGGTAATTTCTTTGATACACTTTAATTTAAGTTGGATATTGGTAATTTTTTAATATAAATTATTTTAAAATTGTAATTTATTTTAAAATAAAATAAAATAAAAATTACATGGCTTGAATTATAGTGTTTGATGGTTGAAAGCATGAATACTCAACTAAAATCAAGTCTATTAGAGTGTTCATTTTTTTATTATATTATATTTTGTTTAATTATCACAAGTGTAATTTATCTTTTTCACTAAAAATAATCAAAAATAATATTAACCAATATAAATGAATTTAATATAAAAACTTTCAGAATAAATAAGTAAATATTTTCATATAAAACATCAATTTACAATACTTTGATACACCACTGTATTAAAAGTAAATTAATGCGTGACTATATCTAAAATAGATTTATACTTGACATATCAAATATATTAAAAAAATATTTTAAATATTAAATATTGTTAGATATTTTTATTTTTTATTTTTTTTAAAAATTTCATTAAAGAATTATCTCTCTAAAGTTAAAAACTTTAACTTTTGATCTCTCATGCTAAAATCGTCGCTAATTCAATCGTTAAGTTGTAAATTATTGTAAAAACCGTCGCAGATTCAATCGCTAAATTATTAAAACCATGTTAAGTGATAGAAGAGACCAAAAATTAAAATTTTAAATTTTAAATGAACGAGAAATAAAAGTACCTATCAATAAAAGGACTTTAAACATTAAATGCAAAAAAATATTTTCTCAGCATAGAATTGACCATATTATTATTTATTTTTTTCCACTTTAAATTAGAGAGCATTCACAAACACTTTAAGGCATAAAATAATATAAAAAAATAAAAATAAAAAGTTCAATAAATAAGAAATATTCATAAAGTCATACTAAATATTTTTATAATATCTTTTAATTATATTTTAAAATTTATTTTTGACTCAAATAAATATTAGACTTTAGGAAAATACTTTCTCAAGACCACAATTGCATTGAAATATACATAATTATAAAACTCAATCATCCATCATTTAATTTAAATTAATAAATAAAATTATATTTATTCGATCTTAAATCAATAATTAAATTTATTTATTACATATAATTTTTTAAAATTTTATGAGAAAAAAATTGATTCATATAATTAATAAAAAATATTGAATACATATTAATATATTATTAAAATTATAAAAGTTAATCAAAAATGAAATCATATATGTCAAAAGTATAAATAATTTTATTTGTGTGTCTTCTAATAAAATTAAGGATAATATTAATCTCCACTCTAATGGTCAAAATTCAACATATTTGATTCGACTTAATCTCTACTCTAACAGTTGAAAGTCAAAATATTTGATTCGACTCGACTCGACTCATATTTCACATTATTTATGATTAATATTTTGGGGTGCAGTTATCGTGCATAGATAAAAATCTATGCACTATGCATAGATTATTATGGACCCTTGGATCATTAGATCAAATTCTAGACATTAATTGTTATTACTCAATACTCACCACTCAATACTCAATTAAAAACATGATTCAATGTCTTATATAGGCTTATACATGATGCATAAGTAAAATCCTTATGCAGATTAGCCAAAGCCGATATTTTGCATTATAAAATTAATCTCAATCCACTTTATTGAACTCAAGGTGGTGTACCCATTTGATGTGATTTTAGTTCATTATTAGTTGCAATTTAATAATTGTTAATTATAAGTTGGTGTACTAAGATTCTTTAAAAAAATGAATGAATGAAGAAACATGAGAAAAAGAATAAAGGGAAAGAAAGAAGAATAGAGGGAAGAGTGTTTTGATTTAAGTGAGTCACGCGGAGGAAAGAAAGGAAGGCTAACTCTGTATCTAGCTGGCTGTCGGAGAGATCCCTCTGACCACGTGACTCACCACCTCATCTTTCACCTCTTTTTAAGTTTTAATAACTACTCTCACAACTCTCTCTCTCACTCACTCTCTCTAACCCCCATCGCTTTCTCCATACCTTCCTCCTAAACCCAAAACTATCACATCTCTCTCCGACGGATTCATTCAGATTCAAATTCTCTTTCACTTCAATATCACCATTGTTGCCTTCAAACGCTTCGATCTTCTTCTACGGTATCATTATTATCATTCTCTTTTCTCTCTTTCGCACTCTCTCGTCAACACATTCGTCGATTTTGCTCTTTTATGGCGCCAGTTTCAATTCCGTTATTTTTCTATAACGCTCCAACTTTAATAACCTCTCTCATTGATGCATTTTGCTTTTCGTTTGCTTGTATAAATAGGTTTTCATGTGTATGTATAGATTTTCATGTGTATGTATAGGTTTTGGAATCTGATCGTGTGGAAATCGTGTAAAAATATATTTAATGTTGACTGTTGAGTGAAGAGAGTAGACTTGAAGCTTTGTGTAGTATTGGAATTTAGTATTAGAATTAGAATTCAACTGTTTTTAGGGAAGTGTAACAGATAGAAGAGAGAGAATTGTGAATCTGATGAGAAAAGATGAATAACAATAATGTGGATACAGTATTGAATATTTATAGTTAGTTAGAGCTGTCTCTGTTTGTAACAGACTGTAACTAATCTAACTGTTAGTTACAATAACTCCAATAGAACTCTCTGTTCGGTGTTGTTTATTGCAGATAGCGCGGGATATAGTGGATTGTTGCAATAGTGACACTGTAGTGGCTATTTGACGATATTTTATACTAAGTAGCGTATCGCGAAAGAATAGCAGTTTTCTAATTCTGCTATAGTATAGTGCAGCTATAACGGCTATTTAATGACGCTCAGTTATGTTCCATCTGGTATAGTGCCGTTATAACGGCAATAGTGCTATAGTGACACTGTAGTGGCTAATTGACGATATTTTATACTAAGTAGCGTATCGCGAAAGAATAGCAGTTTTCTAATTCTGCTATAGTATAGTGCCGCTATAACGGCTATTTAATGACGCTCCGTTATGTTCCATCTGGTATAGTGCCGTTATAACGGCTATTTAACGACGCTCAGTTATGTTCCATCTGGTATAGTGCCGCTATGACGGCTATTTAATGATACTCAATTATTTTCCATCTGGTATAGTGCCGCTATAACGGCTATTTAACAACACTCTAGTAAGCATGGTTGTCAAGATCTAGATCTTAAAATCTTATAATTCGGCGACCTCACTCACCCCAACGATCTAGTTGTAAAATTGATGTATTGTAACAAGATAGATGCAAAATCGTAACCAATTTGTGAAAAATCATTGATTCGGTGTGAAACTGGCCAGTTCTGACCATGATCGCCCGTTTTTTGGTCACCACCTTTACAAGCCTAGAAGAAAGAAGTAAGAAGAATTAGGAAAGAAATGAAGGATGAGGATGACAAGATGTAGAGGCAGTATTGTCGATGGCGGATAGCGGGGTTCATGGCGGAGAGCCAAAATCCCGCAATACCGGCGGCTTTGCAGCGCCGTTATTGCGAATTATGGCGGAAAAACCCGCAATGGCGGCCAATATTTACCATTGTGGCGAGCCCAAAAACTGCCATGTACATCCGCAATAGCGGCAATGGCGCCACAATTTGATAACACTGTGTAGAGGCGCAACCGTTACGGTTCGGCGGCGGTGAAGATACGCCTTTTGGAAAGATGAAATTTTTATTTAGGGTTTAGAGAATAAACATATAAGTTCTAGGAATTATTTTAAACAACGGGTTTGGGCTTATAAACCAAGTAATTGGCTAAATATGTTCCTAATCTCTAACATATGTTTAGTATGGTAAATGGTTAATAAAGTATAAAAACTCAATTATACATGTCTAAAAAATAGAATATGAAACCCTCCCCCCAAAAGACACTTGCCTATCTCATCTCGTTCTTACAAAAATAATTGGATAGGATCTTCTGATCTTGATTATGATCTTATAAAAATAATTGGATATGATCTTCCAATCTTGGTTACGATCTTACTACCCCTCCCAAATTTATGCAAGATCTTGATATTGACAACTTTACTAATAAGTAGGGAAAGTCGTTCAATGTATAAACTTATGAGCGAAGATTAAATAAGAAAGAAAAGAGTATGAGAGATAAACTTTGATATATCAATAAAAGAGATTAATGTAAATATATGAGCTTTTGGAGACATTAGTTTTGTGCCTCATGTTAGCTTTGGATGTGTGGGGAGAGACATTGCAAGTAGTTGTGATGAGTCATGAATCTGAGTGGTAATCATGATTGTATTCTATGTTTATCCCTGGGTGTTTAATCTTAAGATAAAGGGATCCTACTATTCCTTTAGTGGATCATTCCCACTCAAATTACCAGTTCCGCTCACAAAACCTGTTTGGTTGAACATGAAGAGAGAGATTACTGAATTTCAGTTTTCTTTGGCTTTTTGGAAAATTATAGTAAGTATGAGATAGTAAATTTAAAATGCTGCCCTTTTAAAAAAAATCAACAAGAAATAAAAAAATGTGACAAACTTATAATAATGCATGGGTCTTTGGAGTTACAATACAACTGTACACAAGGCATAAATGGAAAAGAAAGGTTGCATCCAGCGCATTATGCGTGAAGGATGTGAATATTACATTTTTGGCATTTACAAGAATGACCATACTATTTTACTATAATCACTGTACAAATCTATCACCGCCCAATATTGAAGATAATTTCTTCCCAATAGTCAACTTTTAGCTTTGTGGATTCTATGTCCTTTTCAGATTAGGGTAGATTAGTGGTTCAAAATCTCATGTTTCATTGTAGCATCTCATGAAAGGATACATTGGGAATGCCGAACTTGTGGAAAGATTTACTCCACATGTTTTTTAATGTTTACTTATTTTTATTCACAATTTGGAGTATGGTCGTCCTGAATTTTATTATGTCTTTTAAGTTCGTCTTAGTTCATAATCTTTGTTCTCAAATTTTCTCATGCTATTGTGTCTATAATAATAATAGGGACTGACACATTAGGGTCAGTTGTAACTTGTAGCGGCTTAATCTGGAGAGGTTTTTTGTTCATGAGTAGCTAGGTATTTTAAACCAAATTTACTACATTTATTTGGGCACTGTAGCTTTATTGACTATCGTCCGTAAATGCTTCAGTTTAATGTTATATGCAATCATTTATACCATACCTTGAATTTGGTTCCTGCAGGTTATGGGATCTCCAGCTTGAAGTAGTTAGAGCTGCTTAAGTACATGTTTCAATGATTTGTGGTTTCAGAACTACCTTTTACTTTGATACATCTCTAATGGATCAAGAAGTGTAGAGAAATGGTCTTAAATTTGAAATTTATAAGAACATGGAGGGGACACGAGAAGATGCACGGCCGTCAGAGCAAAGGCAATCCAATGTGTCACACTGGCCTTCAGATTTCGTTGGAAAATTTGGATCTGTTTCTTTGGGACCTCAAGATGAGACCTTAAGTAATAAAGAATCACCTAGATATTCTAACCAAGATTTTATGTCACCTCAGAGGGCATCACAAGTTCTCTGGCACACTGGAATGCTATCTGAACCAATACCAAATGGTTTTTACTCCGTTGTTCCGGTGAGGATTGATTCATAATTTATTACTTTACTAGTCAGGATATGTAATTGCGCTTGGTATGAATGCACGAGCTTGGAGTATTTTGGTTGATCATGCCATGTTATGAATTGGAGATATTGATTGGTTTGGTATGATTTAGGAAAGAGTTTACAGGAAAACAAAGTTTCTTTAATTAGTCAAGACTTGAGAATAATTAATTGAGTTGGAACTCTCCGGAAGGAAAACAGAAAATGACATATAAATGTTCATTTACTCATATCATTTTTGAGATTTTTTTCTTTGATTTATCTTCACATATTATTCTTTCTTGATAATAGTTTTTTTTAATAAAAATTTGAAAGGAGACCCATAAGTGAAGCGGCTTTTTTTATGAAACTTCAGAGTTATTCAAAGTTTACAAAATACTGCCTTGAGCTCAAGTAGTCAGTTATATAAGTTGTAGGAAAAACCATGGGGATTTTTTGTAGCTGGTAAGAGTAGTGTGGCATCCACGTGGGTGGTGCTTGGCACAGTTAGTGGAGCTAGTAGCAATGAACTTGTGAAAGCACATGTTTTACTTTACTTGTTACAAACTTGTATTTAGCCTGTGCAAAAAGTTAGTCTTACAATTTGGGCTAGGCCTAACTCATCCCTACAAAACCGGCTTGTAAGGTGAGGATTGCCCCCACTTATAAACACAACATAGATCATATCTCTAAGCAATGTGAGACTAAATTCATCCCTTCAAACCCAACGCAATGAAGGTGTTGGGGATGCAATGAAGGCAAGCCAAATGCCGCAATTAAGGCGGCTAGGGGTGGGCCTCAATTAAGGCGGAAATTCCAACAGTTAGTTATTATGGTATCATACACTATCACAAGAGGTATCAATATCATTGGTTGTTAAAGAAGGGTTCATTTAGGTTTGCAAGAAAAGATAAATTCAGCACATTCTGGAATTCCTCGAGTAATTTTCCTCTTTTAAATTTAGTTTCCTGTTAAGTAATTATGGTTACTTGGTTATACTAGCTATTTACTTTATAATATAGTTATAAAGGGCAACATTCTGCTTATTTATGGCATGTATTATTCCTTGAGTTCATATGTGTTATCCTTTTTGATGTGTAACCAAGATGTTTTCCTCAACAATTTTCATTGTCATTAACTAATCTGATGATTTGCAGGAGAAAAGGCTCAAGAAACTTTTTGATAGTATTCCTACTCTGGAGGATCTTCAAGCTTTGGGTGGAGAGGGGTTTAAGGCTGATGTCATTGTTGTGGATGCAAAGAAAGATAGAAAGTTATCTATGCTGAAGCAACTAATTGTCACATTGGTCAAGGGATTGAGCACAAATCCAGCTGCAATAATTAAGAAGATAGCTGGATTAGTATGTACTTTTATTGTATCTTGTTTTGTAGCTCTTGTTTACTGTGTTAAGATTTTCTCGTATATCATTAATGTTCCATTATTGTCATTCGATACGATTTTTTTCCTTGTTCAAAAAAGCACTTTAAAATGTCAAATTATTTTCCAAAATAGTCGCATTGTAAATTTTAAGAGACTTGCTATTCATAGTTTCTACCTTTTGATTTTAGTCAGCAGCAGCAACTTATTTCAATTAAGTTATTCCACCTTAATTATCAATCACAAGTTTGTTGGTAGGCTTTAACGTCAATTATCTAGAGTAGCTTTCTTTTTATTTCCTTTATTTGATATTTATTTGATATTTTAAACTTAGTAAAAACTAAAAAGGTGCTTAGCATTTACTTCGATCTTGATTCTTGCACAGGTTTCTGATTTCTATAAGCGGGCAAATGTAGAAAGTCCAGCAAAAGCTGCACTTGAAGAATCCTCTCACATGTTTGAAAGTCGCGGTGTCCAGATGCTGGGGCAAATAAAGCATGGTTCATGCCGTCCTCGAGCTATCTTATTTAAAGTATTAGCAGATACTGTAGGTCTTGAAAGTAGGCTTATGATGGTAAGCTCTAGTTTATTTTTGTTGTTATAAACTGCAATTACACCCTGACTTACTGTTGTTTACCAATGTTTTCAGTCTAAGGATGATATATTTAGCAAAAGAACTAATGATAAATATTCAATGTTTTTTACTATCATATCTAATTTTGAAGGATACCTGTTTCTCTTCATCAGGGTTTTCCAAATGAGGGGGCTGCTGATTGTGTAGACTCTTACAAGCATATGTCTGTGATAGTTGTGTTAAATTCTGTGGAACTGCTGGTTGATCTAATGCGCTTTCCTGGCCAACTGTTACCACGATCAATCAAGTCAATTCTTATGACACACATTTCTGCAGCGGGAGAGAGTGATTCAGCAGAAAATGATTCATGTGATTCACCATTAGAACCAAACAGTCCTTTATATGGAGTTTCAGAGAGGTAAGATCCTGAGAGTTTGGAAACTGTTATTTTTTTGCTTTGGCTTAATTATATTTTTGTACCTTTTTTGTTTCTCAAAATTTTACCGTCCACTAATTTGCATTTCACCAATTTAACAACCAGTACTTATATATGATGCTGCATTTGTGTCCCATGTTACCAGGATTTCCAAGCCGTATGCAGTGCTTATGTGTTTGGGCACTCTCATACTTTGAGTTAGCTTATAGGAGTTAGATTCAAGCCCATTTAACATAATATCAAAACCGAATTTCGCTAGGATAGTAATTAAGCATTTTGCATTTGCATTTTGAATTGAAACTTCCAACTACGCATTGGCCAAATGAACTTTAAACCATCTGTTTTGTCCATTAAAAGAGTTGTTAATCGGCTCATGTTGATTTTATTGGTCTTCCTTACAGTGCTGAAAAAGACGAACATCTCCAATTCCATAGAAGATTTGAAACATCTTTAAATGTATCTGGTCCTAGCTTGCGAAGCATGATGTTACGATCAAATTCCAATCTGGAAGGGAAATTAAGGTAATATTTCCCTTGCTGGATCTCATGCTTTGGTTTTTTTGTCGTGTTATTTTTCATTATGATTAGGTTATTTTCTATCATTTGTGAGCCTTATTTGACTAGATTTCTTAAAGAAGTAGAATAACAACTGTTTTGTGTTAAATGATTTTGTCAATTTTCTCAGTTTGTCTCATAGTGAACCCAACATTGCAACTTCATTTGGTCGGCGCAGTCGAAGAAAGGTCATTGCTGAACAGAGGACTGCTAGTTCAAGGTTATTCCTGATTTGTGGTTTGTGGATTGATATATGTATGCATTTTAGGTTCAAAACAATTTTTTTGGTGTTGCTCATGATCCTGGCTATTGTTACTTTATAGATCACGGCACTTTAAAACTTATCTTGATTATAATTTGTCAAAGCATTTTATTTAACCTGGCCCTATTTCATGAAGGAGCAAACCAGTTTTAAAAAATAATGCTATTACAATCATAGTTCTGTGAAACCAGTTATATTTTTAGTTTAAATAAATAAAGCTGATTTAGATTTTATTCCTAGAGCAGAGGTGCTAATTTTATTAGGGATATTCTTACTTACCTTGCTTGTCTTATTTTCTGAAGCTTGTGCGTGATATTAGAGGTCTGTATAATCTGCTGACTAGTAGAATCATACTAATTATTTGAATTAGATGGACTTTGTAGATAAATTATCATATTGTCTTAAATATATTCTTTTCAATTTTTCTACTCAAATTTATCCGAAATTCAGCTTTTCTGGTTAACAATATAATCTCTGGTTATCTAATGGGTGGGTTAAATAAAACCATACTCTGCTACAAATTATTCCTGGTTTGAAGTATTGAATCTTCCAATGTAGTATGCACTTACAAGTTCATGCGGCTGTATATCTTCTATATATGTGCTTGCTTGTACTTCCTTTTCAGTATGGTTTCCACTAGTAAAAATTGCCTTCTCTGTTGCTTAATAAGTGATGCACATCCTCATTGCATATTGATTATAGGTAATTGGCAGCCTCCCTTAGTTAGAGAGTGTGAGATAATAGAGAGGGGTTATCTTTAGTTTTCAAAAGAAATTTAGAGTGGGAACCTGTCACCAATAGATTGCCAATTGTGTGTTTCTGATTTGTGAATCAGTGGCATCAGTATCACAGTGATCTACTAATCCAACTTACTAAAATACCTTAGAATATTAATACTTTGTGCTCAGTCTGCTTTTGTGCTTCATTTTTTTCTTTCTAAATTTGCAGTCCTGAACATCCATTATTTCAAGCTCGTGGGCAGTCTAAGCTTGGCCGTGACAAGACTGCATTTAGAGATTTTGCTGACGACCAGGCTACATCAAGGTTTATGCTTTTATGATTCCTTAATATTTGCTCGTACCCTGTGATTGGCCATTAGCTTTTATTTTTCGCTTGTAATTTTTCTTTTCTGGGTTCTTATTGCAGAAGGAAAACCAGTTGTTTGTTATCACCTCATTTTTTTTTTCTATCCAAGTTTTGTTGTAGAAATCTCTAATAAGTAGTTCCAATTCGGATAAAAAAAGTGATTTTGGTTAGTTCAATATTTATTTTTTAAAATTTCGGCCTAAAACTGGCAAAGCCTAACAATGTTAAATTATTATCACTCTAGGTATTGCAGTGGACTAGAAACTTAGAGATTATTTCCTTTTGTCCTTATTAATGTGGTGGTGTGGACTTAAGTTTCTGATGGTCATTATATCTTGTTTTTATATACATATATGCATGAGTATTTTCTTCTTCATATTTTCAAATACACCAGTCTCTTTTTTTTCAGATCCAGCTATAAGTCAGATGGTGCATCCTCATCAGAAGCTCGTAGAATACGACGAAGAAGCATCAGTATTACACCAGAGATTGGTGATGATATTGTAAGGTTGGCTGTTGCTCAATTATGCTTCTGCATTTCTGTACACTAAATTTGCTGTCCTTGATGCTGTTCAATGTTAAATTGGCTGCTATGCAATTTTTGAAGGGTTTCTGTAATCTGATATGAATGGGAATTAATTAACTGCTTTTTAATTTCCATCTGTTTTTGGAAGATTCCTTATTCATGTCCCATGTGCTCTTTTTCTTTCCTTAAATACTTCTTTTATTCCAATTTATGAAAGTTTCAGGTGAGGATTGTTGGAAAAATTAACCCTTGCTTGTGTTATAATGTAAATCACTAATTTGATATATTGTCAGAGGCTTGGTTATCATAAATGGTTCCTGCTTTGTGCTAAATTACCAATTACCAGTACAAGGAATGTGTTAATTATGCTAGTACCTTGGTCAAGCGAAGTGATGATCCCCCACTTCCTATTTTCATGGTGCATGACCATCTGTTATTTTAATTCAGTGTGTAATGTATTGTAAGGGAACAAGGGGATCTAAGTTGTTTTATAAGTTGTAATGTAATGTATTATAAGTTGTTTTATAACTGTGATAACTCAGGATCTAATCTCTGTAGGGCTGTGCGAGCAATGAATGAAAAACTAAAGCAAAACCGTCATCTAAGGGAACAAGGGGATGATGGTTCCTTGCCTCATTCTCCCAATGATAGAATTAACAGTGCAGAGCTTCAGAAAAATGTATGTGTTAGTATGCATTGTTCTGGTAACAATTTAGTATGTTACATTTAAACTGCCTTTATCTAGCTATGGCATCTTCAGTCATCTCTTATGCTTCACAGCCGTGGTTGCATCACTCAATCTATAAGATAGCAATATGCAATTGAACTTCATAATAAGTCTGATCTTTTTCTTATTAAAAAGAGAGCATAAAAACTATTTAATTTGTTGATGACCACAATATAACTGTAATAATTGGGAATAGAAATACTGTTGAATAAACTTTAATGTTATGTTAAGTGGGTTTTTATTAATAAGTTAGTGGAAAAATAAAGAGTCTCTTGTAGTTGAAAGACTAAGAGATAGTGGCCTATTAATAGTATTAATTTGTTTTAAATTTCCTAGTATAGAAGAAGTCTCTTGGGTCTATATAAAGACTTGATTGTATTCTCATTTTTAACAAGAAAAAAAAGTGCAGTTTTAAAGTAAGATCTCCACCAGTGGAAGTATAGTAGAAAAAGTGTCCAAAATTGTTATAACTGCAGTAGAGAAGTAATAGCCAGTTTTTCACAAATTGGCATAAGAGCTAATGACGAATACGATGAGTCAAATGCCGCTACCACGATTAACGAAGGCGACGAAAACTGGAGTATCCAAATGAAAGCTCTTCTGGGATCTCTAGATTCGTGGGAGACGGTCGAAACTAGTTTCACAGAACCAGATAACACCACGGGGAATACGGCGGCTCAAACCAAGGCGTTGAAAGAGACGTGTTCGAAGGATAAAACGGCGCTGTACATCTTGTTCCGAGCTGTTGATGATTCAGCCTTTGAAAAGATTGCAGGTGCAACGACTTCGAAACAAGCATGAGACACGTTAGAAAAAGTATACAAAGGAGCTGACCGAGTCAAGCAAGTTTGTCTTCAAACTCTTCGAGGAAAATTGGAGAGAATGAAAATGAAGGAGTCAGAAACTGTATCAGAATACATCACGCGTTTGCAAACATTGGTGAATAAAATCAATCGAAATGGAGAAACGATGACTGATGCTCGTATTGTCGAAAAGATTCTGAGATCTTTAATTGATAACTTTGAGAATGTTGTGTGCGCGATAGAAGAGTCGAAGGACCTTGCAACGCTCACAGTCGAAGAGCTGGCTGGTTCTCTCGAGGCACACGAACAACGTAAGATCAAAAAGAAGGAGGAGACAAACGACGAAGTAGTTCAGATCAAGGAGTCCACCAAAGACGAAAAGACACTCTTTTCTCAAAACTTTCGAGGAAGAGGACATGGCCGTGGAGGTCGTGACAATGGTCGAAGTGGTCGAGGCACCAACTTCGAGAGAGGACAGTCAAGCCAGCAAAATTGGCGTGGCAGAGGACGTGGTCAAAGAGGTGATCAGTCGAACTACTCCAACATCGAATGTTACAAGTGTAACAAACATGGTCATGATGCGAAGGATTGCAACTCCTACAAATGCTATAACTGTGATAAAATGGGACATCTTGCAAAAGATTGTCGAGTCGAAAAGAAGGTAGAAGAAACAACCAATCTAGCTTTGGAAGCCGAAGCGAATGAAGGCTTTCTGCTGATGACTCAAAAAGAAGTATACACAAATAATGGTAATATGTGGTACCTTGACTCAGGGGCAAGCAACCATATGTATGGTCACAAACACCTGTTTAAAGAAATGCAAAAGATTGAAGATGGTGGTCATGTGTCTTCCGGAGATGCATCGAAAGTGAAAGTCGAAGGCAAATGTACGATTTGTTACTTGCAGAAGGATGACTTGACTGGGTCAATCCAAGATGTGTATGTACCGGATCTTAAGACAAATATTTTGAGTTTGAGGCAACTCACGGAAAAGGGTTATTTGATATTCATGAAAGATCGGATATTACACTTGAAGGACAAGCTAGGGCATCTGATTTCTCAAGTCGAAAAGGAGAAAAATCGAATGTACAAACTGAACTTGAGAAGCGTTCGAGGAAAATATTTGCAAGTCAATGTCGAAGACAAAGCGTCGCTGTGGCATCTACGTTTTGGTCATCTACATCATGCTGGTCTTAGAAGGTTAGCAAAGAGGAACATGGTGCACGGGCTACCAGACATGGACTATGAAGGAAAGTTTTGTGAAGAATGTGTGCTTAGCAAACAAACAAGAACCTCATTTCAAAAGAAGGCAGAATATCAAGCTAAACATATTCTCGAACTGATTCATACCGACATATGTGGGCCAATCACTCCGGAATCTTTCAGTGGCAAAAGATATTTCATTTCCTTTATCAATGATTTCTCACGAAAGACCTGAGTTTATTTCTTGAAAGAAAAATGTGAAGCATTCGAGGTGTTCAAAAAGTTCAAAGTAATGGTGGAGAAGGCAACTGACAGACATATCAAAGCCGTTTGATCTGACAGAGGTGGTGAGTATACTTCGACAGCCTTTATGAAGTATTGTGAAGAGTAGGGCATAAGGAGATTTCTAACTGCACTATATTCACCTCAACAAAACAGTGTGGCTGAAAGAAAGAATCGAACAGTTCTTGACATGGTTCGATCAACTTAAGAGCAAGAACACGTCGAAGGAATTTTGGGCAGAAGCTGTACAATGTGCCATTTATGTTCAAAATCGATGTTCACATTCGAAGTTAGAAGATCAAACACCACAAGAAGCATGGAGCGGACAGAAGCCAATAGTTTCTCATTTCAAAGTATTTGGTAGTGTGGCTTATGCACACGTACCGAATCAACGAACAACAAAGCTTGAAGACAAAAGTCAGAAGTACATATTCATTGGGTACGATGAGAAGACAAAAGGGTATAGGCTGTTTGATCTCATAAGCAAGAAGGTGATAGTGAGTAGAGACGTTCGAGTAAACGAAATGAGCAAGTGGGACTGGAACAATTCGACAGAAGTTATCGTCGAAGTTGGAGAAACATCAGTCGCTGTACCGACAAGCACTTCAGCTGTCCTTGAAGATTCTGACAATGAAGATGAACCTGTACAACCCAGAATGCGAAGTCTGCAGGATTTGTATGATACAACAGAAGAGGTGCATCTTGTATGTCTTTTGGCAGATACTGAAAACATTAGCTTAGAAGACGCGATGCGAGATGAAAAATGGAAAACTGCCATGAACGAAGAGATTAAAGCCATTGAACGTAACAACACATGGGAACTAGCATAATTACCAAAAGGAAGTCAACCCATTGGTGTGAAGAGGGTATTCAAGAAAAAGATGAATGCTCAAGGCGAAATAGAACGGTATAAAGCACGGCTTGTTGCGAAGGGATACAAACAGAAAGCTGGAATTGATTATGACAAAGTATTTGCTCCTGTTGCAAGAATGGAGACAATTCGATTACTTATCTCACAAGCTGCTCAATTCAAATGGCCGATATTTCAAATGGATGTCAAGACAACATTTCTAAATGGTGTGCTCGAAGAAGTTTACATCGAACAACCACCCGAATACATGAAAGTTGGAAAAGAAGAAAAAGTGCTAAAGTTGAAAAAGGCGCTTTATGGGTTGAAGCAAGCACCGCGAGCATGGAATACACGCATCGACACATACTTCAAAATGAATAGTTTCAGGCAATGTCCTTACGAACATGCTCTGTAAGTAAAGAAGAATGGAGGTAATATGTTACTTGTTGCACTCTATGTTGATGATCTAATTTTCTTAAGTAACAATAGTCAGGTGATAGAAGAATTCAAGGGCACAATGACACGTGAATTCGAGATGATAGACTTAGGTCTGATGAGATTCTTTCTTGGTTTGGAGGTTCGACAAGAAGAAACTGGAATTTTCATTTCTCAGGAGAAATATGCAAAAGAAATCTTGAAAAATATAAGATGGAAAACTGTAATCTGATTTCGACGCTAATGGAACCAGGTGCAAAGTTGTCGAAATTTGATGGAGGAGAACGCATCGAAGCAAGCAAATATCGAAGTTTGGTAGGAAGTCTTCGATATCTCACATGTACAAGGCCAGATCTTTCGCTTAGTGTCGGAATTGTAAGTCGTTTCATGGAGGAACCAGTCTATACACATTGGAAGACATTGAAAAGAATCCTTCGATACATCCAAGGAACTGTGTCACTTGGAATGTTTTATTCAAGAGCAGAAGATTACTAGTTGAATGGTTATTCCGACAGTGATTGGTGCGGTGATATAGATGATCGAAAGAGTACGTCAAGATATGTGTTCTTTATGGGAAATACCGCTTTTACATGGATTTCAAAGAAACAGCCGATTGTAACACTCTCGACATGTGAAGCTGAATACATAGCAGCATCTTGGTGCGTTTGTCATGCAATATGGCTCAAAAGATTGTTGAGCAAAATGGAGCTAAAATAGGAAGGTGCAACAATAATACAAGTGGACAACAAATCAGCAATTGAGTTAGCAAAGAATCCAGTGAATCCTGAAAGGAGTAAACACATCGACGTTCGCTTCCACTTCATTTGAGAACATGTGAAGGAAGGAAGTGTCGAATTGAGGCATGTAGCAAACAAGGATCAAGCAGTAGATATTTTCACAAAACCATTATCGAAAGAAATTTTCGACTGAGGCAAGAAAATGATAGGCATGATGGATAGAAGAAACATTTAAGTTTACAGGGGAGTTTTGTTGAATAAACTTTAATGTTATGTTAAGTGGATTTTTATTAATAAGTTAGTGGAAAAACAAAGAGTCTCTTGTAGTTGAAAGACCAAGAGATAGTGGCCTATTAATAGTATTAATTTTCTTTAAATTTCCTAGTATAGAAGAAGTCTCTTGGGTCTATATAAAGACTTGATTGTATTCTCATTTTTAACAAGAAAGAAAAAAAAGTGCAGTTTTAAAGTAAGATCTCCACCAGTGAAAGTATAGTAGAAGAAGTGTCCAAAATTTTTATAACTGCAGTAGAGAAGTAGTAGTCAGTTTTTCACAAATACTGTTGAGTAATATTGATTAGAATTAGATACAGGAGACCAAGAAAAATATAGGTCAAATCCATTAAGTATTTGGAATTAATCACATGTCACTAGAACATTATTCATGCTAAGACATTATGATGTTGTTTAATCCATGTAGACTACTATGAATAGTCGAAAAATGCTTTGCTTGTTGTTTCAATGTTGTTTCTTTAGTTAGTGTATAAAAAATATTCGGATTGGTTTGTGTTTTTAAACATGATGCTTGACGCACGTGACTCCTGTACTGCATTATCACAGCTGTCAAATTTCTGTCATGCTGGTCATCATGGAACATCCCCCTTATTTCCGCTGCATCGTGACAATGCAAATTCTCAGAAGGCAATGTCATTACCCTCTTCACCACATGATTATCGAGATCAAACTTCCGAGACAAGCAGGCCACCGCGATATGAATTGAATGATGAACTGGAGTCAACTTGGAATAAAATCCTTGAATCATCAATGTCGAATAATAAACCTCTATTACCATATGAAGAGTGGAACATTGATTTCTCAGAATTGACTGTTGGAACTCGAGTTGGGATCGGTACGTTTTCAGATTTTCCCTCAAAGTTATTTAAATCATATGATTTTCACAGCGCGGCTCAGTATCATTCATATGATCTACGCATGATTGATTTTCTAAAATGATTGTGAATTCACAGGACTCTTATTATTTCTGAGATTAAATTTCTACTTATTTGTGCCTGATTGTGAAAGACCCTGGTAGATCTGGTTCAGATCTGAATTTTACCCCAGGGTTTCCATTGTTTGAGTTTGAAAATCCAAGAAAAAACCTTTAGTACTAAATTATACTTCTCTCGCATGAAAAAAAGTAAAAATAAAATTGCATGATTCATTTTCTGTCTTTTTTCTGGTTTCAATATTTTCATGGCTTAGGGTTGTCTATGACTGTGGATCTCCTTTAAAGAAAGAATCAGGGAAGAGGAAAGAAGGCACTGTAGTTTTAGCCATGGAATGAATGCATGGGATGAGAAGGTGGAAAGAAATTAAGTAATTACTAAATTAGTAAAGAACTCCAACTAAGAGTTAATAATTGAGGAACACAAAATCTAATCGAACATACTTAAGGAAAAAGTTGAGTTTTTGAAATTTATAACGATATCAAAATTAAAGTATCAGTAATTGTTAAATAAATAAAATTGGAAAGTTAGCTACTGTACCTTTTTTTTATTTAAGCTGTCAGCTGTGTTAGCAGCTGTTAGTTATTTTTGCTGCGGTACCAAAAAAGTTAATTTTATTTTTTTACCAACTCAGTATGATGATTCAACTGATTGTTCAAAATTCTTTTCATGATTTACATTTCCCTGAAGAAAACTAGGTTCATATGATTTATGGAACTTCATTGCTCTCTATACTTTTCCAGGGTTCTTTGGAGAAGTTTTCCGTGGCATATGGAATGGCACAGATGTTGCAATCAAAGTTTTCCTTGAGCAAGATTTAACTGCTGAAAACATGGAAGATTTCTGCAATGAGATATCCATTCTCAGGTATTTTTGTGATGATTTATTGATTGTCATTAATTTTAATGTTGCATCAAACAGTTACTGACTCCGGTTTCTTCTTTTTGTCTTTTATTCTCCTCCAGCCGACTCAGACATCCTAATGGTACTGTCTTACCTCTTGTTTACTTATATAGTTGTATGGCTTTTCACCAATTGTTATTGCACATTGTTTTTTTAGTTTGAAAATATGTGTAAGACAACCTAAATTGTTGTATCATCAGTTTATCGAATTCTTAAATTATATGATACTGTTGTGCATATACAGTCCTCCCAAGAGTATCTCATGTCATGTAAATTTTTTGAATATCTCATGTAGCATATTTTCTTTGAGATCATATACAAGTGAATAAGTGATTGAATTTTATGCAGTCATCTTATTTCTTGGTGCATGCACAAAACCTCCACGGTTGTCAATGGTGACCGAATATATGGAAATGGGATCTTTGTTCTACTTGATTCATGTGAGCGGTCAAAAAAAGAAGCTTAGTTGGCGAAGAAGACTAAAGATGCTGCGTGACATATGCAGGTAAGTATTCTGGTTATTCACATATTCCAGAATATTCTTAGCTCTCCATTGTTTTACAATATAATTCATTCAAACTTCGTTGTCCATTAACCTTCATGTCAGATATTGTTGGTTCTGCAAATATCAATTATGCATATAGTGGTAAATTCTGTTCATCCAGCCTAATGGTATACGAAACAGATCCTACCATAGCAAATAAGACAATAATAATTTGCTTAGGTTTTTCCTAAATCAAAGAGAAATACAATTTAATTTACAACTCGTCAGACATTTTGAGTTTAATTGTTTTATCATCACTAATGATAATTCATCATAAAGAATTATCATCCAGGGCCAGATTATAACTCACTTGTCATAATGTATCTCTGTTTGTCAAACTGTTTATTCTGCAAGACTTGTCAATCTGGTGAATTGTGTAATTTTGATAATTGATATTGATAAGATTGTACTTCATTTGTCGACATTTACAAAAATTACTTCTCGGTAATGAGTAGGGGCTTGATGCATATTCATCGAATGAAGATTATTCACCGTGATGTGAAAAGTGCTAATTGCCTCGTGGATAAGCATTGGACAGTGAAAATATGTGATTTTGGACTTTCTAGAATAATTATAGATTCTCCAATGAAAGATTCTTCTTCAGCTGGAACACCTGAATGGATGGCTCCTGAACTAATTCGAAATGAACCGTTCACTGAAAAATGTGATATCTTTAGCTTAGGGGTGATAATGTGGGAGCTCTGCAACTTGAGTAGGCCTTGGGAAGGCGTCCCTCCAGAGAGGGTATGTTAGATAGATTTGTGACGAATTAATTTTTTGTTATGGATTTTATATTGGAAACAAAATGAGAATTTATGCTAACTACTTTTAATTTTCTGATCAGGTGGTTTATACTGTTGCTAATGAGGGTTCCAGATTGGAGATTCCTGAAGGTCCGCTAGGCAGGCTGATTTCAGGTCTCTGCAACTTATTCATAACTTGATTCAAGACTCTCCTTTTTTTTTTTAAAGATGAAAATATTAAGTATATAGTAGTATTATAATTCATATCCCATCTAGTTTAACTGGTTACTTCATTTTCATGTGCAGAGTGCTGGGCTGAACCGTATGAGCGACCAAGTTGTGAGGAGATATTGTCTCGCTTGGTGGACATCGAGTACTCAATGTCCTGAAGCTGCGGTTATCTTTTGTACATAGTGAACTCTGGATAGAGTTATCACATTGTATGATGTTGTAAACTAATAAATTTTATGCTCTCAGATCATGTTTAAACTCCATGCATTGGTGCGTCCCTCTTCCTTTGCTGCAAAATCATATCTTATGCTAGGCAATGAAAGAGGAGGATAAAAAAAGGGCTATGGTTGCTTTTTATCCAGTTCTTATTACACAACCTTTGACCATTTTTAGATGATAGTTGAAAATTTTGAAAGTAATTCATGACATAAGATACTTAAAAAACCTAATCCTTCTTGCTTCCGTTCTTTTAATTAGTTTTTGGCAAATGCTAACATGTGCCTTTAAGACACAAGGCACATGTTAATGAATTACATGTAGAAGTATTATTTTGGAGTGGGTACATTCAATTCGACATTTAAAAAAGAGAAATGCTAGTCATACACTAAATATTGACAACTACACCGTAGGTTTATACGGATTTATTCTTATATCATATTTAATGATTATATTTTATTTTTTCCTGACACAAGCTTATACATAAGCATGCTGTAGTTTGGTAGTTGTAATATACGGTGTATGCTATTTGGTGTAAAAATAGCAACACTCTTTAAAAAATAGTTTTATTCAATCAAAATTATACATCAGTAGTTTTAACTCGTGCCCTTGAAATTTTAGAATTTTGTTTTATTTAATCCAAATATTCTATTACTTTCTATTCGTGCCCTTAAAAATTAGCAAGACCCTTATTTTTTTTATTGAGATGAATGAGTAGTTTTTTTTTTGAACGAGAGATGAATGAGTAGTTAAATTTTAATCTAGGATACTAGTCAAATTCAAGTTCAAAGACAGTTCTCGAGAATATATAAATAAAGGGGTTGCTCTTTTCACCACTAACCCTTATAAAATTTAAAACTGTTCTCAAATTTGAAATTTGAAAGTATGTTCTCAAATTCAGAGGTATATTTTCGTAAGTATTTAAAATATACCATATTTAAAGTCATCTATTTTATTTTGTCAAAATTTAGTTTGTAAATGTATCTCCGTACTGATGGAATGATGAGTTCGTATGTGCAATTTCATAACTCATGGACAAAATTTGATATGGCAGTGAGTTAATTTCACAACTCGGATGGAATGATGAGTTCGTATGTGCAATTTCATAATAACTCATGGACAAATTTTGATATGGCAGCGAGTTAATTTCACAACTCGAAAATAATTTTGAAGATATGGTAGTGTGTTTATTTCACAACTCGAAAATAATTTTGAAGTATACTTTCGTAATAAGGCAATAAGTTTGTCATAAATTTGACAATTTTTTTTAAAAATCTTATACTTTAAGTCATTTATACTAAGTATACATAAGTATACATTATTGTTATTCAATTAAATCGTATACCGATGTAATTCAATTAAAATTCATAAACAAATATCATTGTTGACATATTACAAGCAAAATACAAATATTATCAAAATATAAATAAAAGTGAACTATTGGGTATATTCGACACCTCAGTTCCTTCTTTGCCTCATATATTGCAAGACATTTCGTGCCTCAGATAGAATGACCTCTATAGTGGCTCTCATACGGGTGCCTTACACAAACTCTCTCTCTCTCTCTCTCTCTCTCTCTCTCTCTCTCTCTCTCTCTCTCTCTCTCTCTCTCTCTCTCTCTCTCTCTCTCTCTCTCTCTCTCTCCCTCTCTCTCCGCTCGCTCTCTCTCTCTCTCTCTCTCTCTCTCTCTCTCTCTCTCCGCTCGCACAATAGCCATAATGCATTGACATGCAGGTAACACATCAACATGATCGGTCCTAGTCTGCTCCTCCTCTAATATCTCTTGAAGAATTGTCCTAGGTAGATCTCCTTGAGCATATGGTGTCAAGTAAGGATGTGACACTCTGAAATACCATTGGATGTAATCGAATGCACTAATCCATGACTGAGGAGCTGGCACACTTCGTGCTTCCTTTGGTACCATGGGATTATAGAAATCATCAAACATCATATACCATCTCTGTGGACAACAGTAGAAGGAGCAGACATATAGGGGTCTCTTGGAATACCCTATAGAAATCTGAACTAATGCATGACTCACTCGGGCAGATGTGGATAAATCAGGTGTGATCGACAAGCAAACCATCTAGAGTAGAAGACTATGTCATTCAAGGGACACGTCTGACGATGATCGTCGTATGGTCTGTAACGTATATCATTTGCTGCAATACAATCGAGAAACACTTGGAACGACTTGATTGCCTGATTTCCTCTAAGCGGGATGAAGCAGAAAATACATGCTTAAGCTTCAATATATTCCTCCTCATATGACCATCCAAAGATGTGTAGAAAGTGAGAGAAGGTCCATGCATGAAAACGGTTCAGATAAAATATTAGTAACAATGTAGCACAAGTGTTATGAAATATTAGTAACAACAAAAGTGAAAATATATTACCATAAATGCGTGTTGCTTTCTGTCATATGTCTAGTCTTCCAAGGACACGCTTCACCAAACTTCGAGTATAGTTAAACCAAAAAAGAGGCCCCCAACTGAACTAATGAATTCGCTCGAAGTCAATGAAGTATCTAAGGTAGACGACATCAACATAATAAACACTTTTTTCTGTAAATATGGACGTGCCAACCAAATACACGAGGTATGACCTCAATGCACATGTTGTATGATGCAAAACATGTACATCATCACCGCCACCCTCCATTGTTGCAACCAGGTGGTACCTATACAACTCCTCCAAAAATGCAAATATAACATGACACCCTCTAGTGTCATCCATACCCTTTAGGGAATCACCTAGGCCAACTCCCAATTATTGCACCATCATGTCTAGTGATTCTGAAGTGGTTTAATAATCTTCCCTTGATCGAAAGATGTATCAAAGATAACACATCATCAAGTGTGATGGACATCTCACTAATCTGAAGACCGAGCTTTGATGCCAACTAAAGGTGAGAAAAATACACAAGAAGGGGGTTGAATTGTGTATAGAGAATTCTTTTTACTTCTGAATAAACCAACTTCTGGATCTGAACAAGTTCATAATCAGAACTCATAATAGTTAGCAGCGAAAAAGAAATAGTGCAGAAACAAGAAGTAACTCAACACATAGATTTATCCCAGTTCCTCCCACAAATTGAGAGTAGTCCAATCCTCTTGTCCAACAAGATATTTTTCACTATAATCAATCAGATTACACTTTGCTTAAGCAAACTAGCAACAAACTTTAACTGGTCAATCACACTAGAAAGACACTTCTGCTCAAGCTCACGGGCAAGAGACTTCCACTACTCAAGCAAACTAGCAAGAGACTTCATATACTCTAAACAAATAGTTAAGAAAAGATAACCACTATACTTGATGTAATCTCAGAGGTATAAAATCGATAGAATACAAACACAAATATTCTTTAAACACTTAAGATTTCTAAGATATACAAGGATAAGAAATCTTAAGATCTTGTGCAGCAAATAACTTTAGCTCAAATATGTTCAGACTTGTTCTTGTTAGATCATTAGTTGTTTCCCCTCAAATTTTCAACTCCTTTTATAGAGGTAGAAAAAGAGACGTTGGGAGGAAACTTGTACAAGTGATCTTTATAGAGAAGCAGTTCCAAGAGAGACGTTGAAAGATGATATGTTAAGATCTTCATCCTCTGTGTAATAGCCTTAACCATGACGTCTTTCTCATACTAGGTATCTACCAATATGTTGGAGCATACTTAAGATGTCATGTCAACTTTTCTTAAGCCTTGGACTAAGAAGTCCTAGTTGATTTTCTTCAAAATCTAGATTTGGAAAGATGGTTCTGCTTTATAGACAGAGTACAGAGACAAGAAGATGAGTACATTTAACTCAGGTCTTCAGGGTCTGAGCTGTCACCAGAAGCTGAGATACCAAGTGCTGAGACATCAGATTCTCATCCTTCAGAATCTAAGTCATTTAGCTTCTTTTCAAAAGCTCTTTATTAGGGTCAGAACCAAGTTGATTTTTAAGCTTATGATCCTGCACACTTAAAAAAAATGTTAATATACCCAATTGTTCTTTAAGTACTTTTTTATCATCAAGACCCAAGGGATATGAACAATTTTGTTCCAAAAACCTCATCCAAAAAACTCAAGAATGACATCAGGAACAACAACATTAACAACAAACTGATCAAAATGGACTTTGTGGGCAGCAACATGTGACACGTACCTCTGGAAAGATGAAGCCAAATATACCTGAACTGTGGAAGTGGATGTTTATGCATTAAATAAATTGGCACCAATTGGTGGCCGGGAAGGTCTAGCTCTCTTCCTACGAACATATGCATATTGGGACACCCTACAGTGGCTCAATATATCTTGGTTGTCTATATTTTTACTTATAATTAGATTAAAAAAATCTTATAAAAAACTAGAACTCAAACCCAAATGACAGACATGCAAAATCAAATAAGTTGATTAAATGCAAACAAAATATAGAAGTGGAAGCTCTTGGATTGAATGAAATGGAGTATATATTGAGAAAGCTCACAGAGGTGTCTGAGCATCACTAAGGGTGTGTAACACCCGTATAATTTTAATATTAATTTAATTTAGAATATTGAATTAATAATTAGAATTGTTAAGGATTTTGTGAAAATAATAGAAAAATAATGGTTTATGGCAATTGAGCCATGTGAGGAAATAGTAAAAGAAAGGGGTGTGATATAGTAATCCTTTTACTAATTTTATTATTATTTTCATAAAACAATTGGATTTGGGGAAGAAAGAAAGAACGTGCAAGAACAGAGGTTTGGGAACACGAAGAACGTGAAAGAGAACTGTAGAGGGAGAGACCAAGGATCAAGAACTCTTGTCTAAGGTAAGGGGGACTCTCCATTTAATCTCTATTATCGTATTATGGGTAATAGTATAGATTGGTAGTATTGTTTAGATCAATGGATTGCATATTCTGCTGTTGTGTTCATCTTTGGATTGGAATTCTGACTGTTAATCCCTAATAACTGAATAGATTTGGGTTATGATGGGTAGAATTGATTGTAGAATTATAAACTGTGATTTTTGGGTGAATTATGTGATGTTAGAATGTGAAATTTCTGGTTCTTAGACCCAAATTGCAGGCCGTACAGATGAATTCGCGATGAAGATGAATGGGTAAGTTGCAGATTTTGGTAAACTGCTGCCCATTTGCGTATGATACGCGTATGGAGGGGATGATACGCGTATGATACGCTCCCCAAGTGTGCATCAGGTTGCACCTTCTGCTCATACGCGTATGGAGTCTGGCAGATACGCGTATGCATGTGTTTTGTGTGGAAATATGGATCTGTTGATACGCGTACGATACGCGTATGGTGTGTGTTTTGTGGAATTTTGGCCCTGTTGGTACGCGTATGGTACGCGTATGGCCAGCGTGACCTGCCGATTTTGCTGTTTTGTGATTTTGAAAGTTTGACGACGTGTAACTTTTAAACTGAAGAATTTGCAGGAATTATTGTTATATGATTTTGTTGAATGGTGCAATTGTATATATATATGAACATACTTGTTAATGATGATGATGTGTGATGATGAAATGAGTATAAGATGATGCTACTCATAGTATGGTGATGATGATAGTATGTTGTATATATGTTTGCATGCATTCATAATCATTTGATGAAGGTTGTATCCTAATGATGAGAGGATGCAGTGAAGGGCAAGATTCCCATTAAGTGAAATCTGTGCTGGCAGGGCCGTATCTGGATGATGATAGATCGGTCGGTGGGTTTTCCCATTGATGATGTTGGTACCACATGCATAGTGTCAGTTTCATACATATGCATGATTTTTGTAACATGATTAATATATGTTATGTGATGACTTGATGTCTGTGAATGCGTGACGATGATGTGTCTGAATATGAAAAGATTGGGTGAATGATATAACTATGATATATTGTTATTTATGATGCAATAACATTGGTTAACTGTGATGAGACTCACCCTTACTTGTTGTCATTTTCAGATTGAGGATAGCGGCGCGACTTGGTGAGGATTAGATCATAAGTCGGTCTAGTTGTTGTGTCGGTGTCATGCTCTGATAGATGTAACACTGGGAACGCGATGTTTTGAGTTTCGATTATAACTCTAATTGTTTATTGTTGAAGTCTGATACATTTATGATGTAATGTTGACTTGTTGATTCAATTCCGCTGTGTAAACATGGTTTTTATCTAATGAGTTATAATATAGATGTTTTCAGTGAATGCATGACATATGCCGAACGTGTGTTTTCTTTTATTTATGAATTGTGGCACCTCTATACATGTTACTCTGATTAATATTTGTTTAATTGTCACGGGGTATTAGAGGGGTGTTACAATAGTGGTATCAGAGACTGGTTGGTCGTTGTGACCAGAGTCTTAGTGTCAGTCTTTCCTGTGTATGCAACTAATATGAGTTATTCGTTGATACTTTTGTTCTGACTGGATTGTTTGTGATTAAGTAGAACAATGGCTGGAAGAGGAGGAAGAAACGATGATGCTATCGCTGAGGCTCTAGGCATGATTGCTGGTGTGCTTGGAGGGAATGCTGTAGGAGCAGGGATTGGTGCTGAGAGGCAATTGGGGAATTTTTAGAGGAACAATCCTCCATTGTTCAAAGGCACGCATGATCCTGAAGGTGCTCAGAAATGGCTGAAGGAGATCGAGAGGATTTTCATTGTCATCGATTGTGCTGAGCATCTCAAGGTGAGGTATGGCACACATATGCTGTCTGAAGAAGCTGATGACTGTTGGTTGGCAACCAGAGCTGAACTGGATGTTGATGGTATAGAAATTACTTGGGCTATATTCAAAAGGGAATTTCTGAGAAGGTATTTTCCTGAAGATGTTAGGGGCAGAAAAGAGATTGAATTTCTGGAACTGGTTCAAGGTAATATGACGGTACCAGAGTATGCCGCAAAGTTTGTGGAGCTAGCAAAGTACTATGTGCACTACAACAATGATGAAGCTAGTGAGTTCTCAAAATGTGTCAAATTTGAGAATGACCTTCATGATGAGATCAAGCAAGGCATTAGATATCAGAGGATTCGAAGATTTGTCGATTTAGTGGACTGTAGCAGGATTTTTGAAGAGGATAACATTAAGCTGAAGTCATCTCACTCTCGCGAGTTGGTTGACAGAAAGGGTAAGAAGCCTATGGATAAAGGTAAGCCATATGGTAGAGGTAAGTCTGCTGATTGGAAGAAACCTAGTGGGGGAGATTCCAGTGCTCGTATAAGATGTTATAATTGTGGTGAGATGGGACATCGTAGGAACGAGTGTAAGCTGGATCAGAAGAAGTGTTACAAGTGTGATCAAGTGGGCCATATTGCTGCTGACTGTAAGAAGAAGGTTGTGACTTGTTACAACTGTGGTGAAGAGGGTCACATTAGTCCAAATTGCACCAAGCCAACGAAGAACCAAGCGGGAGGAAAGGTTTTTGCTTTGACAGGGTTAGAGACTACTCCAGAAGACAGATTGATTAAAGGTACGTCTTTCATTCATGGCACACCTTTAGTTGCAATTATTGATACTGGAGCAACTCATTCTTTTATTTCTTTGGATTGTGCTGAGAGGTTGAATCTAGAGATATCTGACATAAATGGAAGTATGGTTATTGACACTCCTGCGTCGGGTTCAGTAACTACTTCATCTGCATGCTTGAATTGTCCGGTTGACATTTTTGGTAGAGAATTCGGGATGGACTTAGTGTGCCTTCCGTTGAAACAACTCGATGTAATCCTGGGAATGAACTGGTTGGAATTCAACCGTGTTCATATTAACTGTTTTGCGAAGACGGTAATTTTTCTTGAAGAGGTTAGTTCTGATGTAGTAACCTGCAAGACCAAGAAAACTACAAATTTTCTTGAACTGGTTGGAATTCAATCGTGTTCCGAAGTTAGTGTCAGAAATTCGTAGTTTTCTTGGTCTTGCAGGTTACTACAGAAAGTTCATTGAAGGATTTTCGAAGTTAGCATTGCCGTTAACTAAATTAACCAGGAAGGGACAAGATTTTATTTGGGATGCAAGGTAATATATTGTATATGGTATGTTTTTCTTGTCTGATAAAGGTAATATATTGTATATCTTCACGATTTTACTCCAACTCAGTCTGTTTTACAAATTAGCGACAAAAACTTACAAATTAGCATTGGTTTAAAGTTGAGGTTGTCTCTTTGTTGTTGTTATCTCATTGTTAGAGTGTTTTTTAATATAGTGAAAGTAACTTGTCTGTGTGAAAAAGTTAGAGACTTTTCAAGGCTACTGGTTTTTAATATGACATTTGATGTTCAATTTCAATATCATGTTTGTGTAGATTTGTGAGTGCAGTGTCTGAAAAACATATGTGTGGAACCCTTTGGTCATGGAACCTGCCCTTGGAATTCTTAGAATTCATCCTATGTGAAGGTGGGAGGACAGGCTATAAGTTGATGTTATTATTTGTTAACAACTGACTTCAGCTATAATATTGCCCAGAATGCTGGTAACGGATTAAAATTCACATTGGGTTCTCCTGTCAACTTTGCGAAACGAATTTACATGTGCAGTGCACAAGATAATTTTAGATAGAGTGAATTTTCAATTATTTCACACTTTTATAAATTAAACTAGTCAGAGACCCGTGCTGTCGCCCGGGTGTATTATTTGTGGTATAGTAATTTTTGAATCATACGAAAAATGTGAAGTAAAGAAGTTTGAACAAATTGCATATATAAAATGGAAATAAACCGTTTAAAAAAAGTTTTACTAATAAGATATTAGTAGTATGAAAATTAGGTTCTAAGTTAAAATAATGATCCATACAAAAGTTTAAAGATAGGTCAAGAACACAAAAGCAAAATAAGGTCAAGTATTAAATTAAATAATTGACGGTCCAACAACAATAGAGGATAACATGACCCGTTATATAATTCAACAAGTACAAATGTAAAGGACATGTGAGTTGGAGAAAAAAACAAAATTTTATAACATGGCCCATTAAATAAAAGACATGTGAGTTGGAGAAAATTTTTTTTATCAAATGCAAATGTAAAATTTTAAATATAGATTTAAGTGTATTAAATAATCTTACGGAAGAAAAAAAATATCTAAAAATAAGAATTTTGTCTCTCAAATTAAGATAATGATTGATTAAATTAAAATAGATATTATATTAAATTAAAATAGATATTATGTTGATAGTAACCCGTGAAATAAACAAAAATATTATCTAAATTAAAAAATTAACCTGTGAAATAAACAAAAATATTATCTAAATTAAAAAATTAATTATACTATCATTCAATTGATTTTTCCACTGAGAATAGATTGCTATCATGCAATTATACTTAACAACTCTAAAATCAATTGCAATTCAAACACCAAAAATGATGGATCAAACTTCATATTCCAACATAAATTCACATAAAAGTACATGTATTCTCAATTTTTGTATTTATATATTGAAAATGAGACGATACAAATGAGAATTGATATATTATAGTAAATATTTAAATTTCCTTTATATTTTAAAGATAATATACAAAACACTCAAAGATATTTTTGTAAAATTATTAATAATATGACGCTATCATTTGTTTTGAACTATCTCTGTAAAAAATGATTAAAAAAATACATTGGTAGTTATTTTCAAATTGAGTATCTTTATAAGAAATGAAGAAAAATAGTAATGTCCCTCCATATGCCTAGTAAAATACATGCTTACTTAATAATTTTGGTCTGCTGCAAGGAAATTACAATGCCTTGAAATTGTGCATGTATTTTTTGAAGATATTATAACAAAAGGACATCGTTATAACTATTTGAAATTCTATGGCCATAATAAAAATTCATAATCATCATAATGACATGGAAGAGTCATATTCCCAAACCAAGAACATGATATATAATGGAAACACCATGTTCATAACATTCTACAAATTGCAATCTCAGAGACTTGGACAAATGAAAAAAGAAAAACTCTAATCATAAGATGATGTTAATCAGAACATGAAAATTTTGATCAAACAAAGACACAAGTTACAACAACACGTTGATCATCATTTGTACTGTTTAGCATTGTGAATATTCTTTGTACCATCTTTGAGGTAATGAGATGAATGAAGAATGTGATGTTCAATATCATCCATTTTCTCACCTTGTGCTTCAACCATAACAGCCATGTCCAAAAACCAAAAACACTTGATAAAGTTCCAACAAACTCTTCTCAATCTCTTTTGCAGCATCATGTCTGTCTTGTATCTCAACCACAGTTTCAAGAACCTTTCCTCTTCCATGTTCTTGTATTGCCTTTCCTAAAATACTTTCATCATCTCCATTTGATACTATCTTATCAATCACCTCTTCATCTGCATGTTCCCCTGTCACTGTATAGTATCTTCTCCCTACTGTCTCTTTGTATTCACTCATCATTCTCTGCCTCAGTCCCTGTCAAAATCAAAAGCACACAAACACAACATCGAACAGCTGCTTTGAAGACCAGGTATAACAACAACAACGTCCAAAAAGAAGCTCCTGATACATTTGAGTATGTGTTCAGCTCCTACTGCTAAAGAAAATGTCGAGTAGAACTTCCATCATGATATCGGAGTATAAATTAGACAATTATTAAACTAATGCAAAAACAATATATTATTCCAAAAGGGTCTAATCACTTAAAACAACATGGCGTGGAAATTTTATCATAACAATAATTCCATTGTTTGATCAATTACGTACATTGGCGATATACTTAAAAAAGAAACAATAATGAAAAGCATATAAAGTTTACTGGTGAAATTTGATATTAATCAAACTTTCAAATTTGGACAAAATATCATCCTAATCAAATGAAGAAAAACTATGTATCTCTATACCTACATTGAATGCACTCCAGTGTCTATTTGAAACAAAAGCATATCTAGTGAACCCATGTTCTGATCTCCTGTCCCCTGAAATAAGAGATTCAAAATATAAGCAATACAAAAAAAAAGCAATTTCTGTTGTACATTGTTTGAACCGATTTTTTCTATTTGATCATAAGTCTTTTATTACCTGAGAATATATTTTACGTGCTGCTTCCAACAGAGACATCTCTGTATCGAAGGTGTTCACCATTTTCAAAACTTGTGGCATGCCAACATACTGCACAAACCTGTGAGCATCACTAACACCAAACCAGTCAGAAGTTAAACCAAAAGGCTTTAGGAAGGCACCAAGATGAGGAGTATGAATCAGATATGGAGAAACGGTTGTCGGCAGCGAGGTTGTTTGAAACTACATAGAAAACTCAACCAACCAAAACCATTACTCAACCAACCAAAATTATACCATCACAATAATATACATCAACTCAGTTTAATCCATGAAATTACAAAAAAAATCCAGCCAACCAAAAATACATAATGTATGTGCTTCAAATTTATATAATAGAAAAAAAACAAAAATAGTAGATTAAAACAAAAATAGAAGAAAAAGAACCTTGAAATGATTATTTTCATGGATGAAGACCATTAATACTCTGCATCATGTAAATCCTTTGAAAAAAATTGTTGCTTACTTGTTTCTTTCTTCTGAAATCAAAACCTCTAACAATAAATAAATAAAAACACCATAAATGAGAAGAAGTAAACGTAAATGAAATCATAACACCATAGATCTAAAAATATGAAGGAGTTAAAACGAAAACAAAAATGTGATGGAAGAGAACTAAAAAAGTGTGGAGGGAAAAGAAATTCTTCAAGTACTGAAAGAGCAACTTTTCCATCCTGAAAATGAAATGTGATAAGAATTCAATTCTCAAAAATAACACCGCTATAAAATATTACTTGTAGAAATAAAGGCCTTGAATTAAAGAAGCAAATACAATAAACTACTAAGGGAATTGAGCTCTACCTTGTATTCCTTCACCCAGGCTGCAAGGTGATCTGTTCCAAATTGGGCTTGAAAAATTTCTTGCCATCAATCTGCTGAATAATAATTAGAGGTACTTGATCTTCCTTAAGTCCAAAATACTGCCAAGAAAAGTCATTCAAAATGTCAAATATCACTAATAAGAAAATAATAAGTTCAAATATTTTGATACAAACATGTAAGGCACCCATTTTTTTCAATCGAACTCCACCATAAGATCCATGCCTTGCTGTTGTAAGTTTGTTGCAGTCCCGGGTAGTTTGTGTCAAAATCATCGAAAAGCATTATACAAAAATCAAAATAAAAAACTAAAAAATACATATCCAATGCAAAATATTGGAAGTCATCCAATACATATCACTTGTCTTTAGAACCAAGAACAACACAAATAAACAACCGCAAGAATCGTGATTTATGAATCTGAATGAATGAGTGAATGTGTCTGAGTTTTACTTACTTGGTTATAATGTAGAGAGTGTTAGTTGATTCGCGAAGAAGATTGGCGAGGGCTATGTTGATGGCGGTTGGACGTGCATAAGATCTTCACCGTTCTCTATCAATTGCTGGATCTCTGGTTATCGATCGTGACCCTAATGCCATTTGTTGTTATTTTTTTCGATTCTTTCTTTGCTTGAACTTTGGTGACTCGGCGACAGATTAGGGTTTCAGGAAAAAGTGATAAAAGAGAAGACGAGAGAGAGAGAGAGAGAGAGAGAGAGAGAGAGAGAGAGAGAGAGAGAAAACGAAAGTGAGGAGGAAGAAGATAGAGGGATGGTTTTGAAAAGAAAAATGTGGCCAATGACAAAGTGACAAGTGTTGGCTTATTTGACATAATACACCACTTGTCAAGTTCTTATTACTCCAAATTAAAAGTGTTTGGTTAATTTGTTAATTATGTAAATGTAGTGTAGTTTTTTTTTGTGAAAGGGAAAATAAGGAAGATTGGTCAATTGTTTAGTATTAGCTTTATAGTAGATAGTAGAAGTTAATAGTCTTCTATAATATATGCAGGTTTATTTTGGTATGATAAAAAGCCTTCAGACAGAGTTTAATGACCTGTTTGCAGAAGGTTTAATTTATGTTGTAGAAGTTGGACTTGGATTCTTTTATGAACAATGTGATTATGATAAATATTGAGTAAGGATCCACTCCATTTCTTACCCTCCATTTCTTTTCCATTACCATAGTTTTTTTTGTGTATATTACACGGATTTCTAAGACATGTGACACATTTATTATTTATTTAACTTTATGCATATAAACTATGGTAATGGAAAAGAAATAGAGTGTAAGAAATGGAGTGGATCCTTACTCATAAATATTATGGATGCTTCTTTTTACATTGGTACTCCCAAACTTTAATAGACTGTGTTGTTAGTATTTTGTCTCTTGTAAGCCTTGCTTTTGAGGAAACCAAAATTATTGTCAAAGTAGTTTTTCTATTTTTACTCTTAAAATTATTGTCATGTTGTAGTTTCATTCTGTAGTTTCATGTTGCTGTTATTAATATTTTGGATGTTCCTTTTAAAAATATATAATATAATAACTAATATATTAAACATAATCAATGATATTAAGTTTCAATTTATATTACATTATTAAAATTTATAATTAATAGTTGTTTAAAATTTCCAGTTTTTAATAAAAAATGTTTAAAATGATTGGAGAAAATATATATTAGAATAACCTACAAATTTTATATAAACTATCATACTTTTTTAATATTTTATATGATATACTTATTTTAGTATATATGATATATCAAATACTTATTTTACTTATTTTCCAGGTAGAAGTACACTCTTACTCTATCAATAATGACAGCACACAAGTAGATAGACAAAAACCTGAGGAACTAACCTAAGGAACCCTCATAGAATAATAATAGAGCAGAACGTTATGACTTCAAATCCTGTGCTAGGGTTTGTGAGTCAACCTGGTACGACAATAGCTAACTCTGATCTGGTGGATAGAGGGAAGTGTATGACTGAAGGGGAGCCACAAAAGAGAGGTACAGTGAACGTTAAGGATGGAAAGGTTAGTATGTTGGAGGCAGGTATTTCGTTTCGTGACATCATTGCTGGGAGGGGAAGTAATGAGATGGATGAGGATCAGGAAAGCAACCATGGAGACATGGGCGATCCAGATGGGGAATTTGGAGAAATCACAGTTGAGGAAGAATTGATAGGAGGATATGAGTGTCCTAATTTCATCTTTTCGGAGAAGGAGGAGAAGCAAATTCAAAGACCGTGGAAAAGAGGTGTTATAGTTAAGTTATTGGGGAAAAGAATCGGTTACAAGGCGTTGGAGAATAGATTGAATCAAATGTGGGTGAAGAAAGGAATTATCAGTATCATTGATCTCAGTAATGATTACTATCTTGTGGCCTTTTCCCATGAGGAGGATAAGAGATCGAAAATGATGAATGGTCCATGGTTCATCTATGATCACTACCTGACAGTGAAAGAGTGGAGGCCAAATTTTCAGCCTGAGATTGATACCATCAATGAAGTGGCGGTGTGGGTGAGAATTTCAGGACTCCCAATTGAATATTATGATTCTAGGGCACTTGCTGGGTTTGGTGATCGTATAGGGCGAACGGTGAAGGTGGATAAATCTACTATCAAGCAAGAGAGGGGCAAGTATGCTCGTATCTGTGTTACGGTCAATCTGTCAAAACCTCTCCTTGCTATGCTGAGAATCCAAGGTAGTAGCTATAAAATTGAGTATGAGGGGCTACACTTTCTTTGTCTTGTTTGTGGTAGATATGGACATTATAAAGAAAGTTTCCCTACAATAGTTAAAGGTAAACAGGTTGTGGGAGAAAACAACAATGGTAGTGGAAGGATCTGTAACGAACTGGTGCATGCTGAGAGTGGTAATCATGAAGGGTGTGAGGCGCTTGAGGGCCCTTGGAAAATTGTGTAGAAACAGAAGAGAATAAGGAAAACCGGAGATGCCCGGAGGAACAGCATTCCGGGGAGCAGTAATGGAGGTGTTATTGGGGGAGATCTCGTTTCCATATTTTAGGAAATGTTGATCAATCAATTAATGGTGGAAATAATGACAATAATGATGAGGGGCGGACTAATTTGGAAACAGACAAAGCTAAAAAGGGGGTTCCCAATTTTCCTATTTTAGAGGAGGTTGTTAATGATTTGACAGGTGGCCTTGGTGATCCTATAGAAAAAGTTAATGCTGGGAATTATAAAAAATGTGATATTTTAGAGTCACTTACGAATATGGAAATAAGTGGTGGGCCAGGTGAAGCATTAAAGGCTAACATGGGACAGAGGAGTGGATCCAGAAAGCAATGGTTGACCGTTAAAAAAAAGACTACAGCCCTAGCTACACGTGGTGGGATTCAATTGAAGGAAAAGGCAAGTGGAGTTAGTAGATCAGGGGTGGAGGATACACTGGGGAATTTTTTATCGGGTGCAGTGATTGAGACAACCAATAATGACCTTTTTAGTTTAAAGAGGAGAGAGAACAAAGAAGGTGCAATTACAGCTGGCAAACATGGTGTGGTTGAAACCCATGCAACCGAAAATACAAATATTCACCTTGATAAACCACCTGATTTAAATGTTGATGCTAGTACTACCTCTGCTTATTCTTCTGAAGTTACCCCTTCGAGAAAGTACCCAGAGGAGAATGAAGAGGTTATTATTGTTGATGGAACAATTGGCAGTTATGATGATGTTGAGGTTATCAAGGAAACACCTTGCTGATTTTGGTGTTTGTGTTCTCTTACCTATCTTGTTTATGATGATTACAAATCTTAAGCTTATGTGTTGGAATTGTAGAGGAGCTGCAGGTAAAGCTTTTTATAGATATTGTAAACAATATTTGGATAGCCATAACCCTAGTGTGTTAGTGATTATGGAGACAAGGTGTGATCCGTCAAAATTAAAGAAGGTGCTTAAGAAGTTGGGTTTTGACAATATGGAGTATGCGGATAACTTGGGGTTTGCAGGTGGTATTGTCTTAGCTTGGAAGCCCAGTGATATTAGTATTCAGGTTTACGGCAAAAGCAACCAATTCATCCACTCTAAAGTTAGGATGGATCATATGGAGGAATGGTGGTTAACGGTCGTTTATGCTAGCCCAAATGATAATTGCAAGATGATCTTATGGGATGAGTTAAAGAACTTATCAAGGAACTTGACTGGTGGTTGGATGGTCGCGGGGGATTTCAATGATATTGATGCAGTTCAAGACAAGAGAGGTGGCTTGCCAGCTGCTACCCATAGGTGTCAAAGGATGAGAAATAGAATGGAAGTTTGTAAGCTGAATAATATGGAGGCTCGTGGTCCTAAGTTCACTTGGAGAGGGCTAGTTTTCCATGGAGGTCAAAGAATCTATGAGAAGCTTGATAGAGCCCTGAGCAATGATGATTGGAAATTCCTCTTCCCGGATGCTTTTGTTCAGGTCTTGGTAAGAGTTGATTTTTCAGACCACCATCCCATTCTCATTAATCTTCGGGATAATCCTCCTCGTGGTCAAAAAAGGAATTTCAGATTTGATAGTGCATGTCTCATGCATGACTCTTATCAACCTATGCTCCAAGATGTTTGGCAAAAGGATCAGTCCCTTGTCCAGAATCTGAAGAATGTGGTGAAAGGTATAGAGATATGGAAGTTTGAATCCTTTGATCAGATTAAGAGATTAAAGAACCGTCTTTTAAGAAGGCTAGGAGGAATACAAGCCAAGCTTCAAGTTACAGATAAGTACAAAGGCATGAGGAAGCTGCAGAAGCAGCTGCAGAAGGAGCTTAATGAGATCCTGAGTAAAGAGGAATTGATGTGGTTCCAACGCTCTAGAGTAATATGGTTGTCGGATGGTGATCGAAATACTAAGTATTACCATATGAAAACTTTAAATAGAAGAAGAAGGAATAAAATAGTGACTCTCAAAGATGATAATAATAAATGGATCACTGATCCTGAAGAGCTCAAGTCCCATGTTACTAGGTTTTATAAAAGTTTATTTTCTTGCCCTCAAAGTTGGTGCAGTTGGCAACAAACTCAGGTCACGTTTCCCAAGATTGATGAGGAGAACTTACAGGCCCTTATTGAAGACATTAGTGAAGATGAAGTTAAACAAGCTCTCTTTTCTATGAAGTCGTGGAAAGCCCCGGGGCCAGATGGCTTTCCCCCGGGTTTCTTCCAGAAATCGTGGAAGACTTTAGGTTCAGATTTAATTCGCTTTGTTTGAGAGGTTTGGAAAAATCCTAGTATGATGTCGGAGTTCAATAAGACAGATATTTGCCTTATTCCTAAAGTTGATCAACCAAGTACAGTGATGCAATTTCGCCCCATCTCCTTATGTAACACTATGTACAAGGTTATTAGTAAGGTGATTGTTGCTAGATTGAAGCCCATTATAGCCCGATTGGTGTCTCCTTTCCAAACAGGCTTTGTCCCTGGCAGATCTATTCATGAGAATATCATCATTGCTAAGGAAGTTATGCATTCTATGCATAAGAAAAAAGGCAGGAAGGGTTATTTTGTTATTAAGATTGATCTTTCCAAAGCGTATGATAAACTTAACTGGGAGTTCATATGGAGAATTCTAGAGGAAATTAATCTGCCCACAGCTATAGTGAATGTTATTATGCATGGTGTCTCAAGAGTTGAAACTAATGTCAACTGGAATGGGAGCAAGAATGAGTTTTTTCGCCCTCAACGTGGAATCCGCCAAGGAGATCCTATATCTCCCTATCTTTTTGTTCTTTGTATGGACAAGCTAACTCATTTAATCGAGCAAGCTATACATATGAAGCATTGGAAACTGTTTCAGATTGGCAGCAGTGGTACATCTATCTCCCATCTCATGTTTGCTGATGACTTGCTCATCTTTGGAGAAGCTAGTGAGGCTCAAGTCATTTGTGTGAAGAATACTCTTGATCAATTTTGTAGCATGTCAGGTCAAGAGATTAGCAAGGAGAAGTCTAATATTTTGTTCTCTGGTAACGTGTCCTGTAGCTTGAGAAACAGGTTGGTGCATCTTTCGGGCTTTCCAGAGACGCACAGTTTTGGAAAATACTTGGGCATACCTCTCAAAGGAAGATCCAACAATAAGCAAGATTTTCAATATATTGTTGATCAAGTGGCTAACAAGCTATCAGGTTGGAAAGCTAGAAATTTATCATTTGCTGGTAGGATAACTTTAACTAAAAGTGTTATGGAAGCCATACCTGTTTATCCTATGATGACTAACTCCCTCCCGAAAGCTTGTATTAAGGAGATTCATAAAATTCAAAGAGCTTTTTTATGGGGCGATTATGAAGAAAAAAGAAGATTCCATGCTGTGAGTTGAGAGAATATTACCAAAGCCAAATGCGATGGAGGGTTAGGGATTAGAGACCTTAACATTATGAACAAAGCGTGTATTTTGAAACTTGGTAGCAAGATTCTAAATGGCGATGAGGATTTGTGGTGTAATATAATGAGGAGTAAGTATAAGACTGGTGGTAACAGTGATAGATTTCATGCCAAGAATTCTGACTCCCAACTTTGGAAGGATATTGTCAAGGCATCTACTCATCTTTGGGACCTGGGTATCTGGCGTTTAGGTGATGGCACTATGATCGACCCATGGAACCAGTGCTGGATTGAAAAAGGCTTGATTCTAGCCGAGACTCTGCATGCTATTCCTTGTGATATGGCTAATATTACTGTCGCTGATTTGATAGACAACTCAGGAGATTGGAACTGGAGTGTCTTGAATTGGCTTCCTAATAAAATTCAACGCAAGATTGCGGCCTTACTCCCTCATGTGATGGACAATGGTAGTGATCAATGTGTCTTTGCCACAGATGAGGATGGTACCTTCTCTATTAGTGGTATGTATAAAGCGTTAGATGATGTAGGTGGTGGAACAAATTGTAAAGCTTGGAAGGAAATCTGGAAGTTAAAGGTGCCTGAGAGAGTCAAGTCCTTTGTGTGGCTTCTTCAGCATGATCGCCTCCTCACAAATCACCGTATGTTTGCTTCTGGCTTTGGTCAGGATGGCTGCCAGCTGTGTGGTGCAGCTAGCGATACTTCCTTGCATGCCTTGAGAGATTGCACCATCTTGAAGGGCTTTTGGGATAGCATTATCCCTGTTTCACTAACCAACGTTTTCTTTTTTGCAGGTTGGCTAGATTGGATCGAGCTTAATTTATTATACAATGCTCCTGATCACTCTGATTGGGGCAATGTTTGGGCTATTAGTTGCCATACTCTTTGGTCATGGCGAAACAAAGAAACTCATGATGATACGTATACAAGACCTTTGATGGCTAGAGAGGTTATAGAGGATAAAGTCTTCCAATACAGACAGGCTATTCTTTTGAGGAACAAAGTTGAAGACAGATTTCAGGATCAGCTTTTAATTCATTGGACTGTGCCAAGGAGCCCCTTTGTGAAGTTGAATGTGGATGGAGCTCATGCTAGTGATGGTATCTCAGGTTGTGGCGGGATTATTCGAAATAATCATGGTGATTGGTTAGGAGGGTTTGCCAAGAATATTGGGTACTGCAGTGCTCAAATGGCTGAATTATGGGGCATCTACACTGGTACTAAATTGGCCATTGAGCTTGGTCTGCCTTGTGTTGTTATAGAGTCTGACTCTAGCAAAGCGGTGGACTGGGTTAAGAAGGGCAAGAATAGGAGTAGTGCAATGGGGAATTTGATTGCTAGCATTCGTAATTTGTTGCAACAATTCCATAAAGTAGAGATTCGTCATGTTTACCGTGAGGCAAATAGGTGTGCCAATCTTCTTGCTCAAGAAGGTAAGAAGTTGAGTGAAGAGAGTATTTACTATAGTAATGCTCCTAGTTGGTTGCTAAATCTTATGGGAAGAGATATAGGAGGTGACTCCCTGGTTAGGAATATTGTTTTGTAGTTTTCTTGCTTTTTGGGCTTAGGCCCTCCCTTGTACCAAAAAAAAACATGAACCCTCATAAGTATTTTTACTCTGGAGATCTTTAATACATTGGACCATGGAATAATTAATCCAAATATTACAAAGTATGTCTTTAATAGATTTTCTTAACAATATAAATTTTTAAAAATTTCAACAATTTTTTTCCAATAATATTTGGATATTTTCTAATTTGATTGAATTTTAATGATAAACTGGTGACATATCCGCAGTCTATACCAGAACCCGACCAGAATATTGATTACTAACAGGACATGTAGTTACTAATTAAAATATTTTTTTATTAATTATACATTCAATTATTATTTTTTCACAGGTAATCAGACTTTTATAAACGATAACTTATATCTATTAAAAAGGTGTTCGTACCTGACCAAAATTCGTGCGTACACATGGGTTTCTTATTTCCAATTATTCATTTAAGAACCATTATTTTGTTGTAATATGTTGCATGTTGCATCAGCTGAAGCATCGTAATCGGTTCATACACTGCGGCGGTTGATTTCGTTGCTCTAAACAGTTTTAGTTTGTAGCACTTCAATTTATGGTTCTAAACAATTTTTTACACATTTGGATTTTAAAAAGAAAATAATATATAAGAAAATTTATGCTTCTAAAATGAAATTAATAATATTTTTTAAGTTAGTTTTATTGTATAAAATATGATGCAAAAATAAGTTTATGTTTTACTAAACCTTTTATACACGGGAATATGAAGTTATTGATCAAAATATTGATTATTAACGAGACATGAAGTTTCTGATCAAAATAATTTTTTAAGGTACACCGGAACATGAAGTTAATGATCAAAATATTAATTATTAACGAGACATGTAGTCAACTTCAAAACTCGCTAGATACAAATTGCTTATTAAAAAAAACGAGACATGTAGATAACCAGATATTTTTTATTAAAAAAATATATATATGAAAACAAATGCGCGTCCCGTACCAGAACCCGTGCGAACGCACGGGTTTGTTACTAGTTTTATACTAAAAATTCTATCAACACAATAATTAACCCAACTAAATATACTTAGTTAATTTAGTATATTTTCTAAGAAAATATCTCAATGCACCCCATAGGTCTCTTACACACCGCGCGAAATTCTATTTTTGCCCCTGCTTCCGTAGATGCCCTTCCGGAAGCACCCCTTTTTGCAAAAAAAACAAATTGATTTCTTCCGTAGGTACATCTACGGAAGCATTAAAAAAATAGTATAGTATAGTTTAAAAGCAATGATTTCAGTTAAGGAAGCCTTCCGTAGATGCATCTACGGAATGTGATGAAAACAGAGTGTTCCATAGATGCACCTATGGAACAGTCTGCTATATTTTAAAATCATGTTCATTTCATTCCAAAACTAAATTTTGATTACAAAAATGTAAAATTAAAGTAATGCATTTTAAAAACAATAGTAGGTAAACCAAAAAAACTACATTGTATAAATAATGTCGGTCATAATATAGAATACATCATCAAAGTAACATAAGAAACATACATACATCATCAAAGAAATACAAACATAAAAAAAACCACAGGCATCACTATTGTGTGTGCCGGACATCATCCTGCTTCTCTCCTCTACGTCTGGCCCTGTCTCCGCCTCTGCGTCCACCACGCCCTCTCCTGGCTCTTCCTCTAGCGTCAAGTTCCCCACCAATCGTGACACGATTTCTACGGTACAGAAATGCCTCCTGTGCCAGCTGGGACAAATGGAGAAGGCCCGACTGGAGCGGGTGTATCAGGTGGAACGGAAGCTCCATCAGTGACCTGAGATACTACACGCGCCCATTCACACCGCACGGATGCGTGTTGTGCAGTCCTCCCATGTATATTCCAATCCGGACAGTGGGTCATAATGTCTGTATTGTGATACAAATAACATCGAGTAAGATACTATGTATCTATAAATGAACAATGATTTATAAATAAACAAGAAAATTGTTCATTTATAAATAAACAAGATCGGGACTGAAATCATATGTGTAAGGATAATAAAATTGTTCGTAATCATAATGCTAAGGTATAATAGGTTTAAGTTTGGGTTGGATGTGAGTTAAGTAAAAGTTATGTAGTAACATAATACGGTTTGATTTGGTTTGCAAAATACAAACCGCGAAACGAACTGAACATGCGGTTTTATTAAAAGACGACCCAAACTAGTCCAAACCAAATGCGGTTTTTTACGGTTTGGTTTGCGGTTTTCTTTTGGGTTAGTTTGATTTTGAACACCCCTAATCATAGGCCTGCTAGTTCAAAACCTAGAGCTTACCAGATTTATAGAATCAGTGAATTCTAGACTGCAGCCGCGCGATTCATGTTCTTGTTCGAGAGGTTGTTGTTTCTTCGCCGTAGCTGTGTCGGTTCGCCATCTGTTTGTATCTATTTTTTAGTTTTTGCAATATTCTGTTTGGAGGCTGTGGTTTTTTTTTTTTTTATCAGTATCAGGTGTTTGTATTTAAGCATTGTTAGTTTGGGAGTTTTTTCTGTCTTGTTTACTGAGATTTGGACCTGGCGTAATTGGCATTTCTTATGCCTTTGCATTTAGTTTATTTAATTTAATTTGCTCTTTCTATAAAAAAGAAAAGTATTAATATAATATTTTATAATTATAATTTAGATCAACTGAAAACTGATCTAATTTAAACTACAGATAATTGAATAGTATCAATTATTTTGAAGAATCATCAAATCTATATCAAACGACAAATATTTTAATATTTGAATAGGATAGATTTTTTACTTGTAATTGATTCAAACTACATTTTAGATGAAAAAGAGAGGAAAAGTAACAAATAATCTACTAAAGCCCTAAATTATGTTAATAATAATTGACAATAACAATCAACAAACTCTGTATAACATTAAGAACTATCTCATTTTTCTCAGGTTATTGCATCCTAGCACTGCTGTCAGGGCTTGAACAAACATTACAGCAACACATCAGTCACAAATTATACGCCTATTCAACGCATCTTCAAAGCGGCTACATGATCCCACCCTCATTTCCGTGCTCATATCATTCTCCGGGGCTGGATAGTAATCCTCCCTCAGCTGAACATCCCTTAGGTTTGGTATTTTGAGGAAAAAGTTCATGAAGTGTTCATGAGTTGTCCCATGAATGAAAAGCTTCCTCAGAGTATAACATTCTTGTAGCAAGCCAGCAGCAGGAAGTGACAGACTCCTCTGATTCACATCCTCATCTTGTGGTGGCCAGTAATGAAGCTCATTTAGACTCAAACTGCCAATTCCATTAAGGAAGAATCTCTCCCACAAGCTCAAATCCATCTGTCCTGAAGGGGCGGTGTATACATAACCTTTTGTATCACCGCAATCCAGCTGCATCTTTGACAACTGAGGATAACAAGTCAGAATGCTCAGACCAAATTCACTCACAGCTGGTTTTGGTTGCCCTCTGCAATCTCCTTCAATCTTTATGCGGATCTCTTCTAGATTGGGGCAATCCTCTAACCCTGCCGCTGGCAACTGAGTCAGAAGATCACCAACCTTTATCCAAAGAGAAAGGTAATGCAAACTATCCCAACTATTGCAAGAATAGCCATTGTCATTGCCGTTACTGTTACCATTGCTTTGCACAAATGAATCATCATCCTCGAATCCATACTCAAATCTCTGCCTCTTCCTTTTGCTAGTATCTTCTCCATATTCCTCACCTCCAAAGCATTCCATTAATTCAGAATCATTCAGTTCAGCTGAAGCATTCAAGTCAAAGTTGAAAAAACTATGTCCAAGGTTGTCATTTTCCTTCCAAACACAATCCAAGTGAAGCCTCTCAATTCTGTCCCGAATCGGCTCCAAAGCTCTGAGAGTAGCGGCTGCATCAAGATTAACACAGGAAGCAACCTTGACATCAATCAATGTCTTACGAAGCAAGCAAGTCATGGTTTTCAACCCTTTCTCCGTAACAAGCTTGCATCCCTGAATCTCAAACCTTACCAACCGGGAACACCCTCTGCCAATCTCAATCAACCCCATGTCATCAAGGTCACCACAGCAACTAACAGACAAGGATTGAAGCCCGTGGCAAAGTGCAATTCCGTCAAGGCGTGACCCAATTGCCAAACAAATCCCTTGAAACTGACCCAACTTCACAACCTTTAGATTTGGACACTTGGAACTTAACATCTCCAAAGCAAAACTACTCTCACTTACATTTTTACAAACATCTAGAACCAGTTCTTCCAAAAGGGGAAGCTTAGAAAACAACGATAGAAGCGTGGCGCGGCTTACACTAGCATCCTCTCCACCCTCTTCCTCTCTACGATTTGAGAACGACGAGGTATCAGCCATGTGAAGAAGCTTGAGCTTGGGGCAATTGGAAGCGATGGCCAACAACGTTTCGTCACCTACAAATCCGATGTATCTCGGATCAAAAGTGCAAGCCACGAGAAGGTGCTCTAGGTTAGGACACGATGAGGTGATGGATTCGATTTGGTTAGACTTGAAACCTTCCGTGAACGACGTCGTCAGGAGATTCAAACGGCGGAGAGAGACGGCGGTGGCAGCGTTTGCTGCTAGAACCGGTGGGAGATCCTCCGGCCAGTGGTAGAAAGAAGATAAATCCAGCGAGGTTAGCGATCGGCACCGCGAGAATAAGGCGGCGAAGTCAGAGCCTGCCTGCAACCCCGGCGGACGCTGGTGCCATCTGACAAGACGTACCTCACGGAGCTCCGGCCAGTGGCTATACAATAGCAGATGCAGCGTTTGAGGGTCACGCACGTAGACAGTGAGTGAAGTCACGCGCGGGAAAGCATTACGGAGACGCTGAGCTAAAAACGGAGAATCAGCAGTGACGGGTGAACAGAAGAGCGCGTGACCCCACGGCGAGAGAAGAGAGACATCAAGATTGGTAACACGGCCGAAGGAAATTGGAATCCTGTAAAGGTCACGCGCGTTCCCACGGAGCGTGAGTGACACTCTCGTCTTCCTCTCTAACCGGAAGAAACTCCGACATACAAGGGAAAGCGAGTTTCTCGTCCGTGTATCAGTGATGCCAGCAAACACTTGCGACAAGATCTCCTCCGGCAGTTGAGTGAGGGTAGTATCGTCGTTGTTACCAACCATCGCCGATAAAAAAGATTCCCAATATTTTTGGAATATAAAGGAAAAAGAAGATTTATTGAAGTGTTATGAATGATATTGTGGCAGCTTATTATGTAAAGACTAGTATTTTATTGTATGGTAAGAGATAAGTATTGGTATTAGTCATCAGAGTGAAAACACACTTTGTTGGTTGGGTCAAGCATAGCCACGTGAATACCATGTATATGTCTATTATACTAGAAAAATATTGTGTGTGGGGTTGAAAAGGAGTGATGGTTTGGATTATTGTAAAAGGCATGGCAAGGTAAGAATCCAGGCATGGGAAAAGGGGGTAAGGGTGGTAATGAAATCTGTATGTACATTATTAATATGATTAAGATAAAGGAAAAAAGAATACAGACAAAAATTTGGGTCCATAGATAGGACCCATTTAATCCCTTATCAGATAAAGAAAGAGGGTTCATATCATGTGGGATTGAACTTTGTTTAGTTTTCTTTTCTTTTTTCGTATCTTGTTCAATTTTTCTTTCTTTATCTACTTACTTTGTCAAGCTCTGTCTTTTCCATCCCAATTGGATTTGGATAGGAACACACAACAAACTAGTGCAACATACACTTGGCATTGTAATAATCACTATTGGATATTGATACTTGACCGCCGTTGAAATAATAGTATATACTAAATTATCAAAAGTGAATATCCATTACTCTAAGACTATCTTTAGATAAATGAAAATGAAATAATATGAAATAAAATATGATAATGTATATTTCGGTCTCTCAACATCTTGTGGCTTCATGCTTAGTGTTTGAGAGGTTGTGTATATCTTGGTCTTTAATTTAAAGCATTTAGATCAGACTTGAACTCGAATTTAACATAATCCAGTACGACCTAATTTAATCGTAGGAAATTATTAGGTCATATCATTTTTAATGGACTAACTCGAGAAGGTCAGTCTAAGACTCTTTCAAAGATATAACGAGAAGAAAACCTAGAGACCCACGAACGACAAAACACACAAAAAAAAAAAAAACAGAAAAAAAACCAATAAGAACTTTCAACTAAGTCAGCACCCAATCTAAGGAGACAAACCCTTGCAACTACTATCAGTTCATGCACATGAAGGGATTAGTTAGCCAATATAGAAGAAATAGGAAGTAGAGGAAGTTTTACCATAAAATCATGTCTGACAAAATAAACTTGTTTTTAGACTTCTAAGGGACCCACACTAGAGTTCTAGACTAAAGATAATTTATTCTCAATCCTAGAACTCCCCCTAGTGAAATAATCGCCTCAATAATTAGATTAAAATTTTTAAAAATAACCAAATGCCCACTCACATGCTTTCCGATTTTTTTTTCAAAAGGTCACTCATCCAAATACTACTCAAAGTTAAGTCTCCTTAACTATGGAGTTCTTATATTTAGGCTATTAAAAAGAAGATGTATCTTGTTTGCATAAGTAGTACCAATCAATCCTTATAAAATTTCCTTAAACCATGTAGTCTCTTTCATGCACAGCCTTAGGATTCCTCTCATTTCGATGTGAATTTGATAACCACTCCTTGCCCTCTTCGGCCTCGGATGTTAAATGTTATCACTCTCCATCTGCTTCGGCCTCGCGTGTTACAAGCCCACCAGCTTCCGCTTTGTTTGTGCACGAACTATATCGTAATGAGAAAGGTGCTTTGATACCATTTAGAATGACCCAAACTACTTTCATGATTACCGACTGACCCCACAAACCAACACGGGTCTTTTCAGCATGATATGTTCCCACTCACACGCTTTCCTAGAAACTTTTCAGAAGGTTACCCGCCCAAATACTATTCCAAGTCAAGCACGCTTAAGTATGAAGTTTTTATTTATTATTCTACTAAAAAGAAAATGCATCTTGTTAGTATAGGTAGTATTAATCAATCCTTATAAGCCTTCTTTCAACCATGCAGTCCTTTCCCTACATAGTCTTAAGATCCCTCTCATTTCGATGTGAAGTTGGAGACCACTCATCTCCTTCTTTTGCCTTGAGCTTCACATGTGACCACTCTCCGTCCTCCTCGGCCTCAGGTGTTACATGCCCACCAATTTCCGCTTGGTTCGTTCCCGAACCACATCCTAATGGGAGAGATATGCTTTAATACCATTTGCAATACCCCAAACTGCTTTCAAAATTACCCAATGACCTACAAACTAACACGGGTCTTTTCAGCATGTTTTATCCTAACTCATACACTTTCCGTGAAACTTCCCAGAAGGTCACCCATCCAAATACTACACCAATTCAAGCCTTCTTAACTATGGAGTTCTCATCTATTATACTACTAAAAAGAAGATGCATTTTGTTGGAAAAGGTAGTATTAATCAATCCTTATAAGCCTTCCTTCAAACATGCAGTCCCTCCCTTGCACAACCTTAGGATCTCTCATTCCGATGTGAATTCGTCGACCACTCCTCGCCCTCTTTGGCTTCGGGTATTACATGTGACCACTCTTCGCCCTCTTCGGCTTCGGGTGTTACATGCCCATCAGCTTTCGCTTAGTTCGTCCCCGAACCATATTGTATTAGGAAAGGTCTTCTCTGATACCATTTGTAATGCCCCAGACTACTTTCAAGATTACCGAATGATCCCACGAACCAATACGAGTCTTTTTAACATGCTTTGTCCTCACTCATACACTTTTCGGGATACTTCCCAGAAGTTCACTCATCTAAATACTACTCCAAGTCAAGTCTTCTTAACTATGGAGTTCTTATCTATTACGATACCGAAAAAGAAGATGCATCTTGTTGGCATAGATAGTATTAATCAATCCTTATAAGTCTTCCTTCAACCATGCAGCCTCTTCCCTGCACAACCTCAGGATCCATCTTATTCCAATGTGAATTTGGTGACCACTCCTCGCTAGGGGTGGCAAAACGGGTCCGGCCCGTTGGGCATGTCCGTTTTATCCACACTTTTGTGCTGGACGTGTAACGCCCGTAAATAAATTATTTGAGAATTCATTTATTGAGATTAGTTGGAGTTGGGAATTATCGGCTTATTACTATACGGTATTATTTAATTTGTTGATTGATGAGGTTGTAGAAAATAATATCAGTAATAATAATAAAATTATAGAGGATTATTTATATTGGGCTTAGTTGTTGTGTTAGAAGTAGAATTATGGGGGTGTAGACTTAAGCCCAATGAGGCAATGTGAATTAAGGGAATAATGAAGATGTTTTATTGGAGTTTTGGGGAATATCAGTAAAGGGAGGTTAGCAGAACAAAAGCAAAACCAAGGGTTTGTGGAGAAATGCAAAGAGCTGTCGGGAAAAGGAATAACGGAAGAAATTATGCTAAGGCCAGAAGTCGGGAAAATTGATCGGAGATTATATAGCAGCCTCGAATTCAAGGTAAGGGTGGGGTTCGATCTCTATAAGCGGGACTATGATAAATCGTATGTGGGGTTCTGGGTTGTTAAAAATTATCTGTGATTTGTGTGTTGGTGTTTTCTCTGTTGTGAGTTTATTTTTGAAAATTATAATGAATTGTGAATCAATTTCTGAAAAATTGTTAAATGATGAATTAAAAATTTTAGAGTGATGAATTATCGATTATTGATGAATTGAATTGTTGATAATTTATGTTTCGATTTTTGGAAGTTACTGGGCACGAAATAACACTACTGAGAAGGAGATGAATTGAAAGAAAGAAGAATTTGTGGCGGGGCCCCATGGCTTGGGGGCGGGCGCCCCATATGGTGAGGTGGGTGTCCCACCCAAAAACAAACAAGGGACGGGTGACATAGTATATGGGGTGGGTGCCCTATGTGCTTAGGCAGGGGCCACGGTTGTGAATTTAGCCATTTTCTATTAATTAGGTACCTGTCATCTTAGCTACATAACTTTTAGTTAGCATGATTCTAACACTTTCAGGTAAATTGAGTTAGTGAATACTACCATGAGCAATTGAGATTAATGCCTAGCAGCGGGATTAATCAGGAGTTAGGATGACCTTGGCATAGTGATAAAATTCACCAGACTTTTCAGTAACAGATAGCAGGTTGAATAAAATGCAATTTTAGCAAATAGTGGTGAATAATAATAGAAATAGAGTATTGATAGTCACTTTGGTGCATATCAGTGCATGTATTAAACAGTAGCAGAGAAATAGCAAATAGAATAGTGATGCATGATTTATTAGTATAGATGTTAATTGAACTGGAGACAAGTAGCAGGAGGATTTTAGTAATACCAGTGCAGGATAGAAATTAATACATTTTTAACCGATAATTTAATTAATCGGTTTAGGATAAGAATTGTCTGAATAATTACGGAACGCGTGTCGATTATTTTTGGTTGGATTGTTGAACTGAATACTTGTTGAAATTATGTGAATTTCCTTGGAATTATTCATTGTTGATTTATTGTGATGTCTGTGCCATCGTTGAGATATTGTTGTGATGTTTTGCTTTTGTTGTTGATTCTGTTGCTGATTTTGTTGTCTTGTCGTGCTAATATGAAGTTGTAGGCCAAAGGCTAGTGAAGTTGTGGTGTTATTATTCTGTTGACCTTGTGATGTGCAGAAAATTTAGTGACGATGTGTTATGTCTAATTATTGGTAACAATGGTGATATAGGCTTATGCCTTCGTGATGAATGATTAATGTTGTGATGTGATGTTGCATGCGTCGAGTCACATGCATTGCATATTTTGTGACGGTTGAAATTGGCAAAATAGTGACGAAGGCTTATGCCTGTTTTGATGCCTCTATTTATTGGCAATTGGCGATGGGGGCTAAAGCCCTGGGTACCACATGCATGTGCATTGTTAGTGTCACATTTTGTTTGCATAAGTGTGATTTAGCTGTGAAGTGGTGTGATTTGGTTTTATGAATGTATGCGAGGTATTGTGACTTGAATTATAATGTGAATTACTTGTTGGATATTATGATGTAAATTGTGATGCTAATACTGTGAAGTGGTGATTTTATGATATTCGAACTCTTATGCATATTGTTTATTATACTCCTGTTTATATGGTTCGATATCTCACCCCTTCTGTTTGAATGTTACCCCTATGTTGGTAACGTCCATGTTAAGAAGATTAGTGCGCTTTTGGAATAGCTTGGAAGATGTTAGTCTTCCATTTCTTCTGTTGAGTCGGGTATTGCTCTGATACGTAACACTCGGGAAGGGATGGACGTTTAGTCATTGTGAATTGATGTAAACATTGTTTTGATAATATGTATATGAATTATTTCCGCTGTGTGAAAATGCGAAGTTTGGTATTTATGAAGTATGATTTGGTTCATCCGAATATAAGTGCTATGTATCTATTTTATTAAAATGAGAAGTTATTTTGTGATGTATGATGTAGTGTGACGTGTGACATCCTAATTTCATATTTATAAATTGGAAAAGAACTACTCTGATTTTCTTAATATTCTACGGGGTAAATTGGGGTGTTACAGCACGGGCCAAGGTTTTAGGCCCTCACCCTCTAGTATGACCGTCCTGCCCTGCCCCCGTTATATATGCGTGCTTTTGTGGGCATGTGCATTAACATAAATTTTGCATTTTAAGCCAAAAAGTGTAGTGCCCGCAGACTTAGCCCGCTCTGCCTTCACTTTTTGCGGGGAGAGCCAAGGTTTTAGGCTCACACCCTCACCTATGACCGTTCCGCCTCATTTTTTGCGGGTTTTGGCGGGGCAGACATGCCCGTTTACCACCCTTACTCCTCGCTCTCTTTGGCCTCGAATGTTATATGTGACTAGGGGTGGACAAAAAACCAAAGTCCTATCGAATGTGATTTATCTGCAGAAAAGACAAGCTCTTCGGGCGGTATATTCCAGGTCTTTGGTTTTATGGGTTACTTTATACAGTTTATGGCGAATTCAACCGTTCGAAATCGAATATGTTTTGATTCATTTTAAACTAACACCGACCGAAATTAAACTTGTATAGCTATTCTATATTATACTATTAGTGCATTACATGTGTAGTTTATGTGTTACATTACATGTGTATATTATTCTGACACATCCATAAATATTGTTACTGTATCTTTTGTCTTAAGACACACAAATTTTACTATACTACTGTGCCTTCATAATCTTCTTTTTACTCTTTTCTATTTCTTTGATTAAACCACCCAAAACATTATCTTTGAATTAACCCATATGTTTCACTTTCCTTCTTATTTATTTTGTTTTCATTGAATTTCTTTGAATAGAACAATTAAAACACCATAAAAGCATATTCATTTTTCCTTTAAAATTTCAAAACATGATGATAGATATTAGATCTATATTGAATATAATTTTAAGAACTTCAAGTTTTGTCAAAGTTGTTGCTCCATCGCCAATATAATTTTAAGAACTTCAAGTTTTGTCAAAGTTGTTGCTCCATCGCCGTAGATCTAAAGAAAGACTCTGTTCATATAAATTAATTCCACCTTAATCTCAGTTGATTTAACATCATATTTTTTCAGTTTATGGATTTATTTATTTTTATTATTTTCGTTGCTAGTATGTGTTTCAAAATCGTAATACCCAAACCAGACAACCGTCAAAAGCGGAAAACCATAACTGAACAAAATTGTGATCAAAATAGTCAAAATAAGGCATCTATTTTGAATATGTGGGTTAGGCCACATTGGATATTTAGGACCAAAACTGTTTGAACCCGACCGTTTGTCCACCCTTATATGTGACCACTCTCCGTCCTTTTTGGTCTCGGGTGTTTAATGCCCACCAGCTTCTACTTGGTTCGTTTTCAAACCACGTTGTACTGTGAAAGATATGCTATGATAAAACTTGTAATGCCCCAGACTGCTTTTAAGATTATTGACTGACCCTGTAAATCAATACGAGTCTTTTCGGCACGCTTTGTCCTCATTCACACACTTTTCGAAAAACTTCCCAGAAGGTCACTTGTCTAAATACTACTCCAAGTCAAGCCTCCTTAACTATATATTTCTTCTCTATTAGGCTACCGAAAAGAAGATACATCTTGTCGGTATAGGTAGTAACTCTAAAAAACACATGCTCGTCCACCTAGAACTTAAGTGTTTTCCCCCTCTTATCGTGATAACTCTTCTAACGACTCTGAGAAGCTTTCATCCTCTCTCGAATCATCCTTATCTTTTTCAGTCGTCTCTTACACAATCTCTGGTCCAAGTACAACACTCTCACCCTATTCATACCAATACAACAGAGTCATACACCTCCTACCATACAATACTTCATACGGTGCCATACCAATACTCGCATGAAAAATTATTATTGTAAGTAAAATCAATTAATGGAAAATGGCTATCCTAAGCTCCCCCTTGATCTAACACATAAGACCTCAACAAATCTTCCAATGAATGGATAGTTCTTTCGGTCTGACCATCCATATGCGGATGATATGCAGAACTCAATCTCAATGTAGTACCCAAGGCATCTTGCAAACCTTTCCAAAACCTCGACATATATCTTGGATCTCTATCTGACATAATACTCGACAGTATTCTGTGCAATATCACAATCTCTTTTATGTACATCTCATCCAACTTAGTAATAGGATGATTAATCTTCATCGGTAATAAATGAGCCGACTTACTCAACTTATCCACTATCACCCAAATAGAATAATTTCCCTTGAAGGTCTTCGGTAAACCAGTCACAAAATATATGGAAATGCTATGCCACTTCCATTTTGGAATGTTTAACTGTTGCATTAAACCTAAAGGTTTATAATGCCCAATCTTCGACTTTTGGCAAGTCAAACAAGAATAAACAAACACAACAACTTCTTTCTTTATAACAGGGCACAAAAACAATCTTTTTAAGTCCCGGTACATCTTTGTAGAACCCAGATGAATAATCATCCCACTTCGATGTCCTTCTTCAAGAATACTCTTCTTAAGTTCTGGAATACACACTTTTTTTCTGAATCTCATTACATCATTTTCATCAACTCAAAATTCACCTACTTTTCCTTGGTTAACCAATGTCAATTGCTCAACCAATTTCAATTCAGATTTTTGTCCTTCTCGTATTTCTTCAAGAATACCACTAGTCAATTTCAACATCCCCAATTTCACACTATCGGGTGTCAATTCGCATTCTAAACTCATATCTCTTAATTGTTCCACTAATTCCAACTCCTGCACCATCATCATTGACATATGCAAAGACTTCCTATTCGATGCATCAGCCACCACGTTTGCTTTACCAGGATGGTAACTCAAACAAAAATCATAGTCTTTCAACAAATCAAGCCACCTTCTCTGCCTCATGTTTAACTCTTTCTGATCAAACAAGTACTTCAGACTCTTGTGATCACTAAATACTTAAAATTTAGATCCAAAAAGATAATGTCTCCAAGTTTTCAAAACGAACACCACAACGGCCAACTCTAAGTCATGGGTAGGATAATTCCTCTCATGAATCTTCAGTTGTCTAGAAGCATAAGCAAAAACCTGTCCATTTTGCATCATTACACCACCAAGGTCGATCTTTGATGCATCACAATACATCATAGAAGACTCACTCGGATTAGGCAAAATCAATATCGAAGCGGTCTTCCACTTTTTCTTCAATTCTACACAACTTTTTTCACACGCAACATCCCACCCATAAGCTTGACCCTTTCGAGTCAACTGAGTCAATGGTGATGCCAACTCAGAAAATCCCTCAATGAACCTTTGATAGTAACCATCCAAACTAAGAAAACTTTGAATCTCAGTTGCAGACTTCATAGTCTTCCATTGCAACACTGCGTCAACTTTAGAAGGATCCACAACAATCCCACCACTAGAAATTACATGGCCCAAAAAACTCACTTCCTTCAAAGAAAACTCACATTTTGACAGCTTTGTGACAACTTCATCTCTTTCAACAATTGCAACACCACTCACAAATGTTCAGCATACTCCTCTTCCGATTTGGAATAAATCAAGATGTCGTCTATGAAGACCACAACAAACTTATCTAGATACGAATGGAAAGTTTGATTCATATATTCCATAAAAAAACACCTGGTGCATTAGATACACCAAACGAAGTAACAATGTATTCATAATGAACATACCTCGTTCGGAAAGCCGTGTTCAGAATATCATCTAGTTTAACATGAATCTGATGATAACCCGACCTCAAATCAATCTTACTAAAATTTTAGCACCCACCAACCAATCCATCAAATCATCAATCCTCATAATTGGATACTTATTCTTGATAGTCACTTTATTCAATTGTCTGTAGTCCACACATAATCTCATACTTCCATCTTTCTTATTAACTAACAACGCAGGCGCACCCCATGGAGAAACACGCGGTCAATAAACTTCTTCTCTAGAAATTCTCCCAACTGTTTCTTCAATTCACTTAGTTCGAAAGCCGAAATCCTATAAGGAGCCATCAATAATAGACTCGTACCTGGAACTAACTCTATAGAAAACTCTACTTCACATTATGGGGGTAAATCCATTATATCATCTGGAAACACCTCAGGAAATTCACATACAATCGGAAGTTCAATGCTTGTAGCTTCACGGTCACTTTGCAATGATGCAAACATTGCAAACATCACGACCTCATCTCCAAGGCACTCACTCTTGTTTAGCAGTCAACAACACTAGTTCTCCGTTATCACCAAACTTGGGGAACCTCAAAGTATTCTTGTAACAGTTGATATGAACATAGTTGAACTCTAACAAGTTCATTCCAAGAATCACATTGATTTGGTGTAAGGGTAGACACACCAAGTCCGTCACAAAACTCTTATCAAAGATAATCAAAGGGCGTAGTAGTAACAGAACCACTAGCAGAGGTGTCTATTACCATACTACCATTCATAGAAGACAATTTTAATCCCAACATAGTAGCACAATCTAGTGAAATAAATAAATGAGTAGCACCAGTATCAATAAAAGCAATCAATTCAAAATTGTTAATAAAACAAGTACCTCGAATCAAGTTGTCTTTCTTGGAATATTTCGTCCCGCTCAAAGCAAACACTCTACCGTTAGTCTTGGTGGAATTAGCATCCTTATTTGGCTTCTGGCACTGGGTGCTGATATGACCATGTTCACCATAATTAAAACAAGTCGAATCATCGTCCTTGTAATCAGGAGCATGATGACCGGTCTTACCACATTTGTAATATCTCAGCACCTTGTTCTCACATTCATTGGAACGGTGACCTTGTTCACCACACCTATAACATCTGACAGGAGTGGGAGCCCCTCCCCATCTTGTATTCTTCCAATCAGAAACCTTTTGTTTCCCTTTATGAGATAGAGCATCATAAGGCTTTTGTTGATGCAGTAAAGCGGCCAGCAAAATATTTGGAAGTATTACTCCGAGAATTATCGTTTCCACATAGAATGGTTGGTTAGAATGTCATTCAACGATTTTTATGTTTTTGAGCTCGGGTTAAAATGAACAAAAAGTAAAAAGATATAAATAGAAAATAAATGCATTCTTAGGAAAGAAATAACTTATCAGACATGCAAATATAAATACTCGTCACAAACTCGAACACAGAAGAATTAAGCTTTGACACACAAGTGAATGTCAGCTCTTAATATATCTCTAGAGTTTAGAAACTAACAAATAATCATCCTAGATAAGGATTCGAGCAGTATATGTTTATAGCAACCTGAACCCTAAGCACAGGGCAAACAAATTTAAGATAGCAATCGATAAATATTTGTAAAACAAATTAAAATAACACCATGGGCGACAAATATACACAAGTTCAAAGTAAATATACATACAAACCCAACTAAGAGAGAATACACAAAGAGGAAAGAAATGAACAAAAAATTTCCCAGTTTGTCACCTCTGATCGATGATCAATCCACCTCCAAATATCCAAATGCAAGCTCCATAGTTGTTTTCTAAGATAATCTACCCTAAAAATGGAAGTGATGGAGTTGGGACACAAAATCCCCTAAAAACATAACCCTAAAAATGTGTAAAATGAAGAATATAAACACAATTCAGCAGGTCTTGCTAAGCGGGCTACCAAAAATATCTAAAACATCTATGCTAGTACAGGGGACCTTGCTAAGTGGGTTGAGCTCGCTAAGCGGACTGAGCTCGCTAAACGGGCTGAGCTCGCTAAGAAAGCTCTGATAAATAATTATGCCTCTGTTCTGAAAAACCCTAAGCGCGCTACAGATGGGCTTAGAGAGCTCCTGCAGAATTTTCTCTTTATTACTCCAGAAACACTTTATTACTCGACGCTATGATATGCATCAATACCTATAAAATGAATGGAAAATGGTCAATAGGTACATAAAATGAATCAAAACTCAAGTATACGAATATTTACACAAAAGTTGAGATTTTATTATAAAAACAAAAAGAATATAATCGATAAGTTCCGCAAATATATACTCAAAATAATGACATTTTGGAACTTATCAGCTTCCTACGGTCATGATACGGTTTTCCCCTCTTCTCGTTCAGACTCTTGTAATGAGATGAATGAGCAGTGTTGGCTTCTTCATAGATCCGACAATTGTTCACCAACTCTACAAACCTACGGATTTGCTGATATGCAATCGCCCGTTTGATCTCTGGACGTAGCCCACTCTCAAACTTGATACACTTTGAAAACTCAGCCGTCTTTGTACTATGGTGCGGATAAAACTTCACAAGCTCCACGAACTTGACAGCATATTCAATAACGGTTAAATAACCTTCTTTCAGTGCAAGGAATTGCATCTCTTTCTTTCCCCGGATATCTTTGGGAAAATATTTCCTCAGGAACTCCCTAGTGAATATTGCCCAAGTAATCACCTCACCAACCGCCTCTAATGTCTCACGAGTATCAATCCACCAGTCGTTAGCTTCCTCGACCAACATATGAGTACCATATCGTACCTTTTATGCTGCGCTGCAATCCATCACTCAGAAAATCTTCTCGATCTCCTTAAGTCACTCCTAAGCTTCATCAGGATTGTACCGACCTCTGAAAGTAGGCGGATTCTCCCTCTAGAACATACTCAAACTACGATATTCATCATTCTCTCCAGCATTAGGCTGATTCTGCACAGCTTGAGCAACAACCTGCAAGGAAGCAACAATCGCAACATCATTTCTCCCAGCCATTCTCTGTTCACACCAAAATTAACATCAAAGTTAGATTAACTATTGACAGTATTCAACTGTCACACTACAAACTCAATAAGCTTGTCGGATGAACCGACCTGATATGGTAGCACTAATGTAACAACCTTCTAAACCCACATATATTTCGCACGTATAATACAAATAAAATCAATTAAAATCACCAACAAGGGTGTCACCTTCATAAGAACTTCACAATAACAAGTCCTGCTTCATAACACAGGTTCTCAAAGTTAATTAAAACTACTACTTCTTTAATACAACAATAATAATATCAATTCCGCACAGCGGAATTCATAGTTCAAAATACCTTCATTTAAAACACTTCAAAATAAGTTAAGTAAAAGAACATAATAGTTCTAAAACAAACGATCTCAACCCCAGTGTTACGTATTAGAGAAATACTCCCTTTATTTGAAATAAAATGCTAAAAGACTCCATGAAGCTATCCTCTAAGCTTCAACGAGCTAGTTCTGATTTTCTGCGCGTTACCTCCGTGGAGGCAACATTCAAATAGAAAGGGTGAGTATTTCATAATTATTATAAAAGACATAAGGAATAAATATAGTAGTTGTGCAACAAGTATTAACAATCACATCTACACGGATACATGTGTATCCTCATACTTCACACATTTACTCACACCTGCACATCATTATCTACTCACTACATTGTCATATAATTCAATCACATTCATAATCTAAATCTCATTTATTCATGGATATTCAAACATCACACAACCAAACATTACACAATGTTAAAAGGAATGCGATGCAACTTCATTGACTCATGCATGTGGTGCCAAAACTTCATTGATGGCTCAGTCATTGTTCTCCAAAGATCCCCACCAATAGGATGGGTTCTCGCTTGGAACCATAGCACTTCTCAATATTGCACCCAACCCACACAATAGGATTGAGGCCACCACTTGACCAATTGTCATGTAAACATCACCGGAATAACGTCATAACATGTAATACGGTGAGCTGACTTTTTATCGATCGAAATGTCGCGGTTAAGCAAGAGTCGCCACCGACTTTTATTTTATCCAAACAAATTCAGAAAGGCTAAAAGAAACAGAAAAAAACCTTTTAAAGAAATCTAAGTTCGGGGGGTAATTTATGCAAAGGGAAGGTGTAAGGCACCCTTTGCATCCATGGTTTTCCATGGGCTCTTAATTGCTTCGCTTGCTCGTTTGTCTTTAGAAAAAGTAGATGAAAGAAAAAAGTGGACTTTAGCTCGTAAATGAGCGTAGCCAGTTTTTGAAGAATTGTGAGAAAGAATATTAAAGATGAGCATTGCAAGGCAATTAGGGGCAATTACCTTAAACTCAGATGATAGGTCTCTTTTTAGCCTTTCAGAATGAAAGGGTCTATCCATGCCATAGAGGGCAGGAAGCCTTTCGTTTGGAGGTTGAAGGGTCGTCGAAGCATCCTTTGCCATGAGACTGTCCCATGCCATAGAAGGGCAGGTAATCTAAGGCAAGGATCAGAATAAGCCATTTTGTTAGGCAACCAGAAGATACCTCAGCCTTTTTTCGTAGGCAACTTCCGAGGGTCGAGGTCATGTTAGTGTATCGAAGGCAGCATCATTAGGGTCGCGTGACCTTTTTATCGAGGCAACATGGCTGAGGTATCCTCATATTCGAGGGACATGGCTATTCTGCAAAAATACACAAGGCAACAGGCAACAGGCAACAAGGCAACAGAGAGGTTACCCCAAAAGGGTGCGTGTGTGCAACAATCACGTGGTTCAATTCAGTTATTTATCTTATAATTAGTGACTCTAATCCAGTTTAAATTTGCACTCCCTAAATTACTAACCACGCAGTATATAAAGCAATAAAGGGGAAGGGAAATTGAAACCAGCGGATCCCCAAAAGGGTTTGGCACAAGTAATAATAAAAGAAAACAGAAAAGATTTAGGTTTCAGGGTTACCAAACTCGTAGCTTCGGCGGTCATCAAACCCTGAAAATTGAAAAGGAAGAATAAACAGAAGAGGGTGAGTGCATGGCTAATTCTGTGAGAATTAGAGTTAGCCCTAACTTAATAAAAAATGTCAAAGAGAAATTAAATATGAGTAAGAACTTAGCTTCGAATTTGATCTGATATGGTTTGTAGTCGGAAGTAGCCTCGGGGTTAACCCTGAAAATGGCAAAGGCAAAGGCAGACAGAAAAAAGATTGTGAGTGTAGGCGGAGTTCATGATATCTGAAGGTAAACCCTAATGTTAAATAACAGATGTTTAAAAAATGTTAAATCGGGACTTAGCTTCGTAATGGGCGTGGCGCATAGTCGGGAGAAACCCTGTTGCTAACCCTGAAAATACACAAAGAAAAAGGCAAGAATCAGTGTAGGCATGATCTAATGATAAACCTCACAAACCCTGATTTAGGGCACAAGTTAACCATGGTTAATAAAATAAATAAAAACCAAATTAATTAATTATTGATTTTTAACCTAATTAATTAAATTGGAAAAAATAAACCTTCGACTAAATTACTTAACCCTAATATTTATTTTAATTAATAGAATATCGATAATTAATTAACCAATTAACAAATTAAATTAGTTTAAACATTTAATTATTATTAATAACTAAATAAAATATTTTATTTTTAATGTTTTTGTAAAGAAAAGAAAATATTTTAGAACAAATTTTATTAGAAAAAGAATTATTCAAAAGAGTTTTTAAAAAAACAAATAAACAAACAATGCATAAAAAAGAAAATAAATAGATTATATAATCAAAAGTAAAAAAAACTAAAGAAAACTCAGCTGGATCATGTGTAGAACATCCTTGATGGTTCACGGTGGACTGGCATGTTCTGGAAACGTTGGATCGGAATTGAGATAGATCTGATGGTTGTGATATGATGGCGCGCCACGAAGCTGCACCGATGGAGAGCACTAGATTGCTGTAACACACAAATTTTATAAAAAATCTGCAACCCCCAAGGATCGAACTGGCATCCTGAGGGCAAGGAGTCATATGCAAGCGTATGACCACTGGGCCATGGTCGTTTTGTTGTTTACAATACGCACGCATACGTTAATATATAAAAAAACAATCGAATGAAAATTTTAAAAAAAGAACTTTTACGCGCCCAGCTTCGTCTTCAACCTTGGGATGTTCAACACCAAGCCTTTGCCTACGGACGGCACTGTAGCTAAAGGCTATACCAACAGTTTATTACCGTAGCTAAAAACCTGCAAAATTCATAATTAAATCATGGACGCACTAAACCTCCGATGAGACCAGGGTCCTGACCGAAAATTCATCCCGAGTCCATTGAAGCCATTAATTTGGTCAGATTCAGACTCTAAAGCTTCGTCCCCAATTCGAATGTCACAAACCCTAACTATGGTGGATCCTTATATTCGAGTCTAAACTTCAATTAAACTATATCAACAGCTTGCAAACATCATGAGGAATCATATTATGCAATCAAATTTTGTTTATGACGCGTAAATAGATGTAATCGAAATCAAATAAATTCAAGCGAACCGTGAGTTGATGTGCGTCGATTCCAGGTGCGGCAGATCTCGATTTTGATTGGGATACCACCAACAATGTTCCAGCAACGCGTTTGATCATTCAAGAGCCTTCGAATCGGTCCTGAACCCCAAAAACGAAATTGACCTTTTCTTGCTATTTTGTGAGTTTTCACGTGTTCTACAGGGCTGCAATCCTTGTCCTTTGGCATTTGATGGAGTTGTATACTTATAGGGGAATGGTCTAGGTCAACAAAATTAGAAGGAGATCAAATAAAATAATTGATTGGAATTTTGATTGAATTTTTTATAAAACCTTTCCAATTTGATTCAATCTCAATCTTGTATTTATTCCCCACGTTTTTTGCCTTTGGAAATCAGATTTTATTGGCTTCTAAAATGGTTTCAAAGCATAACTTGTGATTTAATCCAAATATCTCATATTTTTATAATTTATTTAATATTTAAAATGAATAAAAAATTCAAATTAATACTAATAAAAATCATAAAAATAAAAATATAAACCAATGGGATTAAGGCTTCCCTTGAGGTCATGGGCTTTCTTGAAGGTAAGATTTGGCTTCTTCTTTTTGTACCTAAACACATTAATAAGAGAAAACAAACACTATATAAAAAAAGATTAAAAAAAATAAAAATAAAAAATGGTTTAATAGTTTTAATTTAAAATTCAATTTAAATTAAGATTGAATTAAATATTAAACCCATAAACCACGATAATTAGTAAATAAAACTACAACCATTAAATCATACACTAGAGTAGAAATGCATAAAATGAACGCATGTGTGAATAAATGCACAGTTACGCAAATAATATGCAAAGCCTAAACCCGTAAAAGCAAAATCGGGAGGGCAAATTTTGGGGTATGACAGCTGCCCCTGTTCAATCTTCTTAGACCTGAAGATGTAGAGTGGTTTTTACGCCAATCGATATCTGAAGGTGGAAGATGATTGAACACTAGAATACCAAGAAATTTGCCCTAGCTGAAGTAGGGACTTTTGTCGGAGATGGGCTTGTGGATGCCATCTGGTAGTTGAATTTTGAGAAGATGTTGTTTGCGCGTTGATCGTGTCATTACCGTTCGTGGTAGTAGATCCTTGGGAATTGATCGTGTCAGTATCGTTCGTGATACTTGAATTAGATCTTGGAAAGATGATCGTGTCTTCATCGTTCGTGATGATAGAATTAGATCTGAGGAGATAATCGTGTCTTCATCGTTCGTGATGATAGAATTAGATTCTCTTGTCGTGTCAGCACCGTTCGTAGTGACTGAATTAGACTGGGAAGGCCAGTGATCGTGTCCACACCGTTCGTGGTGATAGACTTAGACCTCTGAAATTTGATCGTGTCAGTACCGTTCGTAGTATCTGAATTAGATCTTCTGTCGTGTCAGTACCGTTCGTAGTAGCTGAATTAGACTGAGAAGGTCAGTGACCGTGTCTACACCGTTCGTGATGATAGAATTAGATCTCTGAGAGTTGACCGTGTCAGTACCGTTCGTAGTAACCGAATTAGATCTTTTGTCGTGTCAGTACTGTTCGTAGTAGCTGAATTAGACTTTGAAAGTGATCGTGTCATTACCGTTCGTGGTAAATGAATTAGATCTTCGAGCGTTGATCGTGTCAGTACCATTCGTAGTAGCTGAATTAGATCTTGGAAAGTTGGAGATTTCGTTCATTTGTCGGTACCTGTATTCTGAAAAAAGGTAAGGTTAATCTTTATGCAATGTCATGATGCATGGGTTATGTAATGAATCCCTCAAAATAAATGAGAGCTTTTGCATGTTATGTATGAGTTCATTATGAGGTAATGTATGCAGTGTATGAACATGTTTATGACATATGATATGTGAATATGATTTATGTTGTCTTTGATTAAGAAAGTAGATCTTTATGTCCTTGTAATTGTACTGTCTGATCTTGTCTTGAAGATGCTCAGCTGGGAATTTATGATTTCTGCTTGGAGATGATCAGTGACTTGATGTTCCCTGATTGGTGATAAAGATATTGATAAATCATGTTGGAGGAGAGCGACAGTGTTGAAGATGTAAACTCTGTTGGGCGGCCATGTCTCTATCGGGAGCGTTTGAAGATATTTTCTTAATGATTACTCTGTGGGGATATGATCTTACGAACGTGGCTTTGTGGGGAGATGTGGGTGTCTGGAAAGTTGCCCCCAGTATCATAGTAACTTACTACTTGATTCAGGACACGCCACTGAGTATTGATCAAGATGTTGAATTTGGACTTGCATAGATTTGCCCCAGTTAGCAGGAACTTTGGAAAAATTCGCCTCGCGAGGATTTTATGAGATATTTACTATGGGCGATATACTCCCAGTAATCATAGGCTCATGACAATGTCTCACGTTGATCGGGGAGTAGCTTTAGATATGCTTGGATGCATGCCCCTGATTGTTCGAGCATCTATGAGAGATTCTTAGAATCTCGACTTGATTGCCCCAGATTGATTGGACGAAACATGTCATGCCCCTTGTATACGTAAGAGACATGGCTTCCTTGGAGTAATTTCGTCTGTCGGGATAATTTTCAATCATTAGTTGTACTCTGTGCAAATTCTTTCTGTTGCTAACATTTGAAATTATGTAGCAGAATATGTTTAATAATGTATTCATGAGATGCAATGCATACGTTTGTCTTGAGTTTTTGGAAACACATTAAAACAAGAGATGTAAAAGCGTGATATTTGTAAAAACATGATTTTTGTAACAACATGATGTTTGTAAAATGAAATATCAACTCAGCATTTTTGTAATACTTAAGGAGTCAGGATACCCTTTTGGTGACAATATGCTTTTGAACTAACCATGCTTCAGTTAGGACTTTCAAGGGTTGTAACGTGGCTTGGTTCACGGTTCAAGAAAAAAAGAATAACGGCTCAAAGTTTATTTGTACCCACCCATCTTCGTGATGTTCTTCGATCCTAAGCTCAGTTAATTTGACTTATGCATTCAGGTTCCAAGAGACTTTTGGATTTGCATCTTTTGATAATGATGGTGATTCACAAGCAGAGGGAACTTTTTGAGACGGCTGTCATTTCTTCCTTTTGGTAGTCACAACTTTGAGTTGTTCAAGAATTTATTGACTTTTCTTTTTTCATTTTTGATATCCCTAACTTTTGCCTGAACTGTTTATTTTTTGAGGTTACAGTCAGCGGGATGCCTTTATTTTTGCCTAAGTCGTCTTTTGATTGTTGACTTAGCAGGCTTTTCTTTGTATATATGTTTTTTCATTTTTTTTTTGAAACATGTTGACTTCCTTGCTTAATGATTGATGAACCATCATTGGCTTTTGATTGACATCTCCAGCACTTCTTTGATGTGTGCGGATGAACACTTGTGATTGAAACCTTTGTTGCAAAGTGTACCGAATGATTCTCTTAAAACAGAATGCACAACCAAATTGAACTGAGAACTACCCTGCCCCAGGTTATGATCAAGGGTTAATTAATACAAGAAAGAAACTTCTACTTCTTAGGCTCAAAGGGGTTGACGAGGGATTAACATCCTTATATCTCCACTGTTTGGGAATTGAAACAATGCCTGTACATCGTCAGCGTAGTTCGCTCAAAAGCATACTGTATGAGGTTGCGGTATCGCTTTCGTCATCCTCCCTCAAAAGGTTTACAGTTTGGCAGGAGTTGAATATCACAAAACATATGCAGAGTAACGACATAATTTGAAAAGAGTGATAGCGAAATAATTTATTCAAGACAAACATATGCAATGCACTGATGATGATTATTAAAACAAATAATGTCTATCATAATTGGAGTGTTTAAACAAACAGAATAGAAATTGCAAATGAAAGTAAATCTAATGATCTAAAAAGTTCATCCTTCTAGGTATTAATCAATCTTTTTGTGATTAGGCATAGGAGTAGTGATCACCACAGGAGTCTTGGGATGATAGAATTCAATTTCACCAGCATCGATCATGTCTTGAATCTTGTTCTTCAATGGCCAACAATCATTTGTATCATGTCCAGGGCTATTGGAGTGGTATGCGCACCTCGCATTGGGCTTATAGCTGGGAGCGGAAGTGTTGGGCTTTACAGGAGGACCCCTCACAGTGGTCAAGTTTGCTTTCAACAAATGTTGTAATGCCTGAGCCAGTGACATGTTGATCTTTGTAAACTGGCGTTTAGATGTATTTGACTTGCGTCTTTGTTGCGGAGCTAATGTAGAGGTCAGAATTGTCCCCACAAATTGGTTGGGTTCATCATGATCTTTCTGGTCGTACACAGTGTGAGATTTCTCAGGAGAGTGGCAGTCAAAGGTCTTGTCATCGATTAAGTCTTGGATCTTATTCTTCAGTGTCCAACAGTTATTAGTGTCATGTCCAGGACTATCAGAGTGATAGGCACACCTTGCATTAGGATTATAACGAGAAGAGGAAGTACTAGGATTCCTCGGAGGGTCCTTCAAAGTGATTAGTCCTTTCTTCAGCAATTGTTGCAACGCTTCGGCCAGAGTCATATTGATCTTTGTGAATTGGCGCTTGGGTGTATCTGACTTGTGTCCTTGTTGTGGAACTGGTGTAAAGGTCAGAATTGTCCCCACAGATTGGTTGGGTTCATTGTGGCCTTTCCGATTGTACCCAGTATTGGCCATATGAGGTTTCTCAGGTGAAATGACGTCAATGATCTTGCAATCAATGAGGTCTTGGATCATGTGCTTCAATGGTCCACAATCCTCTGTATCGTGACCAGGACTGTTTGAATGATAAGCACATCTTGCATGGTACTTGTACCCAGGAGTGGGATTAGTAGGAAGTGAATATGGAGGCAATAGAGTTATCAAGTTCTGATTGAGCAGTTGTTGCAGAGCTTGAGACAGCGGCATGGGTAACGGAGTGAATGACCGTTTAGGCTTGGACTTCCATTTATCTTGCACACCTTGCCCCCTTTGTTGGTCCTTCTCCTTCTCGGACAGAAGTGCCTTTAATTCTTCTTGCCCCTTGGCCAAGTGAAAGATTATTTTCTGGAACTGGTTGTTCTGAGCTTGGAGATTTTTGACAGATTGTTCAAGGTCCATGATGCTGAAATAAACAGCGAGGGAGGATGAGAGACCCATTGTAAGAAACCTGTTATGCGATGTTATGAATGCGAATGCAATATTTTCAAGGATCTTTAGGCTTTTAGTTAGCAACATTAGAAAATGGTTTGGTCGTGCCTTTGTCTTGAAGAAATCTGAATTTTGTCTTTGAACATCTTTCTTTGAGAATCAAGCTCACCATATCGAGTGGGTCATCGCCTCTGATTCGGGATACTTTTAAATTTGAAGGTACGTGGCTAGAGGAAAATAAATCCTCTTGCCCCTTGCTAAGTACTGAGTCTTTGAATTGGAAGGCATGTGGCTAGAAGAAAATAAATCCTCTTGCCCTTATATAGGAATTCTGTCTTTGATAAGAGTACCTGAAATCGAGCGCCCTAAATTCCTAAGATCCTTGAAAGGGTTAGTTAAATCATGTTATGCTTATGATGTCATGATGTCATGATGTTATGCGAATGAAGTTCATTTGGCATAGTGTGAGATAGTAAGGACAAACAAGTCCTTTCAACAAAACCTGCGAGGAAATGAAGGTTAGCAGTAAACACAAATAAGTCACACAAGTCACGCGAGTCACACAAGTCACACAATTATTGGCTTTAAGGCTTGCATGGAGTCTGATCAGGTCCTTCCCAATGGTATTTCTATGGATAAGGAGATTTCAGCAACGGGTTCTACCAAGTGACTCAGAATTGTCAGCCCCCTCTAAAGCACCCTCGAACATGGTAAATGCATACCACGCAATGATACTTTAGGAAGAAACCTATCTGAGCTGTAGTATCGGGTAGCGACCATAACTTGGCATGCACCAAGAATAGCCCTCCCACTACGTTCCTAAAAGTCAGGATGGGTTAAAGGTGACTAAAGGTCCTTGAGCTCCGACGCACCCAAAGATACATGCATAAACCTCTCTCATGCAAAAGAGGTACACAATAACCAGTGGAGGCCTAACTCAAGTGTGAACTTCATTTTGACCAACCCCAAGCATGCACAAGGGGGGTCTCCATGACTATGCCACTCCTAATCTTAAGTGTTCTTGAATCCGGGAATAGGATTCGTCCTTCAATTTTCCCAAAACGCCCCTAAAAAATAAAACAAACAAAGCAAACAATAGAAAACATTTAAGTGATTCCTAAACTTTTAAGGTAACCCCTCTTTTATCGAATTTATATCCCCAGCAGAGTCGCCAGTTCTGTAATACGGTGAACTGACTTTTTATCGATCGAAATGTCGCGGTTAAGCAAGAGTCGCCACCGACTTTTATTTTATCCAAACAAATTCAGAAAGGCTAAAAGAAACAGAAAAAAACCTTTTAAAGAAATCTAAGTTCGGGGGGTAATTTATGCAAAGGGAAGGTGTAAGGCACCCTTTGCATCCATGGTTTTCCATGGGCTCTTAATTGCTTCGCTTGCTCGTTTGTCTTTAGAAAAAGTAGATGAAAGAAAAAAGTGGACTTTAGCTCGTAAATGAGCGTAGCTAGTTTTTGAAGAATTGTGAGAAAGAATATTAAAGATGAGCATTGCAAGGCAATTAGGGGCAATTACCTTAAACTCAGATGATAGGTCTCTTTTTAGCCTTTCAGAATGAAAGGGTCTATCCATGCCATAGAGGGCAGGAAGCCTTTCGTTTGGAGGTTGAAGGGTCGTCGAAGCATCCTTTGCCATGAGACTGTCCCATGCCATAGAAGGGCAGGTAATCTAAGGCAAGGATCAGAATAAGCCATTTCGTTAGGCAACCAGAAGATACCTCAGCCTTTTTTCGTAGGCAACTTCCGAGGGTCGAGGTCATGTTAGTGTATCGAAGGCAGCATCATTAGGGTCGCGTGACCTTTTTATCGAGGCAACATGGCTGAGGTATCCTCATATTCGAGGGACATGGCTATTCTGCAAAAATACACAAGGCAACAGGCAACAGGCAACAAGGCAACAGAGAGGTTACCCCAAAAGGGTGCGTGTGTGCAACAATCACGTGGTTCAATTCAGTTATTTATCTTATAATTAGTGACTCTAATCCAGTTTAAATTTGCACTCCCTAAATTACTAACCACGCAGTATATAAAGCAATAAAGGGGAAGGGAAATTGAAACCAGCGGATCCCCAAAAGGGTTTGGCACAAGTAATAATAAAAGAAAACAGAAAAGATTTAGGTTTCAGGGTTACCAAACTCGTAGCTTCGGCGGTCATCAAACCCTGAAAATTGAAAAGGAAGAATAAACAGAAGAGGGTGAGTGCATGGCTAATTCTGTGAGAATTAGAGTTAGCCCTAACTTAATAAAAAATGTCAAAGAGAAATTAAATATGAGTAAGAACTTAGCTTCGAATTTGATCTGATATGGTTTGTAGTCGGAAGTAGCCTCGGGGTTAACCCTGAAAATGGCAAAGGCAAAGGCAGACAGAAAAAAGATTGTGAGTGTAGGCGGAGTTCATGATATCTGAAGGTAAACCCTAATGTTAAATAACAGATGTTTAAAAAATGTTAAATCGGGACTTAGCTTCGTAATGGGCGTGGCGCATAGTCGGGAGAAACCCTGTTGCTAACCCTGAAAATACACAAAGAAAAAGGCAAGAATCAGTGTAGGCATGATCTAATGATAAACCTCACAAACCCTGATTTAGGGCACAAGTTAACCATGGTTAATAAAATAAATAAAAACCAAATTAATTAATTATTGATTTTTAACCTAATTAATTAAATTGGAAAAAATAAACCTTCGACTAAATTACTTAACCCTAATATTTATTTTAATTAATAGAATATCGATAATTAATTAACCAATTAACAAATTAAATTAGTTTAAACATTTAATTATTATTAATAACTAAATAAAATATTTTATTTTTAATGTTTTTGTAAAGAAAAGAAAATATTTTAGAACAAATTTTATTAGAAAAAGAATTATTCAAAAGAGTTTTTAAAAAAACAAATAAACAAACAATGCATAAAAAAGAAAATAAATAGATTATATAATCAAAAGTAAAAAAAACTAAAGAAAACTCAGCTGGATCATGTGTAGAACATCCTTGATGGTTCACGGTGGACTGGCATGTTCTGGAAACGTTGGATCGGAATTGAGATAGATCTGATGGTTGTGATATGATGGCGCGCCACGAAGCTGCACCGATGGAGAGCACTAGATTGCTGTAACACACAAATTTTATAAAAAATCTGCAACCCCCAAGGATCGAACTGGCATCCTGAGGGCAAGGAGTCATATGCAAGCGTATGACCACTGGGCCATGGTCGTTTTGTTGTTTACAATACGCACGCATACGTTAATATATAAAAAAACAATCGAATGAAAATTTTAAAAAAAGAACTTTTACGCGCCCAGCTTCGTCTTCAACCTTGGGATGTTCAACACCAAGCCTTTGCCTACGGACGGCACTGTAGCTAAAGGCTATACCAACAGTTTATTACCGTAGCTAAAAACCTGCAAAATTCATAATTAAATCATGGACGCACTAAACCTCCGATGAGACCAGGGTCCTGACCGAAAATTCATCCCGAGTCCATTGAAGCCATTAATTTGGTCAGATTCAGACTCTAAAGCTTCGTCCCCAATTCGAATGTCACAAACCCTAACTATGGTGGATCCTTATATTCGAGTCTAAACTTCAATTAAACTATATCAACAGCTTGCAAACATCATGAGGAATCATATTATGCAATCAAATTTTGTTTATGACGCGTAAATAGATGTAATCGAAATCAAATAAATTCAAGCGAACCGTGAGTTGATGTGCGTCGATTCCAGGTGCGGCAGATCTCGATTTTGATTGGGATACCACCAACAATGTTCCAGCAACGCGTTTGATCATTCAAGAGCCTTCGAATCGGTCCTGAACCCCAAAAACGAAATTGACCTTTTCTTGCTATTTTGTGAGTTTTCACGTGTTCTACAGGGCTGCAATCCTTGTCCTTTGGCATTTGATGGAGTTGTATACTTATAGGGGAATGGTCTAGGTCAACAAAATTAGAAGGAGATCAAATAAAATAATTGATTGGAATTTTGATTGAATTTTTTATAAAACCTTTCCAATTTGATTCAATCTCAATCTTGTATTTATTCCCCACGTTTTTTGCCTTTGGAAATCAGATTTTATTGGCTTCTAAAATGGTTTCAAAGCATAACTTGTGATTTAATCCAAATATCTCATATTTTTATAATTTATTTAATATTTAAAATGAATAAAAAATTCAAATTAATACTAATAAAAATCATAAAAATAAAAATATAAACCAATGGGATTAAGGCTTCCCTTGAGGTCATGGGCTTTCTTGAAGGTAAGATTTGGCTTCTTCTTTTTGTACCTAAACACATTAATAAGAGAAAACAAACACTATATAAAAAAAGATTAAAAAAAATAAAAATAAAAAATGGTTTAATAGTTTTAATTTAAAATTCAATTTAAATTAAGATTGAATTAAATATTAAACCCATAAACCACGATAATTAGTAAATAAAACTACAACCATTAAATCATACACTAGAGTAGAAATGCATAAAATGAACGCATGTGTGAATAAATGCACAGTTACGCAAATAATATGCAAAGCCTAAACCCGTAAAAGCAAAATCGGGAGGGCAAATTTTGGGGTATGACAGCTGCCCCTGTTCAATCTTCTTAGACCTGAAGATGTAGAGTGGTTTTTACGCCAATCGATATCTGAAGGTGGAAGATGATTGAACACTAGAATACCAAGAAATTTGCCCTAGCTGAAGTAGGGACTTTTGTCGGAGATGGGCTTGTGGATGCCATCTGGTAGTTGAATTTTGAGAAGATGTTGTTTGCGCGTTGATCGTGTCATTACCGTTCGTGGTAGTAGATCCTTGGGAATTGATCGTGTCAGTATCGTTCGTGATACTTGAATTAGATCTTGGAAAGATGATCGTGTCTTCATCGTTCGTGATGATAGAATTAGATCTGAGGAGATAATCGTGTCTTCATCGTTCGTGATGATAGAATTAGATTCTCTTGTCGTGTCAGCACCGTTCGTAGTGACTGAATTAGACTGGGAAGGCCAGTGATCGTGTCCACACCGTTCGTGGTGATAGACTTAGACCTCTGAAATTTGATCGTGTCAGTACCGTTCGTAGTATCTGAATTAGATCTTCTGTCGTGTCAGTACCGTTCGTAGTAGCTGAATTAGACTGAGAAGGTCAGTGACCGTGTCTACACCGTTCGTGATGATAGAATTAGATCTCTGAGAGTTGACCGTGTCAGTACCGTTCGTAGTAACCGAATTAGATCTTTTGTCGTGTCAGTACTGTTCGTAGTAGCTGAATTAGACTTTGAAAGTGATCGTGTCATTACCGTTCGTGGTAAATGAATTAGATCTTCGAGCGTTGATCGTGTCAGTACCATTCGTAGTAGCTGAATTAGATCTTGGAAAGTTGGAGATTTCGTTCATTTGTCGGTACCTGTATTCTGAAAAAAGGTAAGGTTAATCTTTATGCAATGTCATGATGCATGGGTTATGTAATGAATCCCTCAAAATAAATGAGAGCTTTTGCATGTTATGTATGAGTTCATTATGAGGTAATGTATGCAGTGTATGAACATGTTTATGACATATGATATGTGAATATGATTTATGTTGTCTTTGATTAAGAAAGTAGATCTTTATGTCCTTGTAATTGTACTGTCTGATCTTGTCTTGAAGATGCTCAGCTGGGAATTTATGATTTCTGCTTGGAGATGATCAGTGACTTGATGTTCCCTGATTGGTGATAAAGATATTGATAAATCATGTTGGAGGAGAGCGACAGTGTTGAAGATGTAAACTCTGTTGGGCGGCCATGTCTCTATCGGGAGCGTTTGAAGATATTTTCTTAATGATTACTCTGTGGGGATATGATCTTACGAACGTGGCTTTGTGGGGAGATGTGGGTGTCTGGAAAGTTGCCCCCAGTATCATAGTAACTTACTACTTGATTCAGGACACGCCACTGAGTATTGATCAAGATGTTGAATTTGGACTTGCATAGATTTGCCCCAGTTAGCAGGAACTTTGGAAAAATTCGCCTCGCGAGGATTTTATGAGATATTTACTATGGGCGATATACTCCCAGTAATCATAGGCTCATGACAATGTCTCACGTTGATCGGGGAGTAGCTTTAGATATGCTTGGATGCATGCCCCTGATTGTTCGAGCATCTATGAGAGATTCTTAGAATCTCGACTTGATTGCCCCAGATTGATTGGACGAAACATGTCATGCCCCTTGTATACGTAAGAGACATGGCTTCCTTGGAGTAATTTCGTCTGTCGGGATAATTTTCAATCATTAGTTGTACTCTGTGCAAATTCTTTCTGTTGCTAACATTTGAAATTATGTAGCAGAATATGTTTAATAATGTATTCATGAGATGCAATGCATACGTTTGTCTTGAGTTTTTGGAAACACATTAAAACAAGAGATGTAAAAGCGTGATATTTGTAAAAACATGATTTTTGTAACAACATGATGTTTGTAAAATGAAATATCAACTCAGCATTTTTGTAATACTTAAGGAGTCAGGATACCCTTTTGGTGACAATATGCTTTTGAACTAACCATGCTTCAGTTAGGACTTTCAAGGGTTGTAACGTGGCTTGGTTCACGGTTCAAGAAAAAAAGAATAACGGCTCAAAGTTTATTTGTACCCACCCATCTTCGTGATGTTCTTCGATCCTAAGCTCAGTTAATTTGACTTATGCATTCAGGTTCCAAGAGACTTTTGGATTTGCATCTTTTGATAATGATGGTGATTCACAAGCAGAGGGAACTTTTTGAGACGGCTGTCATTTCTTCCTTTTGGTAGTCACAACTTTGAGTTGTTCAAGAATTTATTGACTTTTCTTTTTTCATTTTTGATATCCCTAACTTTTGCCTGAACTGTTTATTTTTTGAGGTTACAGTCAGCGGGATGCCTTTATTTTTGCCTAAGTCGTCTTTTGATTGTTGACTTAGCAGGCTTTTCTTTGTATATATGTTTTTTCATTTTTTTTTTGAAACATGTTGACTTCCTTGCTTAATGATTGATGAACCATCATTGGCTTTTGATTGACATCTCCAGCACTTCTTTGATGTGTGCGGATGAACACTTGTGATTGAAACCTTTGTTGCAAAGTGTACCGAATGATTCTCTTAAAACAGAATGCACAACCAAATTGAACTGAGAACTACCCTGCCCCAGGTTATGATCAAGGGTTAATTAATACAAGAAAGAAACTTCTACTTCTTAGGCTCAAAGGGGTTGACGAGGGATTAACATCCTTATATCTCCACTGTTTGGGAATTGAAACAATGCCTGTACATCGTCAGCGTAGTTCGCTCAAAAGCATACTGTATGAGGTTGCGGTATCGCTTTCGTCATCCTCCCTCAAAAGGTTTACAGTTTGGCAGGAGTTGAATATCACAAAACATATGCAGAGTAACGACATAATTTGAAAAGAGTGATAGCGAAATAATTTATTCAAGACAAACATATGCAATGCACTGATGATGATTATTAAAACAAATAATGTCTATCATAATTGGAGTGTTTAAACAAACAGAATAGAAATTGCAAATGAAAGTAAATCTAATGATCTAAAAAGTTCATCCTTCTAGGTATTAATCAATCTTTTTGTGATTAGGCATAGGAGTAGTGATCACCACAGGAGTCTTGGGATGATAGAATTCAATTTCACCAGCATCGATCATGTCTTGAATCTTGTTCTTCAATGGCCAACAATCATTTGTATCATGTCCAGGGCTATTGGAGTGGTATGCGCACCTCGCATTGGGCTTATAGCTGGGAGCGGAAGTGTTGGGCTTTACAGGAGGACCCCTCACAGTGGTCAAGTTTGCTTTCAACAAATGTTGTAATGCCTGAGCCAGTGACATGTTGATCTTTGTAAACTGGCGTTTAGATGTATTTGACTTGCGTCTTTGTTGCGGAGCTAATGTAGAGGTCAGAATTGTCCCCACAAATTGGTTGGGTTCATCATGATCTTTCTGGTCGTACACAGTGTGAGATTTCTCAGGAGAGTGGCAGTCAAAGGTCTTGTCATCGATTAAGTCTTGGATCTTATTCTTCAGTGTCCAACAGTTATTAGTGTCATGTCCAGGACTATCAGAGTGATAGGCACACCTTGCATTAGGATTATAACGAGAAGAGGAAGTACTAGGATTCCTCGGAGGGTCCTTCAAAGTGATTAGTCCTTTCTTCAGCAATTGTTGCAACGCTTCGGCCAGAGTCATATTGATCTTTGTGAATTGGCGCTTGGGTGTATCTGACTTGTGTCCTTGTTGTGGAACTGGTGTAAAGGTCAGAATTGTCCCCACAGATTGGTTGGGTTCATTGTGGCCTTTCCGATTGTACCCAGTATTGGCCATATGAGGTTTCTCAGGTGAAATGACGTCAATGATCTTGCAATCAATGAGGTCTTGGATCATGTGCTTCAATGGTCCACAATCCTCTGTATCGTGACCAGGACTGTTTGAATGATAAGCACATCTTGCATGGTACTTGTACCCAGGAGTGGGATTAGTAGGAAGTGAATATGGAGGCAATAGAGTTATCAAGTTCTGATTGAGCAGTTGTTGCAGAGCTTGAGACAGCGGCATGGGTAACGGAGTGAATGACCGTTTAGGCTTGGACTTCCATTTATCTTGCACACCTTGCCCCCTTTGTTGGTCCTTCTCCTTCTCGGACAGAAGTGCCTTTAATTCTTCTTGCCCCTTGGCCAAGTGAAAGATTATTTTCTGGAACTGGTTGTTCTGAGCTTGGAGATTTTTGACAGATTGTTCAAGGTCCATGATGCTGAAATAAACAGCGAGGGAGGATGAGAGACCCATTGTAAGAAACCTGTTATGCGATGTTATGAATGCGAATGCAATATTTTCAAGGATCTTTAGGCTTTTAGTTAGCAACATTAGAAAATGGTTTGGTCGTGCCTTTGTCTTGAAGAAATCTGAATTTTGTCTTTGAACATCTTTCTTTGAGAATCAAGCTCACCATATCGAGTGGGTCATCGCCTCTGATTCGGGATACTTTTAAATTTGAAGGTACGTGGCTAGAGGAAAATAAATCCTCTTGCCCCTTGCTAAGTACTGAGTCTTTGAATTGGAAGGCATGTGGCTAGAAGAAAATAAATCCTCTTGCCCTTATATAGGAATTCTGTCTTTGATAAGAGTACCTGAAATCGAGCGCCCTAAATTCCTAAGATCCTTGAAAGGGTTAGTTAAATCATGTTATGCTTATGATGTCATGATGTCATGATGTTATGCGAATGAAGTTCATTTGGCATAGTGTGAGATAGTAAGGACAAACAAGTCCTTTCAACAAAACCTGCGAGGAAATGAAGGTTAGCAGTAAACACAAATAAGTCACACAAGTCACGCGAGTCACACAAGTCACACAATTATTGGCTTTAAGGCTTGCATGGAGTCTGATCAGGTCCTTCCCAATGGTATTTCTATGGATAAGGAGATTTCAGCAACGGGTTCTACCAAGTGACTCAGAATTGTCAGCCCCCTCTAAAGCACCCTCGAACATGGTAAATGCATACCACGCAATGATACTTTAGGAAGAAACCTATCTGAGCTGTAGTATCGGGTAGCGACCATAACTTGGCATGCACCAAGAATAGCCCTCCCACTACGTTCCTAAAAGTCAGGATGGGTTAAAGGTGACTAAAGGTCCTTGAGCTCCGACGCACCCAAAGATACATGCATAAACCTCTCTCATGCAAAAGAGGTACACAATAACCAGTGGAGGCCTAACTCAAGTGTGAACTTCATTTTGACCAACCCCAAGCATGCACAAGGGGGGTCTCCATGACTATGCCACTCCTAATCTTAAGTGTTCTTGAATCCGGGAATAGGATTCGTCCTTCAATTTTCCCAAAACGCCCCTAAAAAATAAAACAAACAAAGCAAACAATAGAAAACATTTAAGTGATTCCTAAACTTTTAAGGTAACCCCTCTTTTATCGAATTTATATCCCCAGCAGAGTCGCCAGTTCTGTAATACGGTGAACTGACTTTTTATCGATCGAAATGTCGCGGTTAAGCAAGAGTCGCCACCGACTTTTATTTTATCCAAACAAATTCAGAAAGGCTAAAAGAAACAGAAAAAAACCTTTTAAAGAAATCTAAGTTCGGGGGGTAATTTATGCAAAGGGAAGGTGTAAGGCACCCTTTGCATCCATGGTTTTCCATGGGCTCTTAATTGCTTCGCTTGCTCGTTTGTCTTTAGAAAAAGTAGATGAAAGAAAAAAGTGGACTTTAGCTCGTAAATGAGCGTAGCTAGTTTTTGAAGAATTGTGAGAAAGAATATTAAAGATGAGCATTGCAAGGCAATTAGGGGCAATTACCTTAAACTCAGATGATAGGTCTCTTTTTAGCCTTTCAGAATGAAAGGGTCTATCCATGCCATAGAGGGCAGGAAGCCTTTCGTTTGGAGGTTGAAGGGTCGTCGAAGCATCCTTTGCCATGAGACTGTCCCATGCCATAGAAGGGCAGGTAATCTAAGGCAAGGATCAGAATAAGCCATTTCGTTAGGCAACCAGAAGATACCTCAGCCTTTTTTCGTAGGCAACTTCCGAGGGTCGAGGTCATGTTAGTGTATCGAAGGCAGCATCATTAGGGTCGCGTGACCTTTTTATCGAGGCAACATGGCTGAGGTATCCTCATATTCGAGGGACATGGCTATTCTGCAAAAATACACAAGGCAACAGGCAACAGGCAACAAGGCAACAGAGAGGTTACCCCAAAAGGGTGCGTGTGTGCAACAATCACGTGGTTCAATTCAGTTATTTATCTTATAATTAGTGACTCTAATCCAGTTTAAATTTGCACTCCCTAAATTACTAACCACGCAGTATATAAAGCAATAAAGGGGAAGGGAAATTGAAACCAGCGGATCCCCAAAAGGGTTTGGCACAAGTAATAATAAAAGAAAACAGAAAAGATTTAGGTTTCAGGGTTACCAAACTCGTAGCTTCGGCGGTCATCAAACCCTGAAAATTGAAAAGGAAGAATAAACAGAAGAGGGTGAGTGCATGGCTAATTCTGTGAGAATTAGAGTTAGCCCTAACTTAATAAAAAATGTCAAAGAGAAATTAAATATGAGTAAGAACTTAGCTTCGAATTTGATCTGATATGGTTTGTAGTCGGAAGTAGCCTCGGGGTTAACCCTGAAAATGGCAAAGGCAAAGGCAGACAGAAAAAAGATTGTGAGTGTAGGCGGAGTTCATGATATCTGAAGGTAAACCCTAATGTTAAATAACAGATGTTTAAAAAATGTTAAATCGGGACTTAGCTTCGTAATGGGCGTGGCGCATAGTCGGGAGAAACCCTGTTGCTAACCCTGAAAATACACAAAGAAAAAGGCAAGAATCAGTGTAGGCATGATCTAATGATAAACCTCACAAACCCTGATTTAGGGCACAAGTTAACCATGGTTAATAAAATAAATAAAAACCAAATTAATTAATTATTGATTTTTAACCTAATTAATTAAATTGGAAAAAATAAACCTTCGACTAAATTACTTAACCCTAATATTTATTTTAATTAATAGAATATCGATAATTAATTAACCAATTAACAAATTAAATTAGTTTAAACATTTAATTATTATTAATAACTAAATAAAATATTTTATTTTTAATGTTTTTGTAAAGAAAAGAAAATATTTTAGAACAAATTTTATTAGAAAAAGAATTATTCAAAAGAGTTTTTAAAAAAACAAATAAACAAACAATGCATAAAAAAGAAAATAAATAGATTATATAATCAAAAGTAAAAAAAACTAAAGAAAACTCAGCTGGATCATGTGTAGAACATCCTTGATGGTTCACGGTGGACTGGCATGTTCTGGAAACGTTGGATCGGAATTGAGATAGATCTGATGGTTGTGATATGATGGCGCGCCACGAAGCTGCACCGATGGAGAGCACTAGATTGCTGTAACACACAAATTTTATAAAAAATCTGCAACCCCCAAGGATCGAACTGGCATCCTGAGGGCAAGGAGTCATATGCAAGCGTATGACCACTGGGCCATGGTCGTTTTGTTGTTTACAATACGCACGCATACGTTAATATATAAAAAAACAATCGAATGAAAATTTTAAAAAAAGAACTTTTACGCGCCCAGCTTCGTCTTCAACCTTGGGATGTTCAACACCAAGCCTTTGCCTACAGACGGCACTGTAGCTAAAGGCTATACCAACAGTTTATTACCGTAGCTAAAAACCTGCAAAATTCATAATTAAATCATGGACGCACTAAACCTCCGATGAGACCAGGGTCCTGACCGAAAATTCATCCCGAGTCCATTGAAGCCATTAATTTGGTCAGATTCAGACTCTAAAGCTTCGTCCCCAATTCGAATGTCACAAACCCTAACTATGGTGGATCCTTATATTCGAGTCTAAACTTCAATTAAACTATATCAACAGCTTGCAAACATCATGAGGAATCATATTATGCAATCAAATTTTGTTTATGACGCGTAAATAGATGTAATCGAAATCAAATAAATTCAAGCGAACCGTGAGTTGATGTGCGTCGATTCCAGGTGCGGCAGATCTCGATTTTGATTGGGATACCACCAACAATGTTCCAGCAACGCGTTTGATCATTCAAGAGCCTTCGAATCGGTCCTGAACCCCAAAAACGAAATTGACCTTTTCTTGCTATTTTGTGAGTTTTCACGTGTTCTACAGGGCTGCAATCCTTGTCCTTTGGCATTTGATGGAGTTGTATACTTATAGGGGAATGGTCTAGGTCAACAAAATTAGAAGGAGATCAAATAAAATAATTGATTGGAATTTTGATTGAATTTTTTATAAAACCTTTCCAATTTGATTCAATCTCAATCTTGTATTTATTCCCCACGTTTTTTGCCTTTGGAAATCAGATTTTATTGGCTTCTAAAATGGTTTCAAAGCATAACTTGTGATTTAATCCAAATATCTCATATTTTTATAATTTATTTAATATTTAAAATGAATAAAAAATTCAAATTAATACTAATAAAAATCATAAAAATAAAAATATAAACCAATGGGATTAAGGCTTCCCTTGAGGTCATGGGCTTTCTTGAAGGTAAGATTTGGCTTCTTCTTTTTGTACCTAAACACATTAATAAGAGAAAACAAACACTATATAAAAAAAGATTAAAAAAAATAAAAATAAAAAATGGTTTAATAGTTTTAATTTAAAATTCAATTTAAATTAAGATTGAATTAAATATTAAACCCATAAACCACGATAATTAGTAAATAAAACTACAACCATTAAATCATACACTAGAGTAGAAATGCATAAAATGAACGCATGTGTGAATAAATGCACAGTTACGCAAATAATATGCAAAGCCTAAACCCGTAAAAGCAAAATCGGGAGGGCAAATTTTGGGGTATGACATAACATATGCTATAAATGTATGATGCACAATGTCATAATAATCAACGACCACAACTAGTCAAAATGCATCATCATTCACTTACTCATCATATCATACCATCATTATCCAATTACACAAGACCCATACAAAACATACCTCACATTCATCATGTTATAAGTCATCACAACAACAACTCCTAAATCAAACATGCACATAGGCAAAGACATATATAAAGTCATACAAACAAGGTTTATGTCATCCACGAATAGCTCTTTAAACCCATCTAAATGTGCCGATTAAATTCCATAAAATTACTCAGTAGTTAGCATAAAATATAAGCTTTCATACTCAGACCACCGCGCTAAGTGGCCCCCTTCCCGCGCTAAGCGCTCTACATTCTGCCTTGAACTGTGTTTCATAAGCACAACCTCGCTAAGTGGGATCTACGATTTCTGCAGAAAACCCTGCGCGACCTGCATCATACCAGTCTGAATCTTTAACCCCAAAATATGTTTAAATCAATATTTTCCTACGATTTAAGGCATATCAACCTAGTTCTAACATGTATTATCCATTACAAACATCAAAATACTATTGTTCATCAAAACCCTAGACCTTCAAACCCATGGAATGGTAGATTTGACTCTAGATCATGTTATTACTCATCAATTCATCAATCATCAACATCATATATCATATTAACAACACATTCCAAGCATCAATCATCATGGTTTCATCATAGATATCAATTCATCATAAAATCCCAAACACTAACTCAACTTACAATTATCTAAACCTTGTATCAATTATAAGAATTACGATAACTTCCATTATCATAGATTATAGCTAGCTTGATTCTCTTTTCAATAGCATGGGATCATGTGATCCACTACATCAGAAAGTGTGAAACACACCATAAATGGTCAAGATTTCATTGAAGACTGTTCAGAGTATTCAAGCATCCTAATATAGACGAGGCATCATTACTAACTAGCATAAGGACACACAGGGTCGGTCCTTTGAATTTGGGTGCCTTGGGCAAATCAAAAGAGTGGTGCCCCTATAATTTTTAACAATAAATACATATGGATAAAAGAAATAATTTGATAAAAAAACACATTTTTATTTGACATTGTGCAAAAAGAATTGAAATATAGATCTTTGAATCAATGTTTATACTACATCAAAATATAAACCACTATAAAGAGACTTATTATTCTTCTTCTTCTTGATCTCGTCTTTTTTCCTATAAAAAAATTGATCAAACCGTTAAAATTATTTAAATATCATCCTCTTAGCATTTTTTGTTGCAAAATCGTTGATAATTTGTTCATAATCAAGGTTTTTCACAAAATTGTTTTCAATTGAAATCAACGCAAGACTATTTAATCTATTTTGTGACATAATAGATCTCAAATAAGATTTTAATAATTTTAATTTAGAAAAACTTCTTTCAGCAGATGCAACACTGATAGAAATAGTCAATATTACTCTATAATTCATGCATGCATTAGGAAAATAATTAAAAGTCTTTAAAGAACTCAATATCATATAGCTTGATTTTGATTCAATTGTTAAAACTTCTCTAATAACTTTCAATTCTTCAAACAAAATTTCACCATCAAGATCAAGAGAATCGTCATGTTTTAAACAAGTTTCAAGATGTTTACAACATGCTTTCAAGTTCCTATAAAATAATGATCTAAGCCTTTCAATACTAAACAAGAATCCAAAAATATTTTCATGTGTGCTATACTGCTCAAATCTTCTATCAAGTGAGCCAATTGTTTGATCTACAATATATAAGAAATAATGATTTCGAAAAGACTCTTCAGTAGCCTCAAGATTCAGTTGTGTGGGTTGAGATGGATTTTCATCAAAGTGTTGTATTTTATTAATTTGACTTTTTGAATAAACACACATTCAATTTCTATTTCATTCTCAATCTTTTCAACACTAGCCTTAGCATTTACAAATCCAGATTCTCTATATTTTTTCAAATACTTCATCAAACCTTTTACTAATTCTATAGCCACATCATACACATGTCTTTTTTTTTTCTTTCAAACTTTTGCTAATTTCATTAACAATAGTTAACAATTCAAACCAAATAATCATAGCTACAAAAAATCAAAGTTTCCAATTTCATGAGTTGCTAAAGATTCAACTTCACTCTTATTTTAGGGATCGTTATCTTGTTCAGCTAGTTGAAGTAGTACTTCACTCTTAATTTGGGATCAATAATATAAAATATTTTCTATATCATTGTCTTAATTTTAGTGTCTCAATTAAATTCTTTAGTTGTTAAAATTATGAATGTATTAATTAATTTCATTCTACTCTATATTTTATTTATGAGAAATTACATTCTTTTATTAAGTAGTGCCCCAATAATTTTGTTAACTAGTATTTAAAAAAAAAAGACTTTTAGCAATTATTTTTGTAATAGAAAATTCCTTTTTAAATATATATAGGGGTAAGAATTTTTTTTGGTGCCCCTAAAATTATGGGGCCCTGGGCTCCCGCCCTGCGAGCCCGTGCTTAGGGCCACCCCTAAGGACACACGTTAAAATCTCCCTAAGAAACATTACCTATTACAAGAAAGACATTTAATGCACCTGTTCCCAATGAAAGTGATGTTCCATTAAGGATTTTCGTTACCGCCTTCCAAGCAGCTGACCTAGGGGTGTACGCAACAAATCCTCATTTTGCGAGGCAGGGACAAGGGCATATGGGGCAACTATTTTGGGCCATTTGCAAGGCCTAGAGCGAAAGGCTCAAGAGCGCCATCAAGCGGCAAAGCGCGTGAAACAATTGGTCCCTCATTCCTCGATGAGTGGGAGATATCCCCATTTAGAAGTCTCAATCACCATCTGATTAAATCCAACAACTACTCGTACAACGCCTTCTCTCACGTAGACTGTTTTAACCACTTTCACTATATAAACTTAGAAATAGTCAAATATTCAAATTCATTTTTATTCTCACATTACTTCTTACTCCTTTATTAAGTTGAACGTTAATGTGTTAATCTTACATGTGAGTCTCGTCTCTGCCATCACTATAAAACATTATCTCTACCGATCAAATTATTATGAGCAATGTTCAATTTAAACTAATTTATTTATTATGGTTAGTTGATTGATTATCGTGTAATTGATCTTTCTACACATTTGCCCTCTTCTTTTTCAAAAAGAAAAATATGACATGTAATTATTTTTTGGTACAAAAGTTATGACTTATACTGCTCTTTTCTTTTTATGAAACTCGTGGTATATTAAAAAAATGTAGCAAGATAATATTTCTTTTTAAGGTTATACATTAGTCCACGTTAGGTTTTCTATACAAGATCATCTTTATTTTATCCATTGTTCCAAATTTTGACACGATATGAAGCCTGGGTGAGAAGTCATTGTAAGTGTTTGCGCCACACCTTTTCTTTAACAGAAGCTATTAAGTGGGTTTGGTCTGCATTCCACGTACTTTTCCACTTTAAATCTTTTTTTTTTTTTTCCTCAGTGTAAAAGGCTGCTTAGTATACAACTGTATTTACACTACAACAACCAAATCTATAAAACAATTATATTTTTCAAATAGTAATTTAATAAATACAATTTGTTCTAGAAAAAACTTAGGGTCTATTTGTTTTAATTTTAATTTTTTTAATTTTAAATTATTTTTATAAATAGTAATTTAAAATATTAAAAGTTTTTTAACATTTTTTTATAAATTAAAATATTAATTTTGATTGTAACATAAATATATTATTGAAGATTAAAACATAGTTAAAATTATAACTTTTTAGAAAAAAATTAGTATTTTAAAAATAATTTTTATAAAAAATCATTTAAAATACTTTTTGAAATTTTGATATATAAAAAAAGTTATAGTAAATGTCTAAAATAATATTTTAAAAATAATTATTTAAATAAATTTTTTATTTGAATGATTTTAAAAGAATTATTATAAAATAATTTAAACAAAAATATAAAGTCATTTTTAAAAATCGAGACAAACGAGTCCTAAATTATTATAATTTTTTAAAGATGGTTCTTCTGAAAAAAAAGGAGTATTGGCCAAATGTGCATAATTTTTCTTTTGGTTGGCCTTTCTATCATTATTTTTTATGTGGATAAAGTAGAGATGGCAACGGGTCGGTCGGGTGCGGATTTTACGCTACCCAAATCCGCATTTAAAATTGACACTTGAACCTATACTCAAATCTAAATGTTATTCGGGTGGCAAAATAACACTCATGCCCACATCTGTTGGATTCGGATTTTTCACCCAAATCCAAATCCGCAGCAAAAGACATAAAATATATTTTTTCTACAATTTTCCTGCAACTTTTTACAATATATATATATATATATATATATATATATATATATATATATATATATATATATATATATATATATATATATATATATATATATATATTTAAATGTGTGTGTATATATATATATACACACATTTAAATATATATACACACACATTTAAATATATATATATATATATATATATATATATATATATATATATATATATATATATATATATATATATATATATATATAAAGTGGGTGTGATTTCGGGTTTCGAGTGCAGATTTTACACTACCCAAACCAGCACCTAAAATATTGGGCAACATCCGAACCCAAACTCAGTCAATTCGAGTTTTCACCCGTTGACTCGAGTTCGGGTACGGGTGGGCTCCTTGAGTTTTGGTTTGCTTGCCATCCCTAAGATAAAGCCAACGTCACAATTTCTAAATTGTGGTTTAGTCGCCCTAATCTTCTTTTTCAAAAGGTATCAACCATCTTATTCTTAATTACCTCTTCCTATAATAAAATTAACCGGTCTTTTACAATTAGACTAAAAAAGTTATGTGTTGCAAGCACAAAAATAAGTTTTATAATTCTCGTATTTACATAGAATTGTAGTTTTAAAGTATGTTAAACAATTTTTAAGATGTTAAGTAGAAAAAGATTTCATAGTTGTTTTGATGCGTGAAAGTAAACGATAGAAAATAATTGACAGAAAGTAAAATAGGGATCTCGGTGTTAGTAGTAAGAAAACTTGTTGGGGTAGATTTTGTCATTGCATATTTTTTGTGCATAACCATAGGTCAATAATATGCTCATCTACTCAATTATTAATATTATAACTTGTTTCTCTCATTCGTATCCCCTATTGGTCTCAACGCCATGAGATAAATGCATTACCTAATAGCTGATAGCTCAGTCTATTAATCAACACAAAGCATTAAGTTCCAACAGCTATAAAGCAACAAGACTCCACACCGATCCTACTACAGTACGTGTGAATATTGAACCTAACTCTATGTCTGAGCAATAATCTTGGATCTAGTATTGACGAACACCTTTCAAATGTCAAGTCACAAAATGAAAACAAGTTTTAGGTAGCAAATCTAAAACATAAATTAAGATTAAAGACTCATCAATATTAAAGTTTGAGTAAACTTATATAAAACTCATGAAATATTTAACACATGAATATAATGACTACATCTATGTCAAAGTTGAGTTTTCCTCAGTGGGTTTGGCATTGACGTAAAATTCCTTGAATATGTCAAGGTTGACAATTTCATTAGGTGTTTCCAGAACACCATAATCTTATGCATTTACTTCTTACCCCGCATCGAAATATTTTCCCAGATCCTCCTACTCAATTTTTTCCGTGTATCAAATTTTGGCTTTCTAACTTGGTGTATAATTTCTCTTAGATATAGCTTTTGAACTTGTGCTCATCATACAATATGGTGGATGAAACGATGCCTGAGCTTTATCATTTCTTTCCGATTGTTGATCTACTTCAATTCATATGAAATATTCATCAAACAATATATATTAATGCACTATGTTATAATATGATATATTTCATACATTTGCAAATTCTATTTACACATTGTAACAATGATACAGATGAGCATCCAGGTGCACTAATTTCTTGACTAGGTTGCATGCATATGTAATTTATATTTCTACATAATCAAGTGTACATGCAAGTAATATTACTCTATCTTATGTCAACATTATGAAGGAATAAATTGACCCTAATTTATTCTTAAATAAGAGAAAATACAATGTGTTTGCAATAATGTTCATAATGTTAAAGAGTTAAAGCATAATAGAGTGAAATGGTATATCTGAGCAGTCTCTATACTAGATTAAAATGCAAATATGAGATGTTTTTCTCCTTGGATGATTTTCTCTAGTGCATGCTAGGGTTTTATGTGTAGAATAGTTGGATAGAGTGAGAGAAAATGATTGGATTGGTTGTTTATAAGTCTAATTGTGGTTCAAAAAGTTTTGTAACGAGTCTCTCGTTGAGCGAGTTGGTCTGCGCTAGCCGAGAGCTCATGTTTTGTCTTTTGGGATTTCTTTTAGGCACGCTGGCGAGAAAGAGCATGGTCATTTTGCGCTTAGCGAGCACACCTTTTGTTTTCATTGGCAATTTACTTTCGTCATTGTGTTTTTGTAAATGAAATAACTAAACTAAAAACTACTTAAAAAAGCGATAAGGTATGGTTGGTTGCCTCCCAATAAGCACTTATTTAACATGAGTAGTTTAATAAAATTATCAGTGTTACCTAATACCGATTATCTTATAACATATCTTACGATCTTTGGTTATCACCTCTACTTTACCTTTATCATTGTCCATGAGCGTCCTCGTAGTTTTCATGAACGGTCTTTCTAATATGATAGACATATTTAGGTATGCTTTGATCTCTAGTACCACGAAATCCACAAGAAATGAGAACTTATCCGTTTGTGTTAGTACATCTTTAACAGTTTCCAATGGTGTCCTGTTTGTTTTGTCATCCATTTGCAGTGTTGATGTAGTTGAATATATTTGCAAATACCTAACCCTTTCTACCATTGATAATTATATTATATTCAAACTTGCACATTAAGCAATAAGTACATTTCCAAATTTCATATTACTGATGGAAATAGGTAAAACAACTACACCAAGGTCAACTTTTTTCTTGGGTAAATCTTGCTAATTATCTTTGCAGGCCTCATCCTACAAATCTCCTTCTTCTGGTCCATTTAGTCCTTCTTCCGGGGCTTTGACAACAATTTTTCATCCACAAGAACAAGACTACAATGATTCTTTGGATTTTTCTCTGTATTTATATTGAATGTATTACTTGGGAGATATGATAATTGCTTGACTAATTGGCCCACCTGTGTTTCATGGTTTTTAGTGGATGTTTCAGTATTTTTATGAGTGGCAATAGACTGTGTTGGAGTAAACTCTAACAGCCAATCAGTATTGGTTCTATTTGCTTTTGTATCATGGTCTTGATATTTTTTATTTGTTAATGTATATACTTATTATTATGCATCATATTTATTTTATTATTTTTATATGACATAATAATCTTTTAGAATAATTAGTCTATTTAACGGCTCATTAAGTGTGACTTAATTGTGAGACATAATTAAACATAATGATGTTATTCATAAAAAAAAAAATTAGTTAAACTTTACTGTTACATAGGAAAACAGTGACGCATATAGACTTAACGTTTGATTGAAAGCTAACATCATATAGATCATGTCCATAAAATTTAACATCAATTAGAAATCATTTAATATGTTAAAGAGAATGATCAAAATTAACGGTTTTGTTAAATTTTATGGACATGATTTATATGATGTTATCTTTCAATCCAACAGTGGATTTTGTTATACGGATATACGGTAAAGAGTTATCGAAGGTGTCATGTTACTAACTTTGATACCTTGAGGTCATTTGATATATATATATATATAAGGGTAAAATTGTAATTATACATGATCATTATCCAAGAAAGGTTATGTCAAATCGCAGAACATTCTCATTACCTGGGTAGCAGGGATGTATTGTTAGATATCACTCACTATTTATAGTATTAAATAGATGATTTAATATTATTTCAATGTTACGAGATCCTATACGGTCACATGCATAGAGTACTGATAGTTGAATGAATGATTAAATTAAATAAAATTTATTTAATTATGTGTTAATAGTATTTAAAATATTTATTATATTATCATATATAATTTATATGAGGAGAGATATTCTTACTCCAAGAGTAAGTATAGAAGAGTTACTCCAAATCTTAACCATTGATTTTCATTAGTTTAACGACTTTAATTAATTTTGTAGATATTAAAATATTTACAAAAATAATTAAATTAAGTGATCTATTAGAGTCGTTAGATTAATGAAAATCAATTATTAAGATTTGGAATAACTCTTCTACACTTACTCTTGGAGTAAAAATATCTCTAGTATGATCGAAGATTAGCTTCTTGGTTCAACAATTTGAAAGGATCTTAGCATATCATTGAAATTTGTTCGCATGTTGTAGTCGAAGTCGAAGTATGCTAGAATTATTTTCATGTAGAATTGGGCCTGTTTGTTAAGTCCAATTATTTAAGTTAGCTTATGTAATGGGTATGTGAAAAAACCCATTAGTTTAGTGTGTTAGTTTTCTTATAAATAGCATACTATTCTCTCATCATTGCATACTGCAAATCCTAATTAGGGTGAGAAAGGTTATTTATTATTACGTAACACTTGTAATCTTGTTTCAAAGATAAAGTCAAGAATAACAGTTTATAACCAATTTCATTGTGTTATTCTCGCTTCCCTCTTTCCTACCTTTGTGAGTTTCTTGCCAAGAAAAGAAACCTATTATACTTTGTTTTGGCATTGATTTTACAATAAATTGGTGCGGTGAACATGGATAAGAATTTCATCAACAAGGTATGAGATTGAAAAGTTCACTCAAGTGGACGATTTTGATCTGTGGCGCTTGAAGATGAAAGCCCTGCTAGTTCAGCAGGGTTGATTAAAAGTGTTGAAGGGCACAACATCCGTGGATGCTGCATTAACAAAAAAGAAGAAAACGACTATGGTAGAGAAATCCCATAACGCCATCTTATTGAGCCATGGTGATAAGGTTCTTCGACTGGTTTCGAAATAGTCAACGACAGCAAATTGTTAGTCAATCACCTCTACCTAAAGTAAGCTATGTATTCATTCAAGACGAGTGAAGATAAAATCTTGGCTAAGAAGTTTGATATGTTCAAAAAGCTGATTCTTGATCTTGAAAATATCGATGTCAAGGTTGATGATGAAGATCAAGCCCTGTTGTTGTTGTTGTTGTTGTGTGCTTTGCCCAGATCACATGGTCACTTTAAAGAAACTCTATTATATGGATGAAAGTCCATGGCCTTTGAAGAAGTTCAATCAACCTTGTATTCTAAGGATTTGAATGAACAAAAGGAACACAAGCCATCTTTGATTGGTGAAGGCATGTCAGTTAAAGCGAAATTTAGAAAGAGTGATGGAAAGTTCGACTAGAAGAAGGGTAAAATCAGCAAAAGTCTTATAATGGTGATGCATCTGGTATTCGATATTATCACTATAAGAAGTAGGTTTATACAAGAAAAGTGTTCCTTGAACGTATGAAAGGTCATGGAGGTAAGAATAATGGTAACATAACCATTGTTCAAGATGATTTTGACTCATCTGATGTTCTTAAGGTTTCAAGCAGCGACTCAAGTAAAGAGTGGATTACGGATTCAAGTTGCACTTAGCACATGAATCCAAACAAAGACTTGTTCGAGGAGCTATGTGATCAAGATGGTGGGTATGTATTGCTGCAAAATATTAAAGCTTGCGGTGATTGTAGGTGTTGGATCTGTGAGATTCAAGCTCCATGATGAGTCAGTAAGGTTGTTCAATGGAGTCAGATATGTTCCTGATTTGAAGAGAAATTTGATTTCTCTTGGTGAATTCGACAAGAAAGGATATGTTTTCCAAGGATAGAAAAGTATCATAATATTCATGAAGGGGTCGAAGGAAGTCTTTAGAGGCGTGGAGAAACAAGGCTTGTATATCATTGAGGATGAACTTGTAAGTGGTTCTGTAGATGTTGCATCCACGAAATCTTTATCGAAGACAAGGTTAAACCTAGAGCTCTAAGATACATGTTCATGGGATACCCTGAAGGAGTCAAATCTTATAGGCTATGGTGCCTAGATCCAGGTCAAAGGAGGTGTATCACCAGTCTAGATCTAGTTTTCAACGAAGCTGAAATGGCTTTCAAGAAAACTGTACATATTTGGAATGATTGAGTCGATCAGGCAAGCTGGTCCAAAGCACAAGGATAGGGTAAACCAAAAAAGGTATCAGTCCAGTATCACCCATCAGCACGAAGGGATTCCACAAGCCAGCTCGGACACTCAGCCAAGCCTGGTAGTCTCTATATCCCGGCGGGTGCAGGAACCAAATGAGTCTGGCGTCATCAACCCGGGATGTCTGTAACTGTCACCTTCACAATAAAGGTCTTCACCGTTAAGGAAGTTACAGTTCTTTAAATACCAAAACGGCGGGAGTTACGGTAGTTCACTCATTATGGAGGGAATCCAAGGTTCCTTCATCAATGAGAGCAATAATAGCTCCAGCGGCTATAAATAGGGCTTCCAACTATGGGATAAGCAAGACGCATTTTTTCTTGAGCTACCAATCACAAACTCCTGTGTGACCTCGCCGGAATCTTCTTCCAGGAGGTAATCAAAAGTGTTCTACAGGAACAAAAACTAATGACGTTGGAACAGAGAGATTCCTGTTAAGGGGAGCATGTCGATGCTAAATTGTGTATCCCATATGAATTCAAAGAAACACAAGATGCTGAAGATATTGAGGAAGTTGAGGAAACTGTCAATAACTACCCGTTGGCAAGAGAAAGGTCGAGAAGAGCCGTCAAGTCACCTCAGAGATTTGGGTTTGCAGATATCATAGCTTATGCCTTAATATATGCAAGTTAGGCTCTAGATGAAGAACCTAGAGATTATAAGGAAGTTATGAGGAGTCGAAATAAGGCTGAATGGATGAAATCCATGAATGATGAGATGAAATCTCTTCATGATAATAACACTTTGGAGCTGGTCGAGAAACTTAAAGGGGCTAGGGTAGTCAGCTATAAGTGGATTTTCAAGATCAAGGAAGGAATCGAAGGAGTGATGTCGAAAAGATACAAGGAAAGATTGGTCTCCAGGGGGTTCACTAAAAAAGAATGTGTCGACTTTAATGATGTATTCTCACCTGTTGTAAAGCATAGATCCATCATAATGTTGTTAGCTATGGTAGAGAAGTTCAACCTATAACTTGAACAGATGGACCTGAAGATTGCTTTCTTGTATGACAAGCTAGATGAAACAATCCTAATGAGGCAACTTGAAGGGTATGCAGAAAAAGGAAAGGAAGATTATGTGTGCTAGCTGAATAGATCTTTATATGGACTGAAACAATCTCCTCGACAGTGGAATAGGAGATTCGACAAGTTCATGGCACACATAGGTTTCATTAGAAGTCACATCGACCACTGTGTTTACTTCAAATTTCCACCTGGAAATTCATTTGTTATTTTGTTTCTATATGTGGATGATATTATTAAAGAAAGCAACAATGTTAAGGATGTAATGAAGGTGAAGACTGAACTAAATGAGGAGTTTGACATGAATGATCTGAGAGTAGCATCCAGGATTCTTGGGATTGACATCCGAAAAGATAGAAAGCAGTCGAGATTATGATTATCTCAAGAGACATACCTGAAGAAGATTCTCGACAAATTTTGAATGTTAAATTCAAAGGCTGTTATGACACCAAATAATCCTCAGTTCAAGCTAAGTATATATTAGTGTCTTAGTACAAAGGTCAAAAGAGCCTATATAAATAGCATCCCATATGCTAACATAGTAGGCTCTATGATGTATGTTATGGTCTGTACTAGAACCGACATAACATATGCAGTAAATCTTGTAAGCAGGTACATGGAAAATCTTGGAAAGGATCAATGGAAAGCGTTGAAATGGATTCTAAGGTACATAAGGTGGGCCTCTTAATAGAATCTTAATTTATGGTGGAGCCTGTGGTGAAGATAGTAAAGTAGTAATCAATGGGTATGTCAACTCTGATTATGTAGGTTGTATGGATTCCAAGAAATATATTTCTGGATATGTGTTCACTAGGTTTTGTACAACAATCAGTTGGAAAGTGATACTTCAGAAGGTTATTGCCTTATGAACCACTGAAGCATAATATATCGCCTTCACTGAAGTTATGAAAGAAGCATCGTGGCTTGAAGGTTTTGCTAAAGAACTGAAACTTCAAGGTTGAGTTATCACTATTTAATGTGATAATCAAAGTGCAATACACTTTTCAAAGAATTCATCCTATCATGAGCAAACCAAGCACATCGATGTGAGACTGCATTTTATCAGAGGGTAATAAGCGTGGAGAAGTCCAAGTGCTGAAGGTTTCGACAGATCATAATGTTGTTGATTTGATCACCAAAACATTTCTAAGTTGCAAGTTTTTCCACTATATGAAGTTGATAAAGTTGCATGAAGAAAACTAGTTTATTCCCTGGATATTATAGAGTTTGTTCCAAGGTGGAAATTTGTGAGATATTGGATTGAACTCTAGTATGGTCGAATGTTAGCTTCTTGGTTCGACAATTCGACAGGATCTTAGCATGTTGTCAAAGTCGAAGTATGCTAGGATTGTTAGCATGTAGAATTGGGCATGTTTGTTAAGCTCAATTATTTAAGTTAACTTGTTTCCTAAGTTAGTTTGTGTAATGGATCTGTGAAAAGCCCATTAATTTAGTGTGTTAGTTTTCTTATAAATAGCATACTAGTCTCTCATCATTGCATACTACATATCCTAATTAGGGTGAGAGGGGTTATTTATTATTATGTAACGCTTTTAATCTTTGTTTCAAAGATAAAGTAAATAATAACAGTGTATAACCAATTTTATTGTGTTCTTCTTGGTTCCTTCTTTCCTACCCTTGTGGGTTTCTTGCCAAGAAAAGAAACCTATTATACTTTGTTCTTGACATTAATTTCACAATAATATATATATATATATATATATATATATATATATATATATATATATATATATATATATAAAAGAGTAAAATGGAAATTATACATGCTCATTATCATAGAAAGGTTACGTCAAATCATACAACTTTGTTGTTAGATATGACTTACTATTTATAATATTAAAAAGATGATTTAATATTATTTCATCGTTACGAGAATCTATAAGGTCACACGCATAAAATATTGATAGTTGAATGGATGATTAAATAATATTTATTTAATTATGTGTTAATAGTATTTAAATTATTTATTATATTATCATATATAATTTATTTGATTAAATATGATTAATTAAATAAATGAGAATTGATAATTAACTTAATTTAATTTAATTAAAACAATTTAATTATATATATATATATTATTAATTAAAATGAAGTTTAAATAAATATAAATAGGATTGAACTTATTTGAGAAAAATCCAAAATAAAAGCATTAGAGTTTTAGTAGCTCTCTATAAATAGAGAAGTTCTTTTCTTTACGATTTTAGTTTTGGGTTCAAAGGTTGTTAAGAAATGTGGTTAGGTCTAACTCAACCCTACAAAACCGGCTTGTAGGGTGAGGATTTCCCCCACTTATAAGGACATGTTCAGGCCATATATTGTCCGATGTGGGACTCTTAACACACCCCCTCACGCCCAGGACTAGACAACTGGAGCATGGAAATAAATGGCGGGTGGTCCGATAGCGGAAACCATAGAAGGTGTCCCACCGGATCTTAAACGAGGCTCTTGATACCATGTTAAGAAATGTGGTTATGTCTAACTCAACCCTACAAAATCGACTTGTAGGGTGAGAATTGCCCCCACTTATAAGGACGTGTTCAGGCCATATATTGTCCGATGTGGGACTCTTAATAGAGGTCATGGCATCAAGTGGTTTTAGCCCCCTCCCGATTGCAGTTGCGAGGAATCGAACAATGGTTCTCCCTACCAAGTCTAGCGCCAATCACTACTAGATCAACTAACTATTGGTAAATTTGACTCAATTTAAATCTTTTAATTCTAAAATTGCAATAGAGCTTTGGTTATAATGCTATAGATATAGAAATTTGAATATTGGAATGGTTAATTATTAGATAAATCTTATAATAATGTGTTTTATCGCAAGAGCTTCAGTTGTAAATCCTTACTGAAAATGATTATTATAGTTGCAACTTTAGCTACCCATTAGCCATGTGATTTTCAATTATGAATAATAATTGATATACTATTTTGTTCTAACTTTACATAACACATATTGAAATATTTTTTTTGTTGTAGGTGATTCTTATTTCTTGTTGCCATGCCATGTATGTTGCAATTTGAATAGAGTTACAGAAAAATAACATACTGCTAGCAACACTGAGGTTTAGCCATAAAATATAGTTTTGAAAGTATATAACACAATACTTATTATATATGTCATATTATCATTTGAGAATCTCCATCAACAAAAGGAATTGCTATACTTATTATACATGTCATATTAACATTTGAGTATCTCCATCAACAGAAGGAACTGCTTTTGTCGACTTCATCCATGGTTTTTTGTTTTTTGTTTTGTGATAGAAGATTCTTCTAGATATAGTCTCTTAGTTTTCTGTTTCTTTTTCATGTTCTTATTGATGTTTTTGTGTGCAGTTCTTTTGATTTTGAGATCGAATAACAAACAATTATTCTTTAGAAACTTTATCTCGCACAAACCAATAATAATAGAACTAATTATAAATATTAATAGGTTAGTGATTATGAACAAAATATATAAATATTACCACATATAAACAAATATAAATAATACTTAAAATAAGAAAAGCTATGTGATGTCTTTAGAAACTAGTACAATTCCCATAAATGATGCTATTTTGCTGCGATCACAAATTTTATATAATTATCGTATTCAAAAAGAGATTAGTAGTTTCAAAGACCGTTCAAAAATTTATAAGATGTTGAGTAGAAAATGGTTTTCTAGTTGTTTTGATGCTTGAAAGTAAATGATAAAAAGTAAATGACAGAAAGTAAAATGGAGATTTAAGTGTTATGCTTATTAAAACTTGTCAGTGGTAGATTTCTCCATTACATATTTATCATGCATAACTATATGTCAATAATATGCCCATCTACTTAACTATTAATATTACTACATGTTACTCTCATTCGTATCTCCTTTCAGTCTCAACACCGTGAGATTAATACATTACCTAATAGGCGATATCTAGGTCTATTAACAAACATAGATAATTAAGTTTCGATAGTTATAAAGAAACAAGACTCATTATCGATCCTACTACAATATACATGGATATTGAACATAAACTTATGTGTAAACATTAGTATCCAATAGATGAGAATCTTGGATCTAGTAATGACAAGAACCTTCTGAATGTCAGGTCAAGCTATAAAAACAAGTTTTAGGTAGAAAGTCTAAAACAAACAGTAAGATTAAAGACTCATCAAGATTAAAGCTTAAGTAGACTTAAATAAAATGCCATGACCAATTTAATACATGAATATAATGACTACATCTAACCCTTAACAAATAGATTTTTTATCTATGCTTACTCATTATAGCTATGCCAATAATCCTGAAAAGATGAGCTTGGAAGTTTATCTTCCCTATCACTTGACCAACGCTTCCAGCTAAAATTCCCCTATCTTGTTCTCTTATTGTAGACCTAGGTGAACTGACTCCAATTTTGTACTACCTCACACCACCGAAACTCCCTTTGTAATAGACTAGAAAGGATTCGGGGGTCTGCCTAGGCGCACAACCCATCTACACCTAATGAGTCTACTTTCTTCTTGATTAAAGCAATGCTTGTTGTCAGACAAGTTGCCATAGCCGCGTGCACCGCTATGCACACTGCCTCTATACTTAGCACGCAAATCTTTTCTTCACTAAGAAGTACTTTATCCTTGAAGTTCCATTTGTCCTCTTGACCTCACTAAGTGTGCCTACATTCAAGGCCTAAGGAGCCTTCCTTTGAATGGTTTTTCTCTAGCTTGGTCTTTGCAATCTGAATTGTTGTTTTTTTTTTGTTCTTTTTACCTATTTTGAGTTTATACACGCTAGGAAAGTCCAAATAGGTATTCTTTCACTTTTTTACAAATAAATGGGGGAGGGGGGATTATATTAATTAATTATAAGATAAGTTAAAAGTGCCTACTTATTTCAAGTAAATTTGGCACTTATTAGTATGCAACAAACCTTTGTGAAGCTCGTGGCTAGCTCCATATACTCAATCTAAAAAAATCATCTCCTCCAACCACAACCCAAGTATTTGATTCAATAATGACTCTTATATGGTCTCAAATCACAATTTTGATACCCCATTTACAATTCACAATTAATCTTGTGTCCATATTACACCTACATAAGTCACTTGAAGGAGGAAGCCAATGCTTGATTCTTGCTCATTTCATAGATATGAATATTTCCTTGGGGGTGTGATAAGATGAAAATTTACATTGCCATGTCCAAATTGTTAGGGATTTTATCCCTGTGAAGGTTTTTATCCTTCTAATTCGATTTTATCATTATGTGATCGAGATTTGTAGATTTGATGTGTTGTTAGCTAGTAATTGGTAAGAACCTCAATGTATATTGTAATACCCTAAATAAATCCCGCATAATTTAAAAAGATTATCAGAGTAAGAAAGTATTTAGGATGCTACAGTTCAACAAAACCTGCTCATACATCATAACACAGACTATTTTTAAAAATTATAATAAAGACTATAATAATAAATACATGTATAAAAATTCAAATTGTATTCAAGCAGCGGAAATATCATCAACTAATAGTAATTCAAAACATAATCATATTTATAAATTAAAACATAACAACGTCAACTCAAGAGATATTCAATTAATCTCCACAACATAAAATACATAAAAATGTTCCCTCCCTGGTGTTACACATCAGAGCAGACAACGACACTAGAAAATAAGAAGGAAGACTTCATCCTTCCACCCACATCCATGCTGACTACTCCTGAGTATCTGCATGTTTCTCACGTAGAGGCAATATTCAAACAGAATATGTGAGATATCATAATTATATAAATGAGTGCATAATAATAAGCGAGTAACAAATTATTATAATTATATCACACATTCCAACGACACACATATCCACACCACCAACATAAAACACAACACCGATGTATTCACACCATCAATATAACTATATAACACCAATGCAATGCAATGCAATGCAATGCAATGCAATGAGACTCAACAACTTAACTCAATGCATGTGACACCAATTTGTGAACTCTTAGGTTCACCGCCCAATCCCCACCTAGGATCAAGACTCTCCAAACGGACCTCCGTCCAATTTTTTCAGTAATCCATCAACATATGTATTCTACCCCAAAATTTGCCCTCATATATTTGCAAATGTTATTTTATTTCAAATAAGTGACGTAGTAAAGTTGGTAAGGATTTTAGGTTAAAAGGTACAAAAGCGAGAGGTCCAGGCTCGGATCTCACTACTAACATTTCTCCCTTTTTATTTGTTTTCTAATTTTAGTTCTAACTTTATTTCCATTTATTCAAAAATCACAAAAATTAATTTTTTTATTATTTAAATTAAATTTTTCGTATTTTTTAAAATAGTCAATTTTCACTTTTATGCATTTTTTAGTAAAAAATCACCTAAAAATCATAAAATATTCAAAAAGTCCAAAAAAGAAGTTTGTAATCTTATTTGTCATATTTAGAGCACTTTTCTTATCTTAAGGAACAAGTCAATCTCATTGAATCATTTTGAGTTAATTTTTTGCTAGAATTAAAACAAATCAATTTCTTTGGTCTTGATTTGATTCATAGTTTTTATAATTTTTATTTTCCTTTTTCATTTATACTAGTTTTTTTAATATAAATAAAGGCAATTCACATAATAATTACCAACTTTCAATTCACTTTCTCACAACTAAACTCTTATTTTTTTAACACCTTCAACCCAATTTTCCATTCTTAAATTCTACACGTACAAAACAATTCACCACAATTTCTACACTATACTAACATTTTTTGTACACACTTTTCTTTAATCTGTTTTCTTTCAAGAGTGTTTTCAATATCTTTTGTTGTTTTTTCTTGGTTCTTGGCCAATGATTTCACATGAGGCCTTCTCCTTTTAAAAACTTTTTTCAAATCTTGTAACTAGAATTACAAAATTTTTTGCCAATGATTTCCTATGAGGCCTCCTTTTTTTTTTATCAAAACTAAAAACAAACTTTTCTTTTCAATTTATTTTTGGTCAATGATGATACCTGAGGCCTGTCCTTCAACAACCTTGTTTTGGACGATGATTAAAACTTCCATATGAGGCCACTCTTTTTTTTAATCTATTTTTATTTTTATTTTCTTTTTTTCCTCATTATTATCATTATTTTTTATTTATTATTACTTAATTCATATTGTTGTATTATTATTATTATTATTATTATTATTATTATTATTATTATTATTATTATTATTACTACTACTACTACTTGTAGCAACCTGCCTAAAAATTATAACTTAGAGTCGCCACCTATTCTACCAAGGCGAATAGGAAACCTCGCGCAGTTAAGAGATCAGGGTAAGATACTATATTCAGGTCGAGGGAAGGTGTTAGGCACCCTCAACCCTTTCCTATGGTTTGCATTTTAATGATCAGGGTTTGTGGCAAAAGATAAAGAAAGATGACAGACAGTAAATAGAGTTAAAGGCTAATTATTGAACATGATTAGAGTTTGGAAGAGGGGGACTCGCCTTGTTGCCAAGTGCCTACGTACCTCCTTATGGAGGATCAGAGTCTACGTAGTTCGGGGAAGGGTTGTACGCCCTTAGAGTTAGAGTTTGAATGGTTTGAAGGCTTTTTGAATGGCCTATCGTAGTTTTGAATGAGGATGAAAATCCGTAGTTTGAAATTTGTGATTTGAAAGGTTTGAAAAGCGTTTTGAGGTTCGGGCGTACAACCCTAATTTAGTTTTGCACTATTAACCGCAACGATCAATAGATTCAATCGCCATAGTTAAAAGATTTGAAGTTGCACCGTTACCAATTTTAATCAATTGATTTGATTATTACTAATAACGAATTAGTATTTTTAATAATTTTAATAATTAATTTGCATCGTTACCCCTCGTAATCGATTGATTCGATTAAAAAGAATAATGAATTAAAGTTAGGAAAAGAAAAGGTTAATCATCACAACTAATAAAATAGTTGCAACCATTTAACCAAATATAATTTAATTGCATTTTAATTAAATAGCATTTTAATTAAAATTATTGTTGACCATAGCGATTAATCGATTTAATCGGCACGAACAACAAATTATCATTTTAATATTATTATCATGTACTAATTTATTTATAAAAATAATCATTAATACATAAATAAATATATTAAAAGAGATTAATTAAAACAAATAATTAATTAAAAATTATTTTAGTTTAATAGGATTAGGATTCAGTGTGGTTGCAATTGGGGTTTATAATATAGGCATCAGGTCCCAGGTGCGTTGGATCTATGTGGCTATTGGTTCTATGGCTCAGATTTGTAGGGCGCACGTTACACCACAGGGGAGCAAACACACGGGATCATATGAGAAAATCCAGAAAAATAAATAGGCGAAGGGGAGGCTCGAACCCATGACCTCCCCCTCACCAGCGTATCCACAACCACCACACCACGCATGTATATGCGTTAAACACATGCCTTAGGCAGATTATATTAAAGAACCAAAGACACGCATGGGCAAACGCGCGCCAATTTTTAAATGAGCCAGTGATGGGATGCCACCTCATCGTCTTCCCCGAGAAGACACCAAACCTGCAACCAGCTTTGCTACGGTTTAGCTACGATTTTTCCGTAGCGAACCAAAACACCAAAAATAGCGAATAGGACATGTGATCAAATAAATATTTCGCGACCTGCCAAACACACTCGTCTACCTCACACGAACCTAAACATGCCTTTGATTCATCCCAATTTAGCCTCTAACCAAAACCCCCAATTTAAAATTAAGAACCCTAATTCATCTATCAATGGTGATTTGCGCGTTAAACATACAAACCCTAAATAAATCAACCAAAAACGTTCAGGGCCTTATCATTGATCAAAATATGCAAACAATTGCTAACAAGAGTGCATGATTTATGCTAATCGACCATAGTTTCAAAGTCACTTACCTTGGCTAATTGGAGGAAGTTCTGGGGTTGTTGTGGTCGTGTGAAGATCCCAATCGATTCAGGCAACTCCAAGGAACACGTAGCAAAGCTTAGACCTCTTTGAAACTCCTCCAATCTTTGAAACCGAAATTCAATTTTCTTGGAGATTTTTGTGTTCTTGCAAGCTCTGCTCTCTCCTAATTTTCCAACCCCTATTCATGTGCACAACTTCAGATACTTATAGGCTTGTATTAGGTCAAGAATTTGAAGCCCAATGATCACTAAATCCAACTTTGCCATGTTTGAGAAAATTCACTTTATTCTTGATTCATAAGTTACCATATTTGGCAAATATTGTATCAATCTTCTCCATTTGATTTATGCACGAAAATTAGATATATTTTGCCATTAATGTTGTTTGGAATTGGCCAAAATATATTTTCTACCCAAAATATTTGATTTCCCATTTATTTAAACCATTAAAAATCAATCTTAAATGAAATAAAATTGTGTAAAATCAAATAAAATGAGATAATTCATGTCATATGTTTTGGATAACTTGTGGGCCAAATTTAAGTCATAAAAGTATGGGCCTATTTGCAAAAAATCCAATTTGAACCTTCTTGTTTCACATTTTGCCTTCAAAAATCACCCAACTTTGATCAATCATATCTCACTCAATTTTTAAGCTATGAGGGAGTTCTAGTACTTTTTGGAAACCTCAAGATATCCTCTACAAGCCACTTTGGAACATATTTTTTATTTGGAGCTTTTATCTTGATCATATCCTCTTTGCAAAAAAACTGCTTTTGAAGGATGCTTGAAAATGACCTGTAATATTTTGTACTATAACTCTCAAATGAAGCATTTCTAGCCCTGGCTTGTGAGAGACAAAGTTGTAGAGAATCCAATTTCCTTCAAAATAGGCTTTGAGTGGGGAATTTTTGATGTTCCATGTGAAAGTTATGCCCAGTCAAAGTTGGGTTGACCTTCTCCTAAAGAAACCCTAATTTGAACCTTTTTGTATTTGTTCATCTCTGAGTTTCTATTAATGGAATCATGATCAATCTTTGATCAAATGATGGTTATGCACCTCTATGCTTGATGTTTGGCCAATGATCATAGGTTTGAATCATGCTTTGATAGTAGTTGACCTTCAGGTTTGAATCAGTTGACTGTGGATCTTGGGATTGTTTGAGCAAGGCTTTGGAATTGAATCTTGAACTTTGAATTATTGTAAATGGAATATGGAAGACAAATTTTGGGGTATGACACTACTCTTATACTATTATTATTATTATTATTATCCTTCTTTTTTGCCGTACTTCCTTTGGCCATTAACCCTGTTTTGGCCAAACACTTTGTTGGCCACTTCCTCTTAATAAAATCTCTATTTTTGAATCCATAATTTCTTTAACACAAAACAAATTTTTTTGGCCAAAAGTCAAAAGTCAAATCAGAGTTATTCCTGTTTTCTTGGCCATAATTTAATATTTTAAACCCTAATTCTTTTTTATTATTTTGGGAAATTGTATAATTAATCAAAAGCTATGTAATACTTTAGTCTTTTACTTTTCTCGCAATTTTTTGCCAATACTTATAACTGATGATGGTTTGTAATAACTAGTATTATGTTTTTATTTAGCGTTAATAGTAGTTTACCCCCTGTAATATGGGCGTGTTTCAGTTTATTCCCACCGTTGTCAAAGGCATGTTTTAACAACAGTTTTTTTGAAAAAATCGTTGCCAAAAGGTAGAGAGAAGGGAAAAACAAAATTCGCTAACGTTACAGGGGGTGAATTACTATTAACCGTTTTATTTATTTTGACATAAACTTTTTTAATTAATTAATTAGACATAATTTTTTTATAATTTAATTAATTTGTAAATAACTTATAATTAGGTTAATTAGTCTTTTAACTAAAATAAAATTATTAAAAATCACAAAAAAAATTAGACATTAGGTTTTTTTTAATTAATTCAATTTAGACATAGTTTTAATTTAATTAGACCTTAGGATTAATATAATCAATTAGGATTAAGACTTAGTGTTTTTTTAACTAAATCCTTTTAATTATTTATAATCAATTTAATCAATATTAAAACTTTTTTTTCTGACTTTTATTTTCTTCTGATATCTAATTATTAGAACAATTGTATATGATTGTTCAATTTTTTTAATAGCGTAGATTTATTTTCCTCGCACTCTTTTTCTAAATATTGTAACTGCTCACAGGATGTAATAGCTTAGGACTTTATTTTCCGCATTTATTTCCTTCAAAGGTTTTTTTATTATGTACCTGTCCCAAAGCCATGTAATAGTTTAATTAGGGTTTATATTTCCGCATTTTACTTTTTGCACACCTTATAACTGTTATTTAATTATTAGATGTATGTTAATAGGATTGTATGACAAGATAATAGTTAGACATAGCTTACCAACTCAGGAGTAAATAATTGAAAACAACACACTCTTTTCACACACTCACCTTTAGGGTAACTCTCTCTTTGTTGCCTTTCGATTACATGGTCAAGTCCCTCGAGCGTAGGGGTACCTTTAGTAAAGGTTGCCTACGATTAATATCATCATAGTCCCTTCGAAATGAAGATCATAGTCCCTTGATAACCCTCCAATGTTGCCTACGATAAGATGATCTTGCCCCTCGATGAAACTACGATAAAATGATGATAGTCCCTTTGAATGGCTAAGGTATCCTTACATGTTGTCTTTTATGACCATCCGATGACCCTTCGATGTCCCTTCACATCCAATAGATAGGACTACCTACCCACTGATGGTATGGATAATACTCTTTCTCAAGAAAAAGGCATAGAATAGGAAAAACAATCCTTAATAGGTAGGTCATCCTGAATGCTCACTCATAATACTCTTTACACCTCACATTTCTCAAGACAACTTCAAAACAAATACTTTGTATACATCCGTACAAGGATCATTACAAAGTAAAATCTTTTTCAAGCATCTTTCTCAAAATATTTTCAAGATAAATACTTTGTATATATTTCGAACGGGGAATCATTACAAAGTTAATTCTTTTATAAAATATTTTCAAGCACACACACACACACACAAGTCAAACAAAAACAAAGTGAGTTAAGCAATTAAGAGCCCATACATAACCATGGATATAAAGGGTGTTAATACCTCCCCGTTGTACAACCTACCCCCCAAACTCAAAATCTTTAAAAAGGTCTTTCCTGGTCTTTTTACCTTTCCTAATTGGATAAAATAAAAGTCAGTGGCGACTCTTTCTAATCGCAACATGTTTTACGAAAAACAAAAAAGTCAGTTCTCCCACCGTATTACAATAGGAAATAACTACTCGTACCCATTTCAAAAATGGGATTGAGGCTCACCAAATACAACCTTCGCCAAACACAATGAATTCATGCAACATAATACATGCAACAACAATAATATGCACATTGACCTTCACCATATTCAGTGCACTTCACAACACTGGCCACCATGCAACAAACACATGATATAACAGTTAGGGATGGAAACGGATTGGTTCGGGTGCGAGTTTCACACTACCCAAACTCGCACTCGAAATCGGCACCCGAACCCAAACCCAAATGCTGTTCGGGTGGCAAAATAACACCCATGCCCACACCTGTTGGGTTCGAATTTTTTCACCCAAACCCGAACCCGTAACAAAATACACTTTTCTTACAACTTTCCATAATATATATATATATATATATATAAGCGGGTGTAATTTCGGGTTTCGGGTGCGGATTTCACACTACCCAAACCCGCACCCGAAATATCAGGTGGCACCCGAACCCAATCCCAACCAACTCGAGTTTTCACCCGTTGACTCGAGTTCGGATACGAGTGGGTCCCACGGGTTTGAGTCTACTTGCCATCCCTAATAACAGTAAGAAACAACAACATAAGGAAAGACATATCCAATCCTCCTCGCGGTTATGGCATTCGAACAAGGATACTTAGGGCAGATCCAAACGCCAAATATGTACTTAGGGGCGATGCTATCATTGCGACATTATCTACAAACGTCGATGTGTGACTTTGCAAACCTTGCATCATGACAGTCAACATGCTATATGAATAATCTCTAATAAATAGAGATAGTGTAAAACTTGGGACATATAGGGGTCTAAGGTCCCTTACAATGGTCTAAGTAGTCCTAGGGGTAGTTGGGACATTCATTACTTGGGGTAACTGTTGAAGCGGTAAAGAAGCAAGCAAAAATAAGTATTTTTGTTTTATCGTCACCACAATGATTAGTGCGAGCGAAAGAATGTCTTTCAAAAATCTCCATATTTCTGAGCTTGGTTTTGAATGGTTTAAAAGAGTAAAATTTGGAAAGTAAAATTATGAACAAGAAAATAAATATATTCCTTAAAGAATATAGAACTTATCAAACTTTGGATTTAATTTACTAGTCAAAAACTTAGATCTATCAATCAGTTGTAAGCAACCTACAATACTCATCATTATCACCACGTATCCCTCACATCAGTGCCCATGTCTGCAACACCTACGAGAATTCTACCATGTTTCTTAATCGACGATGTCTCAAACCATTAAACAACACATCATTAAGAATCGATACCCACTGTGAATATTAGATCTAAATCTATGTCTAGAGTTTAGAACCTAATAGATGTTCATCCTAGATCCAAATTTGAAGAGTATATAACAACTCAAATCTAACCTAAAGCAAGTAAACAATAACAACATCAATAAATATTTGTAAAATAGATGTTATACAACGCCATGATCAATACATATATATATATATATATATATATATATATATATATATATATATATATATATATATATATATATATATATATATATATAATCAGAGTAAACTTAAATACAAAGTCCAATAATGGAAAATACATAGAGAAGAAGGAAGAAGAATCAAACATTTCCCGTAGTTTCAATTGCGATTGAAGTAAAACCCCACTCCGAATCATTAAGATGCAATCTCCATTGTTGTTGTCAAAGCCTCTCTACCAAATAATGAAGTTAATGGAATTGGGAGATGAAAATCCCCAAAACCATACCTAATTTTTTTGAAGAAATGAATTTATACATAATTGAAATCGTAAACTACGCTTAGCCAGCTCAGAGCTCGCCAATCGCACTTCCGCTTGAAGCACCAAACTACCTTAAGTCGTGCTAAGCGCCAAAATAGGGCGCTAAGCGCACTAGCCTCTATCTAGAAAAGTCCAAGCGTGCTTAGCCTGACCTGCAGCTCCTTATTTCCTTCAAAAAATGCATCTTGAAGCTTTATATGCCTTTTGATGTTCCATGCTTCAATAATGCAAAGAACCTGACAAACAATTAAATAAAACAATCAATCGATACGATATTTACATGAATAATTATTAAGCTATTATTTACACTAAAGTCGGGGTTTTATCATAAAAACCAAAAGAATAAAGCGAATAAGTGCCACAAAATACTACTCAAAATAATGACATGTTGGCACTTATCAACTCTCCCCAACTTAAAATATTGTTTGTCCTCAAACAAATGTCTCTCCAACCTAAACAAACAAAAGCAACATTTAAGAAATCATGAATCAACAAGTTTTGAAAAACGAAGACAAATATATGGTTCAAAAGAAAAAGCACAAACAATGCAACGCTTACCATTATACTATAATGACAACATGAAAATGAAATAAATCTTAAATACAAAACATATATAAAAAATTCTAAGACAATACAAACTCAATCATGAATCACACCTATCACACATCTTCAAATGATGAAGAAAATAAGAAAGAATGATGGAAATAACTCACATCCAACAATTATGCAAACATCAAGATCAACTTAAGCATTCATCAAAGCAAACTTATATTGAAAGCATAAAAGACATGAATCACAAGGACTTTCAAGGATTGTAACGCAACTTGGGTAACAAGGAAGGGTCATATCTAAAGTCAATGAAACAAAATTTCCTAATCCTATGAGAGCAATCAATCCCCACACTTTTAAGCAATCAAAAACTAAACAACCATTTCTTATATTACACAAAATTAGAACCTTGATCTTATTCACCATCAATTTTTTTTCTTTTTCTTTTTTTCACTTTTTTTTTCTTTTTTAACCACTTTATTTTTTTCAACCTCTAACAACCAACTTATAGGTAACCAAACATAGCTCTCCCAACTTAAATACAACCACACATAGTGACAAAGAATGCTCCCAACTTTCTAAGGCAAGTAAAACAAAATCAAACCCTAATATATAGTTGAAGGGTCAAGTGTTTCAAGAAATAAATTCGGAATACATACAAAAATCAATGAAGAACTTGTTAGTTATATACAAGTTCTAAATTTCAACACTAATATGGATCTCGACACTAAGGCTCAAAGGGGTTAACAAATGCCCGCTCGCTCACAAGGTGAATTACTTTTGGTTAGGTGGTTATGCTCAAAATCAACCAAAATGCCTTGATCATTTCCATGCTTTCATATAAACAACATAAATGCAAGATTAAACACAAGTCAAACGAGTTAAAACAAAATTGTTGGTCTCCTGCCCATATAGTAAACAATGGAAAGCTTCCTCACAAAAAGGCTTGGATCTAAGATAATTCAATCATGAACAAGTAGTGCAAAATAATAATTGACATGCAATTTGTACAAATTAAGAATTTCATAATCATGCCCTGTTATAGAAAGCGATAAATGAATACCTTGCAAAGTACCAACTTCAAAACTATCATTACCACACAATTGCATGTTGAAACAATCAAACTTGAAAAATCAATCCATGCTTCTTCAAACCATTAGATCAATGTTTAAAGGCAAACAACAAACAAAAACTATTAGAAATTAAATATTACTATTTACTACTCTAAATAACCTAGATGAAAGTGGGAAAGAGGACCGAGTGAAAAGATTTTCCACTAGCTATCAGCAAGGCACATTTAGCAACAATAGAGCGTGCTTAGCAGGCATAGAGTTCTAGAGCGCGCTTAGCGCTATCAGTCTATGCTCAGCATGAGCAGGTCTATCGTGAAACTCCAAAATGCATCAAAATGGCATAATTTCATCCACCTTCGCCAATGTTACCTATTATATATACATATAAAGCTGTTAAAGTATGAAAAAGTTGGGTTGCCTCCCAACAAGCGCTTGTTTTACATTGTTAGCACGGTGCCTTTATGTATGCAAAAACACTCCTTCATGTTGCCTCTTTACTTGGCTAGTTGTTCACCAGCGGCTACTCCTAACCAATTACTTTAGCAAACACGAAGAGAACCAAAATATATACAATATACACAAGTATGGAAAACATGTACAAATATACAAGTATGGAGAACATATACAAGTAAATATACAAGTATGTACACAGCTCAAAAACATAGAAAGTATCGCAATGCAATTTAATATCTAAGCACCAACCTCCGACAACGGTGCCATTTTGTTGAAGCGGTAAAGGAGCAAGCAAAACTAAGTATATTTTTATCGTCTCCACAAGGATTAGTGCGAGGGAAAGAATGTTGTTCAACAAATTTTTGAGATTAATTTTGAATGGTTTAAATAGTAAAATGTAGATAGTAAAATTATGAACAAGAAAATAAATGTATTCCTTAGAGAATAAAGATCTTATCAAGCTTTGGATTTAATCTACCAGTTAAAAAAATTAAATCTATCGATCAATTGTAAGCAACCTAAAATACTCATCAATATAATCACACATCACTCACATCAATGTCCACGTCTACAACATCTACGAGAATTCTACCTTCTTGCTTAATCGATAATGTCTCAACCCATTAAACAACCCAAAACATTGAGAATCAATACCAATTGTGAATATTAGATCTAAATCTATGTCTAGAGTTTAGAACTTAATAAATGTTCATCCTAGATCCAATTTTAAAGAGTATATAGCAACTCAAATCCAAACATAAAGCAAGTCAACAAGAACAACATTGATAAATATTTGTAAAATAGATATTATACAACACCATGTTCATTACATATACATAAAATCAAAGTAAACTTAAATATAAACCCCAATAATGGAAAATTCATAGAGAAGAGGAAAAAGAATCAAACATCTCCCGCAGTGTCAATTATGATTAAAGCAAAACCCCATTCCAAACCATCAAGACGCAACCTCCATTGTTGTCGTCAAAGCCTCTCTACCAAATAATGAAGTTGATGGAGTTGGAATCTAAAAACCTCCCAAACCAAACCTAAAAAACTTGAAGAAATGAACTTATACAAAACTGAAATCGCAGACCGCGCTTATCCAACTCAGAGCTCGCTATGCGCACTTCCACTTGAAGCACCAAATGGCCTTAAAGCGCGCTAAGCGCCAAAATAGGTCGCTAAGTGTGTCATACCCCAATTTTTGACCTAAGATACCACCTCATATCATTTGCATATGCATCATTTGCATCTCTAACAAATTGCATAGCTTGTGTTTGCTACTTGTAACTCAGCAGGATTTAAACAAGAAATCACTCATCAGTACAAGTAACAATCAATTAGGGTTTTGTTCTCCCTTCATCTCAAATGAATCACCTTCATCAACAATCAAAATTTGGTCCTCAAAGGTTCATTTCAACAAACTCAAAGGCTTTGAATCAACCAGATTAGGGTTTTGACTGAAGATAGCATACTCCTGACTTTTGCTCAGGATTTGACCTAGTGACTTGAGACATGACCTCAAGACCCCAAGTACATCATTTTGACCTAATATATTGGCTCAAGACATCTCCTACACAAGGATTGATCAACAGTGAAATTTCAAATCATCAGATTAAGGTTTTGAACTATCAGGGACTAAAATTAGGGATCACATTTGGGAAACCCTAAAAAGCTCCAAGGAATCACTCAAATGTTTCAATCATCTTCAAATAATCCCTATGACAATATCCAATGGAAATTGTATCTCAATTCAAGATCCACAGTCGTCAATTTCATCAGGGCGACAATTAGGGTTTTTGACCTAATTCACCTGAACAACTGACTTTTTAATCAGAACATGGTGCCACAACTTAAACCATGGCTCAAGGTCCTCCAATAACTCAATGTGATCCATTCATACCATTCATTTGGTGAGGATAGCTTTGTTCATTTGAAATCTCCAGAAACACGATTCGTCTGAAAAAGTCAACTGTACAAGATCACCATTGACTTTTTGAAATTTTGGTCAACCATGACTTTTGAAGTTTTAAATCATCAATATATGATATATAAAGTCATTTGATCAAGGAAAATCAAGAAAATCAATCAAGAATCAAAAAGTCAAAAGTTTGACTTTCCATACTTAGAAAATTTTCCAAGTGTTTTTCAATGGTTTTTTCCAAACTTTGGAAGGGAATAACTCAAAATTTCACCTACAAACTGAAAAAAACTTCCAACATGAAAGTTGTAGATTTTGATCCAATGAACAACTTTGTCACATATATTTTTTTTTCCATAAGATCAACCATTTAAGAGATATGGAGCTTCAAAGTTGGTATCTTTTGGAAAATGCACTTAAAATCTCATTTTCTTCAAAGTTCATGGATCTTTTTCACCCATTTCCTTAAAGGTCTTGAAGAAACTTTCAACTAGGGTTTTGAAGTACATAACATGAGCTTTCCAAAATGTCCAAGAGCATGAAAAAATATGGAGCATAGCTATGGTTTTGAATTTTGCCATTAGTGATCATTTCACTTGAAATTTCAAGTCATTTTGCCAAAGTTTTGAACCATTCTACCAAATGATGCAAGTAATGATACACCAATGCAATAATTGAGAGATATTTTCTGATTTGAGATCAGATTGGAAAGAGATAAGAAGCTTGGAAGATTAACCATGGTTAAGTCATTTTAACCATTTGCATTTAATGTGAAAGATTCCATTTTATCTCCAAATGCCAAATCACCATTCTTTGATCAACTTGCAAGGCTTTGTATTCAGAAAACTTGGCCTATAAATAGAGGTCATTTCCACTCTCAAAATCACACCAAAACCTCATAATCATAGGTTTTCTCTCTTCTTTCTTAAGTTGCAAGTTTCATGAGTTTCAAAGAGGAAGAATTGCAATTTCCATCTCTTGCAATTTCAGAGCAAAGTGTTGCTTCTAACACTTCCTAAACATCATATGGAAGTTGTTTGATCCACTCACACACCCCAAAACACTTCAAATCTCAGAATCACTACCTCACCTCCATATGAACATAAAGTGAGCCTTAACATGCCAATTTTCATACCAAGCCATATCTGTCCAAACTAACCTTCTAAACATCATCCATATACTTCATATGAACTGTTCCAACCATCATTCATGATCTGAAACATCAAAATCATCAAGCTTGATCCTCACTTGAGCCATACTGCAGATCGGGTACCCTGGATTGATCAAGAGGTTTCCATTTCATTCCAAGCATTCAAACACCTTCCATAATCATCATTGAAGCTATCCAGATCATTACAAAGCATCTGTAACACCTCCAGCTCGAAATTCAACTCTCAGTTTGACCGTTTTTGAAGGTAAGTGCTATGAACTTCAAACTCTATCATACATGCATCATAAATGGAAAACTGATTTACCATCTTGTTTCTGCACATATGAGGATCATTAACCCTCAATCAATTGCATCATAACTTGCACATACATCATTTCACGATTAAATTCAGTTTTAGGGTTCTTCATGTTCATGCGAAAATTGATCACCTTAGAGCAAAAATAAATGAATTATGAGGGTACCATCATGATCCTTGTGAAAAACTGAGTGAGATAGACCCTTTACTTGATCCAAATAATCCAGTTCCAATGATTTTCAAAAATCAGCTAGGGTTGTGTTCTTGGCGCGTTTTTTTTGTTTGGAAAATTCAAATCCTTGTTTTAAAATATAACTAATTGAACGCGTGTGTATTACAAGCCACAAGCGTGGCTCAGTTGGCAAGTGTTTTGGTTAGTGAGAGTGAGGGCGTGGGTTCAAACCCTTGTGAAGACAAAACCATTTTTTTAAACACTAATTTTCTTCATTTTCTTTACAACTTCATCAATTATTTTAACCAATCAAAACTCATCATTTTTACTTCATTTTTTATACACTCTTTATTTAATATATATATTTTATGAATATAAAAAAAATCACAAAAATATATATATTTTGGTACATTTTTAATAGGTTTAAAATGACTTGTTTTAAGTGGTTTTAATACCTTAAATATTATTTTTCATTTGATTTTTCAAACTTAATCACTTGTAAATATTTTTTGTGAACAAATCCTAATCATTTAGGTCTTAGTTAAACATAAGATTTGTCTTTGTTTAAATTAAGTTGATTTCTTTCAAATTTCAAACCGTTTTAAAACAAACGATCACGGTTTCTCAAAACAAATAAACCATTTCTTTTTGGTTTTCTTTTCAAAAACTCTTGATTAAATCTTTTTGGATTGATCAATTGATTTTCAAAACAACTGGGCCTCTTGAATATTAGAGAGTATAAGTCCCATTCCTTTTTCTTTGTACAGTTTTTTCTTTAAACAGAAAACTTCTTTCAAAACTTTCAAACTGTTTTCAAAACGACGAAACCTCGCGTTTTTAACAAAACAATCAACCATGTTTTATAAAATAAAACATGGGCCTCCACATAGGTATAAGTCCCATTCCCTTACATGAAATTAGGTATTTCATTGTACATACACCTTTTTGTACATACCTCGATCAATTTGATTTTTAACCTCGGATAACAAATCAAAAATGAAGGTTTTCTTTAAATCTTCCCAAAAATACCATGGGCCTCCTTGTAGGTATTAGTCCCAACCTCCCTTGTAAATACTTGTTTACATAACTTCTGAATAAACTCAATGGGCCTCTCCCCGAGTATAAGTCCCGAGCCCCCGTGTACACAAATGGATCATCCTTACAGGTATATTTCCTTCATAAACTCCATTGTATACACACACCTTGTCATATATAACTGTTCATACTTGTTCATATTTGTTCATGTACTTGTTCATATTTGTTCGTACTTGTTCATATTTGTGATCGTGTTATATATACTTGTTCAACTTAGTACAACACTAGGTTCCCCATAGCCTCCTATTGGGCTTCGTGCAAAGAATCTCCCTAGTTTAGGTTAGGACATAGAGTATGGTTTCCCGGTGAAATCGCTCTAAGAGCTCAAACCAACTATACCATGTCTCCTCTTGGGCTTCGTACAAACGACTTGTCCCTCCCATAGCCTTCTCTTGGGCTTACAATGCAAGGACCCTCGATTGTCCCTCCCATAGCCTCCTCTTGGGCTTACAATGCAAGGACCCTCAGATAGCCTCCTCTTGGGCTTCGTACAAGGACCCACGGACTTCTTAAAAGCATCCCCAATATCCAAAACAAATACCCTAGGAGATTAGACATTTATCATCTCTATGATAGGAGTATCTCATCTATATCATCACAAATAATCAATCAATCAAATTTCTTTTTTGCCACAAGGTTGGCTAATCAATCAAACTTTTTGCCACCAGGCTGGCTGATTAATCAAAGTTTTTGCCACAAGGCTGGCTTCGTCGAAACTTTTGCCACAAGGCTGGCTGATTAATCAAAACTTTTTGTCACAAGGCTGACTTCATTGAAAGTTTTTGCCACAAGGCTAGCTAATCAAACTTGTTTTTGCCACAAGGCTGGCTAAACAAAAAAACATCTTTATCATTCTAAGCGCCATAAGTGGCACAGCCCAGGGCTTATAATGAAAAGATTTCAAACAAAACAAACAGATGTATGTGATGATATAGATTAGATACATCGAACATTGAGATGACATTTGTCTCTTATCCTTTGCTTCCACTAGCATAAGTGGGAACTACGATTTCTCTGACTTTCTCAACATCCCTTTGAGAATACGTAGGCACAAGGTCTTATTCCTTGGCGAGCAAGACTTCTCCCTCAAACCACTCAAACCTTAGCACCCGTAGACCCCGAGCTACAGATGCTCTGATTCCCTCTAAGGGATATGTATGCAGAGGATCGCGATGATCTTTGCGAGCATAATCAAACAAACACCTTAGTTTCCCACCTATTTCACAACAGAACCTCCACAATAGCATATAATGAAAAACATAACAAAGAAGCCTATAGAGTACTATAGATACGTTGGGTGCTAATACCTTCCCTTCATATAACCAACTCTCTTACCCAAGATCTCTCCCCCCACTTTTGCATTGCTTTTAATTTTGTATTATTTGCTTTGCATCTCTTTTAAGGTTATTGCAACTTTTTTCCTTTTCCTACTTTGGAAACAATAAAAAGTTTGGTCGTGACCAAAACAAAGAAAAATCTTTTTCTTGAGCACTCGAGCCCAAAGAAGGCATCTGGTGTCTCATCCCACATAACGATTTTTCCCCGCAACAAAGTGCACTAGCCTCTGTCTAGAAAAGTCCAAGTGTGCTAGGAGCACGCTTAGCCCAACATACAACTCCTTATTTCCTTCCAAAAATGCATCTTGAAGCTTTATTTTCCTTTTGATGTTCTGTGCTTCAATAATGCAAAGAATCATGCAAAAATGAGATAAAACATCAATCAATATAATATTTACACAAATAACTATTTAGCTATTATATACACTAAAGTTGGGGTTTTATCATAAGAACCAAAAGAGCAAAGTGAATAAGTGCTACAAAACTACTCAAAATAATGAATTTTTGGCACTTATTAGTAACGAAACTACCATCACTTGTAATGACGTCGACATCGTTACCGTGCTTGGGATTGGGCCAGTTACACCAATGGGATTTGATGTCCCTGTTGTACCAACCGTCGATGTGACTGATGGTTATGCGTCTGGAATATTATTTTGGGGGAAGGGCAATTTTCTTTAGAGGAGCCATTTCAACCAGAGTCCTACCACTTCTCAAATGCATAAAAATCCTTACATTAGAAGTGTTTTATGTAAAAACAATAATAACAGGAAAGATGTAATACTCTTTTGTAAAAAATTTAAAAATTTGGACAAAACGTTTCGCTGGGCGTGCCAATCTGTTCGCAGGTGTTTTAAGAGAACTTTCACGAGTTTAATGTGTTTGTGAGATTAAATAAAAAAATCTTGGGAATAATTTGTGCAAAACAGATTTACAAGACATGGTGTGTGTGAATTAAATATAATGGTTTGTATAAAAACAACGTCAACACAAACTTTAATAACGAAAAGGTTTTGATGAAAGTAACAAGAAAATAGTGCAATACATGACATTTAACAAAGTGTTTCAATTAAGGAAACATAAAGATAATAAAAAGAAAGGACACCGACTCATACATGTTTCTCAAAATTTGTTTCGCTCTTTGACTCGGGCAATCCATTTCTGTAGAAAAGTGTTTGAATTTTGCCACCTTGATTACAATGAATAAATATGTTATTTATACTAGTGTGGAGAGAAAGTTGTGAATATCAAGGAGAAAGGATTCCAACCTTCTATTAAGTTTCCATGCCTTTATCTAATAAGAAAAAAAATAAAAATATGGTTAGTTCAAAAAATTCATGGAGATGTTCAATTGCTTACAAGTTAACATCCATTTTTAAAAGCATTACAACATATCCCCATTTATGCAAAGTTTACGAAGGAGTTTCTAACAAAAAAAAAGGACTCTAAGCAATGAAATAAGTGCCTTATTTGAGGAGAATTGGATGGTGATTCAAAGGAAGATTCTATAGAAGTTAAAATATTCAGGTAGTTTTAATATTATGCATTATTGGAAAGCTCCAACTGAAGAAGCTCTTTGTAACTTTAGGCATTTTAGCAACTTTTAATTTTATTAATTTATGTTTATAACCTATTATCTCAGTTGAGCTGACAACTGAAGTATTGATCAATCTCCTTTTCGAATTCTAACAACTGTATTTTAGCACATTTTATTTTATTTTAAATTTTTATTTATGACTTATTACCTCGGTGGAGCTAGCAACTAAGGGGACACTATTTTGTCCAATTTGATGAAAAAAATTAAGTAACGAATCTTCGCGTCCATTTATAAAATAAAAAAGTGAAGACATTTCCACCTCATTAGTCCACATGAAACATCAGTGATTCACGTGAAACCCTCGTCAACCAATCAGAACTTGAATGCCACAATGATCCATCTTGGATGAAAAGTATTGAAATGCAAACTTAACATAATGAAAACAGTGATAATGAAAGCAATTGCCTGAATTACAACACCATTCTCTGGAATTTATTGCGATAGTAGTAGGTTCGGCTGCAAGACGTGGATCATGCACATATACTACAACATAAGGAGCATGAAAGGGAGCACCGGGTGCTTTAAGCCGAAGATACATTAGCACGGGGAAGACGATCCCTCAACAGCCAGAGATGATTCTCCAACAACTTGTAATGATTTGGCCATCTCCCTACGTATTTAAACATGTTGAGATAGCCGACCATGTATGTACCTTGGTGTTCGTCAACCATTTTTCTATAATCACACAAGATAAGACATATCACAGCAAACACAAACAGAATGACAAAAAGAATAACAAACATAAATATTTAGATTTTATTATACATATTAGGGTTCGAATTTCGCAAATGGGTGAAAACAGATTTTGAAATCAGAATTTTAAAATTTAGATTTTTCTCGTATATGTGAGAAACCCCGACAGGCACCCTACAATCCAAATGTAGAATGATTCAAAAGAAGGATGTAAGATAAAGTAGTTTAAGTATTTCTATTGGATGTAACCTAATAAAGTTTAACTATATTCATTTAAGGAATTGCATTACATGCATCAAAAGAAAAATAAAAGAAAGAATGAATGAGAAACTTACCAAATGTGAAATAGGAAGCTCATTTGAATGGATAGGAGTATATGTTGATGAAATTACCTTGATTGAATGTACAATAGTAGATGTTAAAGGAAATAGTTGAAAAGATGTTGGACTCTAGTGTTCTTGCGAGAGTTATTTTTTTATTTGAAATGTAAGGAATGGAGAGGGAAAGACTACCCACGCGACTTAAATGGTAACATCCGAATTTCAATATTTGTATATTGCATCTGAATTTTGTAATTCGAATATATTTTTTTACTTGCATAAGACGTGGTTCTGAGATTGAGTTTATAGTGTGATACTGCTTCCGATTTTCTAACTCCAAACAATGTAAAAGAGATATCGAATTTTCACTAGGATGATTGAGTAATGCGTGAGATGCAAATAAACAATTTTCTTAAAAATTTCCTTAAAAAGTGAATGCAAAACGCGTTCCGCGTTGGTTCTGTGTTGGGCTTTTTTTTAAAGCCCACTAAACTCAATATAAAAAAATTTGAATTGGATCCATGGGACTTGAAACCAAACAAACTCTAAAATAGTTTAAAAAAAAAAAACAGAACAAGAATTGAAAGAGTTTTCCCCGCACAGGCACAATACTCTCGCCGTGAATATTTGCTCAGCCTCCGTCGCAGTCTGCCGACCGTTCAGAACTCTCCACCGATTTTGCCAACTCCACCGCTCGTTATGGACTCCATCTCCGGAGTTCCGTCTCCCCTCAACACCGCCCCGCCGCGACCTCCGTCGTCATCGCCGTTTCCCGGCCGGGAAGACTGCTGGAGCGAAGACGCTACTTTCACTCTCATCGACGCATGGGGTGAGCGCTACCTAGACCTTAACCGCGGTAACCTTCGCCAGAAGCACTGGCAAGAGGTTGCCGACGCCGTCAACGACCTCCACGCCGCCGGTAACAACAACAAGAAAGCTCGTCGAACCGACGTTCAGTGCAAGAACCGAATCGACACGCTGAAAAAGAAGTATAAGATCGAGAAAGCTAGGGTTTCCGAATCCGACAGCGGTTACCAGAGTTCTTGGCCATTCTTCTCCAGCCTCGACGTCCTCATCGGAAACACTTTTCCGGTAAAGAAACACTCGCCGCCGGTAAGCGAACGAACCACCGTCGCCGTCGTCAAATCTCCACCGTCTCCTCCGGCATGGATAGTCTCTCATCCGGTTGGTCCCCGATCCGGGACACAAAAACGTCCGGCGCAGATGAACAGAGACGACACTTCTTTCCGACGGAATTTCTCAGCCTTTGCAACTGCCGCAGCGGCAGTGGCTAAGGCAGAAAGTGAGGAAACCGAGGAATGGAAGTCGAATAGTGGAAAGAAGAGTGGGAAGAGGGGAAGAGAGAGTGATATGAACATGGAGTGTGGGTACAAACATCTTGCTCAGGCGATAGAGAGGTTTGGTGAAGTATACGAAAGAGTTGAAGCTTCGAAACAGAGACAAATGGTGGAATTGGAAATGCAGAGGATGAAATTTGCAAAGGACTTAGAGTTCCAAAGGATGAAGTTAATCATGGAAACGCAGATTCAGATTCAGAAAATCAAGCGCAGCAAGCGTTGTTCTCCCGGTGTTGGTGAGCTTTTTTCTTTCAAATGTCTGCTGCTTGATCCTTTTCTGTTGACTTCATGATGATTATTTTATTTTGCTTGTTTGATTGCTTTTGCTGAATATTTATTGGCTGCCTGTGAATCTTAGTAATGCATAAATTTGGTTTTATATTGTTTCTTGCTGTTGAAGTTGGGAATTTACTGGGATTTATGTTACTTGTGATAATGGTAACTGATAGGTATAATAGGCACAGGGAGAAAATATTTCTGGATTGGTTATATGTTTATGCTACTAATAGAAGAAACTGTATGAAAACTCACAAGGTTATGTTTTGGTGTTTTGTATCATGAAATGAGTTATAAGTTTCATGAATTGATTTAGATTATATAATCCTTAATAATAGGACTATTTTGAAGTCTTTTCTGTCTATACTATCTTTGGGATTCTGATGGAAAGACTTTTTCTTCTCTTCTCTAATTCTCTCTTGAGAAACCTGCGTGTTTGTTCCCCACTGGCCACTATATGCTTTATTCTTAAGAAAAGTTGTTTACTGAGGTTCAAGTGGCTCCACTTATATGTGCTTTTTCCACTTGGATGTGACTAGTTCCAAGATTGACTTCTCCTAAATATGTCAGATAAGCCTAAATATGTCAAAATGTATAATATTCCCAGAGCAGACAAAAATACAAGACAGAACATATGGCATCTGGTTTAGAAAGAAGAGTTTGTTTGTATGTGAAATGGAATGCTGTGTAAGCTTAGTAGCATATGATCATAAATTTCTTCAATTCATTGAAAATTCGCCATAAGGTTTCTTCTATAGAACCAGAATTAACTGAGCACAACTTTAATGAGGCCATTTGTTGTTTGTTCCTTAAACAGCTCTTGCTTTTCCCTCCTTAAACACTTGCATGGTGTCTGTGCTCCAGTTTTTGAAATATACATATTGTTTTGTCATGTGTACTACGATTTATTTTGAGAGAATAGTTTCCTTAATGTTTGTGCCCATTCAATCTTTTTAGTAACTCTCTCAAGCCAGTGAAAAAAACAATTGAATATTCCAGTAGTTGATAAGTATTAAAGATGATGTGCCCTTTTTGCTTCTTGTTTTGTTTCTTGTTTTGTTTCTTGTTTTCTTTAGTTCTGTATTCTTACTCATGACTATTTATTTTTTTTCCCCTCTCCAGCAGACAGTTTCTCATAGCAACCGGTGAAGAAGAATTCTATTGAGAAGATTAGATAGATTTTACATTTTGGACATGGAAGCATATATAGCCCCCTTTTTACCTTATGAAAAAATAATTTAGGAAAAGGTATTTCACAGTGAGGTTCAGGTTTGGTTGTATTTATAATGTAATGCTTGCTTTTGTGTAGTAATTTTTCTTTCTTTTTTGATCACCTTTGAACCTTTGAGGAACACTAGAGAAGATCATAAATGAACAGTAGATTGTGGATGGCTTACTCAATGGAAACTTTCATTGATTAGATTTATAAAGATAGCTTACATTATTGAATTTATTTTTCTGCAAAACATCTGCCTTGTTCTTTCATTAAATCAAACGGAAGAATAATGATTATGAAGTTTGCCCAATATACCTCTTGTCCATCGTATTCCTCAGAGGAAGGGAGATGTCAATGGAGAATAATAATAGCGAGGGAATGAGTCCTGGGGGCGGACCGTTTCCTCACCTGGAGTGGTTCTAGCGTGCCATCTTTTTTCCTTCTGTTAAACTAAAATTATTCCTTAAAATTAAAATGTTTTAAGAGAAATTTAAGTTTTCCCATCAAATTTGAGTTGAGACTTAAATCTAACCTATCTTCATCTATTGTATCTCTGCACTTCGTTTCTTTCTTAAGCTATTCAAACATACAAACAACATGTAACATTTCCCTCCCTCTATTCAAGCATACAAACCACATGTAACATTTCCCTCCCGCTTCTCTCTTCTTCGGGTAGATTTTTTCTTTTTTGAACTGCTTCTTTCTTTGCATCCATCCATCGTTCCTCTGTTTTTTTCAACCTCTTTTTTTTTTTCCTTCCATTTCTAACTTTTTTTTTAGTATTTACACTGTTTCTCTTTTCCTTCTTTGTAGCCATGCGATTTGATTTGTAGTTTTTTTTATTATGAATTTTGAGTTATTTGTTTAATTTTACATTAAACAAAATATATTATAGATTTTTATCTAATTTTCCTAAAAAATATCAAAATAGTAATCACCTCACTATATACTATTTCACTTTTGTGGTCGGCTATTCCATGTTGCTATAAGGGTTTAACTACGTAAGAATGAATACGGTTCTGTTTGGTAAAACTAGCTGATAGCTGGTAGCTGGTAGCTGATAGTTGATAAGCTAATGTGAGTGTTTGGTAAATTAGCTGTTTCATTAGCTGATAGATACAAAATGACATTAATGACATTTTAATTAATGAGGGTAATAATATATTTTAGTTAAAACAATAAGGGTATTAATGGAAGAAAAACTCACAAGCTAAAAGCTATAAGCTCAAAAGCTACTTCAAATAGCTTTTGAAAAAAAAACTAAAAGCTAGTAAAAAAGCTACAAGCTAAAAGCTACTTCAAATAGCTTTTGAGAAAAAAAAACTAAAAGCTAGTAAAAAAGCTACAAACTAAAAGCTAAAATAGAGTTACCAAACAAAGTTTTTTTATTAATACGAGTTGAAAAGCTAAAAGCTCTTTTTTTTGTCTTACCAAACAGACTCTACATGTGAAATATCCATCGAAAATAGAGTACAATTATTTAATTCAAAAGTAAAGATTAATGTTTTTGTGGTAGGCTACTTCATGACGCTATAAAGGTTTAGTCAATTTCTTTTATAGTTTCCCAATTTTTCTTGGACACCTGCAATGAAATTTTTAAAATGCTTCTATATTTTGGAAATGCATCTTCGAAGTCACATTTTTATGAAAAAAAAGGTGGTTTCAGATATGCACTTCCGAAAACACTTTTTTTTTTTTTTTGAAAAAAATGTGATTTCGGAGATGTATTTCTGAAATATAGTTTTTTTTTTCAGAAAAAATGTGACTTCGGAGATGCACTTCCGAATTCACCCCTTTGGAATATTTCGGAAATGCACTTCCGAAATATTCAACCAAACTTCCATCACTTTCACTATAACTCTTCACAAGCCTGCAACCAAAATCTTCATCATACTTTTCATAACCTGCATAATTCAACCGACCCTACCATCGAAAACACCACTCAACTATATCACTCTCATGAAAACAAATTTGGAAACTTAAAAAAAAAAGAAAGAAATATTGAGAGATCTGCTGCTTCTAGAAATATTGTGAGGAAGGAACTATGTTGAAGTTTGCAGAGTTTGAAATATTGAAAGATGGTAGAAGCAAAGGTTGAGAAGGAGGTATTATTGTTTGGTTTATGGAAATCGAAAAAAGCAGAGTAGTAGATTGAGAGGAGAAGTTGAGGTTGGAGTTTAAAAGAACAGAGAGAGAGGTTGACGGAGTAAGTTTGGAGAGGGAGGCATATTGGTTTAAGTTTTAGGTTATTAGGAGAAGATGGAAATTGTAAATCATAGTGAGAGTGTGTTTGTGCGTGAGATTATTTCTGGAGTGCATTTCTGAAACACCAAAAAATGGGTTATTTCGGAGATGCATCTCCGAAAACACTACTAGGAGATGTATCTCCGAAGTCACATTTTTATGAAAAAAAGGTGGTTTCAGATATGCACTTCCGAAAACACTTTTTTTTAAAAAAAAAAAGGTGATTTCGGAGATGTATTTCTGAAATATAGTTTTTTTTTTCAGAAAAAATGTGACTTCGGAGATGCACTTCTGAATTCACCCCTTTGGAATATTTCGAAAATGAACTTCCGAAATATTCAACCAAACTTCCATCACTTTCACTATAACTCTTCACAAGCCTGCAACCAAAATCTTCATCATACTTTTCATAACCTGCATAATTCAACCGACCCTACCATCGGAAAACACCACTCAACTATATCACTCTCATGAAAACAAATTTGGAAACTTAAAAAAAAAGAAGAAATATTGAGAGATCTGCTGCTTCTAGAAATATTGTGAGGAAGGAACTATGTTGAAGTTTGTAGAGTTTGAAATATTGAAAGATGGTAGAAGCAAAGGTTGAGAAGGAGGTATTATTGTTTGGTTTATGGAAATTGAAAAAGCAGAGTAGTAGATTGAGAGGAGAAGTTGAGGTTGGAGTTTGAAAGAACAGAGAGAGAGAGAGAGAGAGAGAGAGAGAGAGAGAGAGAGAGAGAGAGAGAGAGAGAGAGAGAGAGAGAGAGAGAGAGAGAGAGAGAGAGAGAGGTTGACCGAGTAAGTTTGGAGAGGGAGGCAGATTGGTTTAAGCTTTAGGTTATTAGGAGAAGATGGAAATTGTAAATCATAGTGAGAGTGTGTTTGTGAGTGAGATTATTTCTGAAGTGCATTTCTGAAACACCAAAAAATGGGTTATTTCGGAGATGCATGTCTGAAAACACTACAAAATGGGTGTTTTAGGAGATGTATCTCCGAAGTCACATTTTTATGAAAAAAATGTGGTTTCAGATATGCACTTTCGAAAACACTTTTTTTTTTTGAAAAAAAGGTGATTTCGGAGATGTATTTCTGAAATATAGTTTTTTTTTTTCAGAAAAAATGTGACTTCGGAGATGCACTTCCGAATTCACCCCTTTGGAATATTTCGGAAATGCACTTCCAAAATATTCAACCAGACTTCGATCACTTTCACTATAACTCTTCACAAGCCTGCAACCAAAATCTTCATCATACTTTTCATAACCTGCATAATTCAACCGACCCTACCATCGAAAAACACCACTCAACTATATCACTCTCATGAAAACAAATTTGGAAACTTAAAAAAAAAAAGAAATATTGAGAGATCTGATGCTTCTAGAAATATTGTGAGGAAGGAACTATGTTAAAGTTTGCAGAGTTTGAAATATTGAAAGATGGTAGAAGCAAAGGTTGAGAAGGAGGTATTATTGTTTGGTTTATGGAAATCGAAAAATCAGAGTAGTAGATTGAGAGGAGAAGTTGAGGTTGGAGTTTGAAAGAACAGAGAGAGAGAGAGAGGTTGACGGAGTAAGTTTGGAGAGGGAGGCGGATTGGTTTAAGCTTTAGGTTATTAGGAGAAGATGGAAATTGTAAAGCATAGTGAGAGTGTGTTTGTGAGTGAGATTATTTCTGAAGTGCATTTCTGAAACACCAAAAAATGGGTTATTTCGGAGATGCATCTCCGAAAACACTACAAAATGGGTGTTTTAGGAGATGTATCTCCGAATTCTGGGAAAATCTGAAAAAAAATATATTTCGGAGATGCATCTCCGAAACAGGGGTATTTTGGGGTTTTCAGCAGGAGTTACCCCCACAGGAGGGTCTATAAAGAAATTGTCAAGGTTTAACTATTTAAGAATGAATACATGTAAAAGGTCCACTAGAGATAGAGTAAAATTACTTGATTCAAAAATAAATATTAGGGGAGAATTTAACCTACCACCCACTATGGACATGCAGTAAAAAAAATTTCAATATCCAATTTGAAATTTCAGGCATCCAAATTTGATTTTTCACCAGAAATAATATGCAAATTACGAAATTTATAGAGACGACTTACCGAAACTTTTGAAAATTTTGGTGCTCTTCTGAAAACCCAAAGAAACATACCAGAAATTTTCAAAATTTCCGATTAATAACAAAATCTTTCGAAAATTTTGAAATTTCTGGTATATCAAAAATTTTGTTTATACTGGAAATTTCAGGTAGTTCTGCAGAAAAATACTTTACTTGTGTGGGCTAAAACCGATAGCTTCTTCTACGGATTCATGTACAGATTTTACGGAGTTCGTCACCATTGTTACTGTATGTTTTCTATATAACAAATACAATTCTTAATGGTTTTTCTGTCTCTATGATTTTGATAGTTTACTCTTTATATGTTGTAATTGACAGATGTTTAAGTCCTCGTTTGAAGTTTTAGCAAGGACACAGACTACTAGTAAACGACATGTTATTATTGCTATCACTACGTTTTGATTATGCTAATGGAAGGCTATGGTGGAAAGATAAATTGATCATGTGTTGTGAGAGAGGAGGAAATTACAAAAGAAAGAATGCATCTAAAAACAATAATTCCTCAGAAGATATTTATAGTATGAAAGTTAAATGTCCTTTTAGGCTGAGATCTGTTTCAAGTGGTATCAGTTGGAAGGTGATTGTTAGGTGCGGGATGCACAATCATAAAATATTTAAGGATTTGGAAGGTCATGACATATTGGACCGTCTAAAAGATCATGAAAGAAAGTTTGTGAATGACATAACAAAGTACAATAAGGCTCCAAGGTACATAATTGCTGCTTTGAAAGAAAAATCCATAAATCCTCACGAGTATTACCTAGGTGTTTAAAGCTAGAGCTACATAAAAAACGAGTAAGAGAGGTTCATTGATAGAAATACATATGTTGTTGGGTCTTATTAATAGAGGGTGCGTTTGATTTGCTAAAAAATAAGGGACTGGACATGACAATTTTTCTTGTATCCTGTTTGATGCAGAAATTATTTAAAGGACTAGACAAAACATGTGTCAGGGGACTAGACAAAAACATAAATTTTTGTCCTTCAGCAAACTATGGGACAACTTTTTGTTCCAAACACAAATTATCAAAAACTATCAAAATATCATATTTTATATATCAATAATAAAAGTTATATAAAAAAATTATATTATTGTATTCAATATATAAATTTATCAAACAAAATAGATTAAAAAATTTGTCCAGTGCCTCAATTATCAAACACAGTATAGTACAAAAAATTATCTTGTACTGTTCTGTACTGTCATGTACAGTTCTATCTAGTACTTATCATTTTGCAAATCAAATGCACCCAGAGAGAAATACATGTGTTAGACTAGAAAGAGAGATGACTCAGATGTTGTAGCTGATATCTTTTGGCCACATCCTGATTTAATAAAGTTGTTGAATATGTTTTATCTGGTGTTGATTTATGATTGCACATACAAGACAAATAAGTAAGAATATTTGATTGCACATCCTGATATCTGTTGTAGATGTTGATTTATCAGTTTGATTATGAGCATCTTGATCGTACAGGTACACGATACCACTGCTTGAGATAGTTGGTGTTACGTCAACGAAGTTGACGTTTTCGGTTGGCTTTTCCTATTTGGAACATGAAAGGGAGGAAAATCTCAAATGGGCACTAGAGAAGCTCAAAGAGTTGTTCTCTTCCGAAAGATTATTATCGAAGGTTGTGGTAATGAATCGAGAACTTGCGTTGATGAATGCTATGGAATCTGTGTTCCCAAATGCAACTCATTTGTTGTGTTCGTTCCATATTTTAAAAAACATTAATATGAAATGTAAAGAGTATGTTAAATTAGAAAGACAAGAACATGTCATGGATCTATAGAACAACATCATATATTCAAATACAAAACTGAGTTTGTAGAACACTTCAAGCACTTTGAAACTGTCTATGCTGATATTCCTTTATTTGTTAAATATGTGAATGAAACATGATTGCCACCTTATAAAGAAAGGTTTGTTGCTACTTGAACTAACAGAGTCACTCATTTAGGGAACACAACAACAAACAGATACAGAACATGATAGTTTGGTGTTATTACGTAACTAATCATAATTTAAGACATATTTCTATTTATGGTTTTTAGGGTGGAGTCTGCTCATTGGAGACTAAAAAACACGTTGACTATAAGCTAGGGAGATTCATGATGAAGTTTGGATGCTGGGAACATCATGTTGAAGTTGCAGCTAAGTTCAATCAGAGAGCCGTTTCAAAAAAAGTATTGTCAACATTGAGCATTGGTATAACACTCAATTCTATGCCAACTTACACAATTTTGTCTAAAGACAATGTATACAACTCATTGGAAAGGAACTAAAAAGTGTAAACTTTGTTGGTTCAAGCCAAGAAAGATGTGGTTACTTCATTAGAACAAGATATGAGTTACCGTGTGCGTGTCAGTTTGTTGGTTTCTAAATAATAGGCAATCATGTTCCTTTAGACTCAATTCATGTATTTTGGACGAAATTGCACATTATAGAGCATGAGGTCAGTCATGATGAGAGTTTTAAACAGTGGGATTTAGAAGAAGAGTGTGAATAGTTGAAGACATATTTCAGTACTTTAGATGTTGTAGGCCAGAAGGTGTTGAAGAAAATGTTAAAGAATTAACACATTCATCCACAACTTCTATGTGTCAACCGCCATTGAAGTAGAAGCCAAAGAGGGGAGTTAAAAAGAGTTGAAAGAGTTAAGAGAGTGATGTGTGTAACACCCCATATTTTCTAAATTTAATTTAATTGGAAATTAAATTACTATTTGGAATTATTCGGTATTTTGGTGGAATTATTTGGAAAGAATTATGAGATGGGCTATTGGGCCAAGTGTGGTGTTAGTAAAGAGGGGGGTGCTATGTTGGTAAAGCCCTTTACTAATTAAAATGTTATTTTCATAAAACATTTTGGAATTTGGGAAAAGAAAGAACGTGAAAGAACAGAGGTTCTGGGGAACACGAAGAACCGAAGGAGAGCTGAAGATGGAGAGACCAAAGATTGAGCACTCTTGGCTAAGGTAAGGGGGGACTCTCCGGTTATCATCTATTATCGTGTTCTTAGATAATAATATTGATTAGGGATGTTGTTGAGTCAATTGGATCATATGTTAGGTTTAGGGAGGTTATGAATTGATGAAAATTGCATGAATTATTGATAGATTATGTGTTGTTTTGATGTGTGATGATGAATAGTGATGCAATTGATGATTAACTGCCTGCATATGATGTTTGGAGTCAGTTTTGGACTCAGATTGAGTCAGATCGCAGGATCTGACGCAGACCCGATAGTCTGCGAAATCGCCAGTTCGCGCCGCGTCCCCGTGTTGGCGCCGCGAAGGCGTTCTTGTTTTCTCGCATCGCGCCGCGTGCATAGGTTGGCGCCGCGAACGTGTTGGTATGCTTCAGGTCGCGCCGCGTAGTCTTGGTCGCGCCGCGTACTGTAGCGTTAGTTGTTTTCTTGGGAAAGTTAAATGATGTGTAACTTTCGAACCGTAGGTCCGTTTTTAGTGCCGTTTCGAGCACGATGAATCTTATGAGATAGCCTACGTGTTTAAATGATGAAATGAGGTGTGAATCCAATTATTTTTAAATATGATTTTATTTCTTAACGAATGATGTATTGTACATATATGTGATGAGATGTGTTAAATACATGCTATGTTGAAATATTAATCATGTGACGATTTGTTGATTGGATGATGTATTGTTGACATATATGATGAAATGTGACAATATGAGACGTTGTTTTGAAAGCATTATGATGTGATGATTTGTAGAGAATTGTATGATGTTGATTGATTTGTTTTGGAATGATGTGGGTACATGTGTGTTCTTCTTATTGATGATGATGATTGATGTGGACACATGTATGTTCTTTGATGATGATGATGATGATGTTAATGATGATTATGAGGATTGATTGTATTGAATGATGCTAATGTATATAAACATACTTTGATGATGATGATGATGTTAATGATGATGATGAAATGAGTATTTGATGATGTTACTCATTAGACTTGACGATGGTATAAGTATGTTGTATATGTTGCATTCATTCATGTGCATTGTTGATACTGTATCCATGAGGGATGTGTTGGATCAGTGAAGGGCATGATTCCCATTGTGTGGAATCTGTGCTGGCAGGGCCGTATCTGGATGATGTTGGATCGGTCATGGGTTATTCCCATTTGATGATGTTGGTACCACATGCATAGTGTCAGTTCATACATATGCATACTTTTATAACATGATTGGAAGTATTCCAGTGTTATAAATATTGATGATGTGTTGATTGTGTGTTTTGTTGGATTAATGTTGAGTATGATTGTCTGTGTGAAAGATGTGTTCTGTTGATGTTTGTGTAAATGACGGATGTTCCTGATAATCTGAATATGATGAAGTTGGGTGAATAATATGACTATGATGTGTTGTTATTTAAGATGCAATAACATTTGTTAACTGTGATGAGACTCACCCTTACTGTTGACATTTTCAGATTGAGGATAGCTGCTTTCGACTTGGTAAGGATTAGCTCATAAGTCGGTTTAGTTGTTGTGTCGGTGTCATGCTCTGATAGATGTAACACTGGGAACGCGATGTTTTGAGTTTCAATTATAACTCTATCGTTTGTTTTATTTGAAGTATGATACATTAACAATGTAATGTTAATTTGATGATTTGATTCCGCTGTGTAAACATGATTTTTATCTAATGAGTTATAATTCAGATGTTTCAGTGAATGCATGACATATGCCGAACGTATGTTTTCTTTTATATTTTGAATTGTGACACCCTTTGCATGTTTACTCTGATTTAATTTTGTTAATTATCGTGGGGTATTAGAGGGGTGTTACAATAGTGGTATCAGAGCAGGTCGGTCCGTCCGGCCAATTGTCGAGTCAGTTGAGTTGCACGACGGTTGAATATTGTCGGCGTTTTATCCCTTGGTACACGACACGTGAGTGAATCACTGTCGGTACTTGTTTGTTTTGTTGCAGGTGTTAGATTGAAACAAGTGGGGGAGAAGCTTTGCTTCTCAGTTATGTTTCAATTGTAAGATGATTGATTTAGTCGGCTGTTATTGGCAACAGTGCAAGCATTGTTGGAGTTGTTGTTTTCCGAATCGAAGGTGACTTGGAATTAAGACTTCACTGGGAATTGAGTTGGAACATCTTGAAGGAAGGTGATTAAAGGTAATTGACAGTTATTGTAAGAGAAGGAAATTGGAAAGTTGCGATGTGTCAGCTCTACTGGTGTACTGTGAAGATGTCAGTTGAGTAGCTTTACGTCTCGGAAGAGATTCAGCTGCAAGATTGCAAAGAGGATTGCTGTCGAAATGTTCCAGAAATCGCACTTCGGCGATGGGAGGTGTTGCTCAAGTTATAATGATGTTTGGAAGTAAAGAGATATGATAAGGGGCTGTTTGGAATGTGATAGAGTTGAAGAGAATGAGTTTTGGAGAGAGATTTTCGTAAGCAAAACGCAGGAAAATTGTTGAATAGCTGCGGAACTTCGAAAATTCATAGCTGGAGTTCTGGACATCCGAATGGAGTTCCGTTTGAAGCGTCGGAAAGCTAACGAGATGAACCTTGTTATAAAAATGGTTGCAGAAGCTGTAACATAATTAAGTGTGACAGGATGACGTTGGAAGGAGGCGAAGTTACGGTTACTCTTGTTCTTATGACTAGACTTGTTTATTGGTACTGCACGGGATGTCAGTGTCAGTGTTGAATGGATCGAAGGAATACTTAGAAGGTTTGTTGAGGAGTAATTTTAAGAATTGAATTTACCAATTGAGGAGTTTTGGATATATCGTATAGAGTGTCGCTGCATGATGTCAGTGTTGCATTTTTCGGGCAATGATTGGAAAATTCATATCTTGAGTTCCGAGTGTCGGATTAATGTGCCGTTTGAACCTACGAGGAGGAGGGATTCTGTTCTAATTTATGGAAGAGTTATAAATACGGTAGAGTGACCCTATGAGGAGAGGTTCTGAAGTCGGTTATAGAAGCGTGAAACTTGTTGAATAGGAATGCCTACTATCGTGATTGTTTGAAACAGAATTGAGTAGAACATGTTGTTGATGAATGGGTAGATGAGATGTTCGGTAATAAAGATGGTTTGAGTGCCGATGAATTTTAGTGAAGAGTGCATTAGTAGTAAAGATGGGATAAACTTTAGAACCCTTGGAATCGTATTTGTGATGGCAAAATAACGATAAGTATAAAAGAAGAATTGTAGGGAATTTCTAACATTTGTTGACGTGAGGAAGACTTTGTTGGGATTCCGAGTGGGATGATATTTGGACGTGAAGGATGTAATAGAATTTGGAGAAAAACCGCAGGTTATGAATATTGTGTTATTGTGTTGCGTAGGGAGTCCTTAAAAATGTCGGTGCTAATGATGAATGAGTTGGATTTAATTGGACAATTTAGAGACTTGAGCTGGTATGTGAAGACACTTCTAATAGTGTTAGATTGAGTATGCTAGAAGATGACTAGTGGTATTCTTAACGAGATTAGAGAAGGTCAGAAAGATGATGTTGAGTTGATCGATAGGTTGATTTTGAATTACCAAGGTAAAGGCGGTGAATTCGGAATCGACGAGAATAGTATAATGAGGTTGAGTGATTGGATTTGCGTAACTGATGTTGTGAGCTTCTGAAGGATATCCTAGAAGGACACCGTAGTGAATTATTGGGCTATGACGATGTTAATGAGTTTGGGTGCAAACTCGGAAAATGGACACTATTATGTAGTAACGACGGTTTATGCTTAAATATGATTTTCAACTAATATTGACAAATTTAGGACTTGATCACCCTAAATCTCTTGTTGGTAGTAGATGAAATCATATAGAAGAGATAAGCTTGTTTTGTTACCTTAATGGTTTAAGATGTGATGGATACTGAGCCGTGAGAATAATCACTCACTATGTTGTGTGAACTTATGAAGAAGTGAATATGAAAGAGTGCGACATGGTGGATGATGACTTAAGATGGGTAATCGGAGTCGCGCAACAAAATTGTGATGAGGAGTAGTGTTATGAGTACTACTCGCGGGAAGTAAGGAATTAATATGTCGGAAGCCTACATAGAGAATATGTATTGATCTATATGTTGGATTTAGAATTCAGTGGATGTAAGGATGTCGTGTCGAAGAATTATAACTCCTTTGAATAATTGCCGAGATGATGAATATGTTATTACGACTGTACGTAGTTGATGAGTACGTATTCGGCGGAATTAAAACGAAGAGTTGATGCTATGTGACGTTGTGATATTTTTGTGTTGTTGTCAAGGGGTTATTGTAGATTCCAGATATAATGAGGAATTATACTCTCTGAAGGGAGGAATTGATTTAATTCTTAGTAGAGAGCGTGACTCAGTCGAGCTATCTTGTAAGCGATGGTATATTGAGGCCGATGAGTGTGTACTTGTTCTGATGGTTAGGATGTTTAAATAGAGGAAGTAAATCAGGAATTGGTTTTCGTTGGATGCGAGTAAGCATTGCTAAATGGTAGATTAGTACTATGAATGATGAAGAATGATCCTTGGAACGAAGGAGTAAAGAGAGTCGGAATCAGGTAAAACTCAGAAATCTATTTGGTATAAGTGATTGTGATGAGTAGTCAGAGTAGTGCGGAAAAAGCGGAATGTAACGTGTTGGATAATTACTGGTGTGACTTAAGAGGAGTCAGATAATTGGAATTCAATGGTATAAGAATACGAGTATTGAGTTCTTGAAGGAAGTGGTTGATGAAAAATGTAAGTATTACATTATCACTTAGATGGAAAGGTGTGTCTAAGGTTGGTATGTTTGGTAGATGGAATGCATTACTGCAGTGTTGATCAGTGTGATCATACTATAAATTGTGTAATTGTATTACTCGTTTGTTGAGCGTATTGTATAGGTTGTACCTATGTTCTGTTGTGCTAATCTTTTGGAGATATAGCGGGTGGTATACTTTGGATAGTCAAAGGTGACATAAGAACTGGGATTTGAATGTGTGAAACATGCTTCCTGTTGGTTATGTCAGATGGATTTTGAGGATGGACTGATGGTACTGTTAATTGGGAGCTGGAGAGTCAGGTGAAGGACTCTTATACGAGCTGGTTACTTGAGGTATGTTTTCGAGGACGAAAACTCTTTTAGTGGGGGAGAGTTGTAACACCCCATATTTTCTAAATTTAATTTAATTGGAAATTAAATTACTATTTGGAATTATTCGGTATTTTGGTGGAATTATTTGGAAAGAATTATGAGATGGGCTATTGGGCCAAGTGTGGTGTTAGTAAAGAGGGGGGTGCTATGTTGGTAAAGCCCTTTACTAATTAAAATGTTATTTTCATAAAACATTTTGGAATTTGGGAAAAGAAAGAACGTGAAAGAACAGAGGTTCTGGGGAACACGAAGAACCGAAGGAGAGCTGAAGATGGAGAGACCAAAGATTGAGCACTCTTGGCTAAGGTAAGGGGGGACTCTCCGGTTATCATCTATTATCGTGTTCTTAGATAATAATATTGATTAGGGATGTTGTTGAGTCAATTGGATCATATGTTAGGTTTAGGGAGGTTATGAATTGATGAAAATTGCATGAATTATTGATAGATTATGTGTTGTTTTGATGTGTGATGATGAATAGTGATGCAATTGATGATTAACTGCCTGCATATGATGTTTGGAGTCAGTTTTGGACTCAGATTGAGTCAGATCGCAGGATCTGACGCAGACCCGATAGTCTGCGAAATCGCCAGTTCGCGCCGCGTCCCCGTGTTGGCGCCGCGAAGGCGTTCTTGTTTTCTCGCATCGCGCCGCGTGCATAGGTTGGCGCCGCGAACGTGTTGGTATGCTTCAGGTCGCGCCGCGTAGTCTTGGTCGCGCCGCGTACTGTAGCGTTAGTTGTTTTCTTGGGAAAGTTAAATGATGTGTAACTTTCGAACCGTAGGTCCGTTTTTAGTGCCGTTTCGAGCACGATGAATCTTATGAGATAGCCTACGTGTTTAAATGATGAAATGAGGTGTGAATCCAATTATTTTTAAATATGATTTTATTTCTTAACGAATGATGTATTGTACATATATGTGATGAGATGTGTTAAATACATGCTATGTTGAAATATTAATCATGTGACGATTTGTTGATTGGATGATGTATTGTTGACATATATGATGAAATGTGACAATATGAGACGTTGTTTTGAAAGCATTATGATGTGATGATTTGTAGAGAATTGTATGATGTTGATTGATTTGTTTTGGAATGATGTGGGTACATGTGTGTTCTTCTTATTGATGATGATGATTGATGTGGACACATGTATGTTCTTTGATGATGATGATGATGATGTTAATGATGATTATGAGGATTGATTGTATTGAATGATGCTAATGTATATAAACATACTTTGATGATGATGATGATGTTAATGATGATGATGAAATGAGTATTTGATGATGTTACTCATTAGACTTGACGATGGTATAAGTATGTTGTATATGTTGCATTCATTCATGTGCATTGTTGATACTGTATCCATGAGGGATGTGTTGGATCAGTGAAGGGCATGATTCCCATTGTGTGGAATCTGTGCTGGCAGGGCCGTATCTGGATGATGTTGGATCGGTCATGGGTTATTCCCATTTGATGATGTTGGTACCACATGCATAGTGTCAGTTCATACATATGCATACTTTTATAACATGATTGGAAGTATTCCAGTGTTATAAATATTGATGATGTGTTGATTGTGTGTTTTGTTGGATTAATGTTGAGTATGATTGTCTGTGTGAAAGATGTGTTCTGTTGATGTTTGTGTAAATGACGGATGTTCCTGATAATCTGAATATGATGAAGTTGGGTGAATAATATGACTATGATGTGTTGTTATTTAAGATGCAATAACATTTGTTAACTGTGATGAGACTCACCCTTACTGTTGACATTTTCAGATTGAGGATAGCTGCTTTCGACTTGGTAAGGATTAGCTCATAAGTCGGTTTAGTTGTTGTGTCGGTGTCATGCTCTGATAGATGTAACACTGGGAACGCGATGTTTTGAGTTTCAATTATAACTCTATCGTTTGTTTTATTTGAAGTATGATACATTAACAATGTAATGTTAATTTGATGATTTGATTCCGCTGTGTAAACATGATTTTTATCTAATGAGTTATAATTCAGATGTTTCAGTGAATGCATGACATATGCCGAACGTATGTTTTCTTTTATATTTTGAATTGTGACACCCTTTGCATGTTTACTCTGATTTAATTTTGTTAATTATCGTGGGGTATTAGAGGGGTGTTACAATGTGCATCATGATCCTAGCCAGTGGGAGTATGCCGATGGCTCACAAAGGAGTCATACAACGAAGAGATCATGCACAAAGCTAATTGGAAGTCAACCGTCAAGTATGCCGATTGGTAGCCAGTCGTCCACCGAATCTTCAAGACATGTTTACTTGTCACATTTTCCTGCTTTCTTACATCCATACATATATAGCATTATTGATGTTGGTGACAATGGAAACTGTGGTTTCCGTGCTATTGCAACTTTACTTGGATGAGGCGAAGATTTATGGCCTTTTATACAGACGCAATTAGATACTCAAGTTCATCAACACACTCAGTTATTTTCCAAGTTGTTATATGACACAGTTTCTACAGTTAGGAATGTTTTACGAGTAAACCACTTGGGTGTTCAGGGTATCGATAAATGGATGATAATTCCTGATATAGGTTACCCTATTACTTCTAGATACAATGTCGTATTTGTCTTCCTTTCTAAAAGACTTAACATCACATTTTCCCTCTTGCCTTAGCTCCACCTATGTATACGAGCAGACATAAAATCATTGATGTTGGTTTTGTCAACAAAAATCATTGGGTTTAGGTAAAGTTGAAATATGATTTCCCATTGCCTCCCTTCACCGAACGTTGGAGACAGAACTGAGCTGATGATGCAAAAGCATGAGAATCAGCATATGCGGGTCGCTTTAGTCACTAAGAAGACGAAGTTAGGAAGTCATCCTAGTTTGTTTTGTATTCTTATATGTATGAAATTTATTATATGTATATATTTAGTCGGGTAGCATTTTTATCGATTCGGTTATTCGAGAAAAAGTAATGGAAAAAAGTGGAAAGGGCTTACTGATGCTATACCGAAAATTTCATATTTATGGATTTTTTTTGGCAAATTCCAGAAATTTCAAAATTTCTGGTAATTTATATCTTTTGACTAGAAATTTCAAATTTGCGGTACCAAAAATTTGAAATTTCCGGTGAAATCCCACCTATTACGGAAAAAAATGTAAATTTTTGAAAATTTCCGATATTCTTTCAAAATTTCCAGTAACCATCTATACTTTTCAAATTCCAGATTTTTACATGAGGGTATTAACATAAAAGCACTAGAAAACACGGGGTTCCATGTACAACTTGGAGGGTGGCAAGTTAAAACCTCATACTAGTGGTGCACATGCAAGAACTAAATCACTATTGAACATTAGATGATCTTTTTTTTGTTTGTTTATGTTTATAACTATATATTTAAGAAAGATTAATCTCTTCCTATATTACTCTTTTGTTGTAAAAAATTTTACACTTACAAAAGTCTAAATAAGTAATTGATTAATTCTTGTTATGAAATTAATAAAAATCAATATAATAGAGTAGCAACGAATGACAGAAAGAGAAGAGAGAATATAGTATTGTAGTATTCTCATTACTAGTGAATCATTCAACTTCACTATTTATATGACATATGTAATAAATGGAAAATCGATATGAAACCTACTAATTGATGGACATTCATAATCATGCCATTTATAACACTCTCCCTTGGATGTCCATAAAGAATATGTCTCATTGAAACCTTACTAGAAAAAATCATGTGAGAAAAATCCTAGTGAAGAAAAAAAGAGTACAACATTCTTTGTTAGGGAATTTCCTCATTACTAATCAATATAAATTATTTCAATTAATGAAGTAACATATTTGGGAGACAATTATATTTAACACTCATTATTCATAACACTCCTTTTGAATGTTCGTTTAGGATATGCCTTGTCAAAACCTTAATAGAAAAAACCCAGTAGAAAAAAATCTAGTGAAGAGAGTACAATATCATTTTAAAATAAATTTATTTATCCCCCTTAGCTGGATGATCATTTCTTCGATGATTAAGACCAATCTTCTGTACTACTTGGTTAAGAGTTATATTTGGGAGTGACTTTAAGAAAAGGTTTAGAAGGTTATCAGATGAGCGAATTCGTTGGATGCTTATATTACCACTTTTCTTAAGATCATGAGTGAATTATCTTCTCCATGAGGATCTTTACCGTCTTACGAGATGATTATTTATTGGACCTTCACTGAAGGATCCTTGCCGCCCTATGAAGAAATTATCTGCTTGATCTTCAATGAAGGATCCTTTCCACCCAATGATGTGATTAAATATTTTGTACCTTCACTAAAGGATCCTTGTTGAAGCTGCATATCCCTAGGGGGTGATTGTTGTATATCCCAAACATATGTAAAAAGAGCACCCCAATATAGTTATTTTGTTGCTTGTCTTGTCACTTTTTATTATTATCATGGTTATTGAGTTTCCCTCATGATAGCACATCTTTGGAATCAAGGTTGAAATCAATTTGTTATTCGTTTTAGCATGCATAAATCAATGGTTATGTTTGAACTTGATCATGATGCTTTTAGTCATTTGCACGAGTCAGTGGAATAAAAACTATATGTGTTTTTGATTCAAGTTAGGTGCAAAGAAAAATCTCAAAGTACTTTTAAAACTATGAAAAATTGATATTTTTCGTGTTTGATTAAAATCAAACATATCAAACACACATTCTGTTTCAAATTAAATTGGACAAAGGCAATCCAGGAACTTTTTTACAATTTGATTTGAATCACAATTTACACTTGATTCGAATCAAGCACTTTCTAGTCATTTATGCTTGATTTGATTTGAATCAGACTTTACACTTGATTCAAATCATACCATTTTCAGCATTTCCCAATAGGATATATTGCAGTTGATTTGAATCAGAATTTGTATATTATTCGCATCACAGGGTCTTTGATTCAAACCAGACATTATTCTTGATTCAAATCAAGCGTGAAATAGGTCAAAAATCTTATTTTCTTTTATTTCATTCACTTGCTCATTTGACTCAAACCATATATTGTTCTTGATTCGAATCTAACCAAATTTTCCCACTACTTTTTGTGCTTAATCTCAAGCACATTTAAAAAAATTTGTTAACATTTTTCATGTAACGAATTTCATAATCATTTTGTGATTTTTTGAAATCAACACTCTCTCACTTTTGAGAAGTTCAAAAACCGTTGCATTTAAATTCTTTTATTCTTCAACATTTGTTTTGATTTCAGATCTTGATAATGAGAGATATGTGATTGATTGAAGGAGACGTTATCTAGAAACTAATCATTCTAGAAGATTGAATAAATATTTTTAGGTTTTTGCAAGATAATGGTGTTGGCATTGGTGCTTACTAAAGGTTGAGAAAAACATAAGAAATGAGGGATTTGAATTTGGTTTTCAATAATTTTTTCTTCCTTAAAGTAATTCTTATGTGGAAACTTAAGAAGCTTTTGTTTATTAGAAGCTTTCAAGCTTAACATTTCTCAGAAGCATTTCACCTTCTTAGAGCTTCTCCCTAAATGATGATCGAAATATAATAGACATAAGCAAAGAACACACGATATATCCTGGTTCACTTGAGAAATTCTCAAGCTAGTCCAGTCCACCCTACCAAGGTGATTTTGCCTTGAACTCGAGGTATTAATCCACTATAACCAAACTGATTACAATTACATGTCGCCTGAAGTTGGGCCTGAACGCTAGATCCGATTTCTTACAAAACATCGACTATGTGTCCAAGTAATATCAATCAAAAGAAGATTAAGTCTTCCACCACTCCCATTCCATGTTCCTAGTCATGGGGTAGTGAAAACTACCTCTTGGCTTTCTAACCTAAGTCCAAGAGGTCATCTATAAACACCCAAATTCATAATTGACAAGAGACATTTATTAATTCCACAAATCTCTTACAACCCTAAGAAAACAGGATCCCACCATTGTTGTACTTTTAATAAATACAATATGTATATTATATTTTTTTTTTGAGTAATAAGACTTTAATGTAGTTATCTATAAATTTAGAAAGAAGAATTTGAAAAAAAATAAAATTTTTAGTCATTTATAATTAATATTTTAAGGATGGTTAGCTTATAGATCTTAATAATTTATTTTGTTTATTTTTAATAATTTTGCTTTAAAAACATTTATGTTGCTTTAAAAAAAATACTTGTTTTAATAGTGTAAAAAAAATAATATCATTTTAAAAATGTTAATTTGTTTTTAATCTTTTACAAAATAAATATTTTAAATTTTAGAGTGGGTGAAGAGTACCTAAGTTAGCAAGTGTTAATTGAGTTAAATAAGTGAAAATTAATTATTTATAATTTAATATTTGAAAATATTTATTTAAATTTATGTATTAGTTTAAATAAATTGTTTATATTTATAAATAAATAATTCTTTAAAATATTTTAAATTTTAAAAATGTGAATACATTTGAATAAAAGCCAAACCAATAATTTTATTATCGATTTAATTTAACCTTTGTGAATAAAAATGACATAAATCAAACTAAACAAATTTTTTTTATTCATTTGAAAATTTCTTTTACCAAAATAAAAAACAATAAAGAAACTTACACCCATAGGTACTCCCTAATCGTCGTATCGCGATAAGAAAATCAGGTAAAGAAGAAACAGGTATGCTATTTTGACATCACTTTTTACATTTTAATTTGATATAATGTACTGTTCACCATATATATTTATATGATAAATAATATTTTTTTTCAAACTTTTTTAAAATAAAAAATATTATTTTTAAAAATTATATTATTTTTAAAATTTATTCTGTAACACAAATAGAAGATTGTGTCATTAATCAACTTCACCATTATATTAACATAAAAAGGTATGTTAATAACCACTTATTTTATTTATAATTTATTAACAACTTTCACTATTTCGTTTACCAATAAAATACATAATATTAATCATTTCAGACATTAAATTATGAAATATATTAACCAATCTTTCAACTCTATTAACCAACCTTATTTTACTATTTTAAACATTTTTATGTTTAAGGACTCATTAATCAAATTATGAACGAAAATAACTAATTTTATATAACATTAAACAAAATTGATTTATCATGTAAAACGTAATTTTTTATATCAAATCATTCACTAACTAAATTATAAACTGTAATAATCAATTCATAATAACACTTAATTAATCAACTTTATTTTTTCACTTCTTTGTAATATCAAGACATATATTAATCAAACTATAAATTTTACTAATCAAATCTTTACATATCATTAACTAAGACTTAGTTTTTTTTTTTTTTTGAAAAATTATGCGTACCAATTGTAATTTCTATGAGTTTAGCAATAATCCATTGTTTTACTTAAGCTAGATTTCCATAGGAGTGTAATTTTCTTTGATGGGGAGTCTTAGTCCTCTTTGTATTTTGTCCCATGAGTTAATATATTGGATTCTTGCTTTTAAAAAAAAAACTAAGACTTAGTTTTTTATGTCAATGCATCTATTAACGACATTATAACTACGTTAACTAACTTATAACATTTAATTAACTAATTTAATTTCTCACTTAAGACTATTTTTTAATGTCAAGATATATATATATAACAAACTTATATTATATTAATCAAATATTTACATATCAGTGACTAAAGCTGTTTTGAAAAGAGATGTAAAAAAATACAATAAAATTATAAATGTCACTATTTAATGTATTTATAAACATGTAGGTTTAGGAATTGATGTCTAAATAGCATTTTTCAAAGTAGGGATGGCAACGGGTGCCCGCGGGTGCGGGTTTTATACTACCCAAACCCATACCCGAAGTTACCACCCGAACCCGAACCCAAACCCAAAAGCTATTCGGGTGACAAAATAACACCCACGCCCACACCCGTTGGGTTCGGGTTTTTTCACCCAAACCCAAACCCGCAACAAAATACATAAAATATATTTTTCCTACAATTTTCTTACAAAATTCCATAAAATATATATATATATATATATATTTTATATATATATATATATATATTTTATATATATATTATATATTATATAATATATATTATATAATATATATTATATAATATATATATATATATATATATATATATATATATATATATATATATATATATATATATATATATATATATATATATATATATATATATATATATATATATATATATATATATATATATATATATATATATATATATATATATATATTCGGGTTTCGGGCGCGGGTTTCACACTACCCAAACCCGCACCCAAAATATCGGGTGGCACCCGAACCCGAACCCAAACCCAGTCAACTCGGATTTTCACCCGTTGACTCGGGTTCGAGTGCGGGTGGCCCCGCGGGTTTGGGTCGGTTTGCCATCCCTATTTCAAAGAAGAAATTCCGAAAAAAAATAAAAATAGGCAAAAACAATCGCTAACTATAATTGATAAAGTGTACATGTGAAACCAAACTTACATCTTTCATGTTTTTTAAATGAAACCAAGAACTATATATGTAAAATTTCAAATGATGTTTGAATATAAGACACACCGAGACATAACCAATGCTTATATAATTTTGATTCCAAAATTACTATAACTATAAGAGCTTACAAGTTCCCAAGTAATTAATTAACAAAATAAAAGCCTTTATAAGATGCCATATAGAAAACCAAACCTTTATAAGGAAGAACTCCTCCATTAATTTTAACCACATTTCCTGCAACAACATTATATAAGTGAATTATGTCATTTACTATGTTATGCAAAATCACTTATTTAATTAATTACCACTACATAAAAGCTGCCAAAGAATATTTCATTTCATACTTTAATCAAAACCCTAACTTTGTTCCAACCATCTACCACAGAGAAGAGGCCAAACATGCATGTTTTCTGTAACAATGTCATGTGAAATATGCAGTAAATTTTTGACAAGTTTGAGTATAATTATATCTTAATTAATTGAAACCAAGAACTTTGTACCTTCAACTAGTCCATTATTATTATTAATATCACTATACAAAATACTAAACGTGTCAATTTCATTTGAATTAAATTAATTTAACACCGACAAAACATGTGAGAAGCAGGAAACACAAAGCTCAAGTATTCGCCTAACCAAACAAAAATAATTGTTTCTTTCCAAAATACTTAGTACTAACATATAGTATATTTTCAAACATTCAAACAAAACATAGTACATATTTTTGATGAACTAGAGAAGACATGATATAATCAAGGTACATGCATGCATGGTGGTGAAACAAAACAAAAACAGGTATAGCTAGTGGAGAAAAGAAAAATAATTAGTACTACATCAAATCACCACTTGCAAGGATGTTGTTCACAAAAGATAGCTATAAGTAGGGTATACTAGAGAATATTTTATTACCATCAGGTTTCTCCAACATTTGTCTGAAAGATTCCATTCAATCATCAACAACACTAATCTTTTTACTCTTTCAAATTAATTGTTTTTAACTTATAGCTCAAATTGGCTGAGTCAGTCAATCCCTTAACAAATTATATAATTAATTTGATTAAGTGTTTGTTTGCAACAATAATCACATGTTTTCCAACATTAGATTCTTAGTAATTAGAGAATGTCTGACAAAATCTGCTTAGCTTATAGAAGGCCAAAAAAATTAGGAGAAATTAATAAACATAAAATAATAATAATTAAGTTATTCAATTATATGCCATGGAAATAATATTGTTGTGATATTAATTAGTTCTGTCGTTCTCCGGGGAGATTGATCGAATCTTTCCAATCTTAATCACTACAATCATCTCAAATTTGTTTGTTCAATAATAAATACAATAAGACTTATTGAGAGTCTGCTCACGAGATTGATAGCAAGAGACTCGATATGTTAGGGTTTTATGAAATTAGTGAATCTATCTCCGAATTCAGAAGTTGAAGTATTTATCGAACGTTTCTTGAGTCCAATAAAATTTTCCCAGAACAAATATATATTAATTTTGATGCTAATGTCCACAATGAGTTAAAGAAATTAAGCAAGCTAAATCCATATTCCATACTAATGATAAAGTTGATAATGTAAAAATGAATTATTACCAAGAATATTCAAGAAAAGTTCATAGTACTAGAACTTGATTCTTCACTTCCCTTGCTTTGATTTGATCCTTTCTTTTTCTTCTTGTAAGGTATACCTCTAGCCTTAGCTTGACACTCTCTGATCTCCCTAAGATAAACCCTTATAGAGCCACTAGCAAAAGGGTTAGTATCAGGAGACCCACCATTTTCTTCATAAGCAGCTCTAAGTCTTCCTATAAGAGCATCCAAGCTTCCCCAAGCTTGTCTAAGAGGACAAGTACAAGGTGCAGGTGGTTCCGGTTGTCCATAAAACATACAACCTAGTAAGTGAACCTTAGTTTTTCCAAACTGGTCCAAGTAACGAAGAAAATCCAACACATGGTTAGAGTTGCACTGTGCAAGTGGAACTGGTGGTCTCATGTTGTTCAAGTATTGACCAAAAGTGTTCCAGTCTCTTCTCTTTTGAGACTCGTAGCGGCTAAGTGTCACTGTTGGGATGCTTGGTGATTCTTGTTCCATATTCTTGCCATGAATGTTGCTACCACTTGAAGACATTTTTTGTGTTGATGAGTGTTGAATAATGAGGTTGTGAGGTTTGGTTTTTCTTCTTAAATAATTATAATAAGGATAATAAAGCCTAGAAAAAAGGGAAGTGATAGGTGAAAGGAATAGAAGGAGGAGAGATTGAAGGAAGGTTGATGGAGTGATGAATATATAGAGATCACCTCATTGGGCTCCTGACTAGACATTTTATGGGCCATATTATTTTTTTTCTTGTTCATATTTATATTTTTTGTTTATTTTTCTTTTTTCATTAATTTGTTTATTAAAATTCAATGTTTTAAAAAAGGTATGCGACCAAGAAAACGACCACGATAAAATAGTATCGAAATGTACCGATATCTATGATGTTATTTACCGATATCTATGATGTTATTTATCGTTTGTAAGTTAAAAAAGAAATTATAATTAATTTATACTGTGACCGACTGAAAGTATAAAAGACTAATTTTTTGTCGACTACAACAAAACTAAACTATATGAAAAATAATCTAATATTTCAATGCTATTCAAAATTTGAAGTTTTAGAACATTATTTATGTAACAAACATGTTTGTCACATAAATTATATATTTGAAAACTAATTAGTGATACAAATGGCAAAATATTAAAATTTCTCACCTAGTTCTAGTGGGTTAATACATAAAGAAAGGTATCATTCCATCTAGGGATGTCAACTTGCCTCCGTTAGCAGGGATCCCCATGGGGATTCCCCGTTTGGGGCCCCAAAGACGGGGAATTTTCCCCCCGCGGGGACGGGGATGGGGAACAAAGTCTCCCCGAAGGACTTCGGGGACGGGGTGGCGTAAATATCCCCCGCCCCGTGGAGTCCCCGCCGCGCATAAAATAGACAAATGTCCTTAATTTATTATATATATATATATATATATATAATTTTAAATTATTATGTAAGTCTATTAGTCATTTCATATAATTAATCTTATACACAAATTTAAAATATATATGCATTGTTAGTAAAAGAATGAGATCTAAATGATTATTTCAAGTTTATTTTAAGTTTGAAATTTTGGTGGTCATGACACTCAATATTATAGATTAAATATTGTTAAAACAATATATTTATCATAAAGGAATAATTTATAAATTTCTCGTGGTTACTTTTTAAAGCTTTTACTGTTAATTTGGTTAAAAAATAATAATAATCATGTCTATAGATCTCCGCATGGGGATCCGTGGGGACCCGCGGGGACGGGGATGGGGGACAAAATCCTCCCGTAACGGGGACCCGAAGCGGGGATGGAGAATAGATTCGATGGCGGGGATTATGATAGGAATGTCTCCCCCGGCCCCGCCCCGCCCCATTGACATCCCTAATTCCATCTATATATAGGCTTAGTTTTTGATTGTGGGGCGATGTGGAACCATCTTAGAGTTACCTTATTTGAATTTCCGAACAACAATAACAAAGCACATAGGGTAGTCATGCTAGCACTAACTAACCATATATTTTCCCTTTAAGGATAACATAATAATTGTTTGCCCTTATTTGTTAAGACATAAGCCTCATAGCCTTATTAATTAATTAATAAATTAATCCCATTGACATTATTGTCCTAAACCAGATAAATCCAACAGCCAATAGAACTAGCTTTACTTTTCGTTTTTGTTTAGTTTCTCTATAGCATTTATATGTTATTCATTCTTATGCAGTGGTGGTTGAGATACGATTCATTTAAATCAGTTGGTTTTTTTAGATCAAATAGTGTAATACTGTTATTGATTCTAATAATCGGGGAGAAGTTCTCTTTTGGTAGTAAAATGCAACTATGTTAGAATTCATTCTGGTTAGGTCTGAGTAAGAAATTTTCATTGATTTTCTAATGTAAACTACAATTGAACCGAACACATTCACTACTATAAATAATATATTTTACGATAAATCTTTCACCTCAGCTAACGAACAATTAAGGTGTAAATCAAAGGCGCATCACATTTTACTTTATTTTAAAAAAATACTACCTATTCTCTCAGTTGAATTGATAACCAAAAGAAAAAGTATTTAGGAGACATGTCTTCGAATCACAGCAACTGCATTTTAGCAACTTTTAATTTTTTTATATTTTTGCTTATGACTTATTATCTTTGTTGAGCTGACTACCGAGAGAAAAAATATCCAGGGGACGGTATCTGGCAACACATCACTGCTACCCAAGTCACGAAAATGTTATGTGATCTGAAAAACCTTTTCGTGATGATACTTGTGTGTACAATTATCCTTTTGCCCTTGTGTCAATATTGAACACAAGGCGTAGACTGTGTCACCCTTGTCCAATTCAATATTGGGCTCTTATACATTTATCTAGTAACGTGGGATGGGCAAATTCCTTCTAGGTCACTCATGTCCCTCAGCATACTTTGCTGAGTACCCATCAACTGTCTTTATGGTCATCTAGTTACGGACAACGTTAGATCCGCAATAAAGTACTCAACTCTACATCTAGGGTCCATAGTGGTTTCAGGTAGAATGGTGGTATACACCACAATCACCATGAGAATAACTTATGACACTTTGCATAATATTCTATGTAGTACTCTCATAACGGGTCAATCCAGTATAAATATTACTCCTAATATTCATACTTATGTCAAGACTCGATAAATCCTTATCCATGACCCACGAGATGTGATCATCAATCTATCTACATAATAGTCTCAATTCTTTAATGTTATTCCAATTCACAATAAAGCTCGACTACAGATACTTTAAGGATATTGTCCTAATGTTTACTGATTCTCATGATTAAGTCACACTTAACATTTCATTAAATAGACTAGCTATTCTAGGGACTTTATTATTTTGGAAAAACAAACATAATAAAAAAAATGTCTTTTAATTATTAATAAATAATTCGATACAAGTATCAAAACTATTGACCTCTAGAGTTTACACCAACAGTTAGTGGTTCTCTGTACTCCAAAATATTATTGCAGAAGTTGAAGGTTTGAGAACATTTCTTATCTAAGTACAACATGTTGTGAATGACTTTGATGTGATGGTTCGTCCTGACAAGGTTGTTGTGTAGGCCCGAAGAGCGGAAGAGCTTCGAAAGCTCCCTTGACCCACTCTTGAAGGAAGGAAATCTTGTTGCGCGGGAGCAGATAAAGATACCATCAAACTAGATCGTCTTCCACCCAAGAATGAGGAGGAAAAGGTGGAGTTTTGGAAACTTTAGTGATTGCACCTGAAGCTCGTTGTTGGATTGCAGATCGAGTGATTTTGGATGTCAGTGTGCTCAATGAATTTGATAATAAATCTGTTTGAGGAGGATATTGAAGCTCCAAGAAAAGAGATAGAAGATCTGAATATTTGATGGAGAAACTGTGGTTTTTCGTGGAAATTAATGGGAATAAAAAACCGTTCTCATAAACGGCACCACGATTCGGTTAGGAACTAGAAATGGAAGATGAGGTGGTGGAGTTCTGTCTCACTGCGATGGATCAATACTTTTGATGTGACGGAGCAGGATGGACCTGCAAGATTAGCACTATAACACCCAGGTCACTAAAAGAAGTCATAAGTAACGCGTGAGTAAGTATATATTTGAATACCTGAAATGACACGATTTCTTCTTATATATCAAGAGTTGTTGAAATCATTGGTGCATGATGCAACGTACGATGCAGATAGTCGTCTGATTGAATTGGATGGTGATTGTTGTGTTGAAAGACGAAATTGCCAGCTTCTAATTAGAGTAAAGGTCTATCTATTATGCGTGTCTTTCCACTTGGAATACCCTTTTTAAACTTGTTGTTATAGGACTCTTGGAGAGTCTTCTGATTGAATTGGAGGATGAAATTATCTGATTCTGATTAGAGTAAAGATTTATCTATTATGTGTGCCATTTCACTTAGAATACCCATCTTAAGCTTTTTGTCATGGTACTTGCGGACTGCATAGAACAATTACTATTAAGTAGTATAGTAAATTAATTTATTTTTATCATTACTTTTTTTATAAAATTCAAAATTAAAATAATACTCTCAAAATGAAATAAAGAGTACATTTGATTTGCTAAAAAAAATGAGGGATTGAATAGGATAATTTTTCTTCTACTTTGTTTGATGTAGAAATTAATTAGGGGACTGGACAAAACATGTGTCAGAGGATTGGACATAAACATGAATTTTTATCCTTCAGCAAATCATGAGACAACTTTTTATCCCAAACACAAATTATCAAAAACTATTAAAATATCACGTTTTATAGATCAAAAATAAATATTATATAAAAAATTATATTATTGTATTTAATATATAAATTTATCAGACAAAATAGATTAAAAAAATTGTCCAACATCTTAATTATTAAACATTTTATAATAATTTTTTTTATACTATTATGAACTATTATCATTTTACAAATTAAACACATCCAAGTAAATATTAATAAAGTTAATTTAATAAATAATAGTCATCATAAAAAAAATAGTGTGCTAGATTATAATATTTTTTGAAGAGTGAAGACTTATTTTGGTCTCTCTTCAAAATTATAAAACTCAAATTAATCCCTGACCAAAAAAACCGATTTAATCCCTTAAAAAATTTAACCAGGCCAAATTAGTCTTTTCGTACATATTTTTTTTTTTAATGAATTTTTTTCTACTTTTAAACCGTGACTGGACTGCCACGTTGGATTTTATTTTATTGTTCATTTTTTAAATATTAAATTGATTTTTAAATTCAATTTAATTTTAAACAACACATATTTAAAACATAAAAAAAAAAAGCCAAAATTTGTTCCTAAAAGAATCGAACCAAAAACCTTTAAGGCACATCATATGCTTTGACTATTAGGCTGATGTACATTTGTGATAAATTATTCTTAATATTAAACACTTTTTAATTTAAATTAAAAAATACAAAATTTATAAGATAAAATGATAATCATTTTAGAACTACATCAATTGTTCTTAATATTTTTAATAATGAATGTCTAACTTAATAATTCAGAATAAACATTTACTTATTTATTAATTTTAAATAACTCATAAATAAATATTTACTTATTTTAAATTTAAAAATAAAATTAAGAAAACATAAATTTTTAATATAATTAATCAAACAGAAATAAATTAAATAATATTTAATTGAAATTAAATAATGCACATTATTTACTTATTTTAAATTAAATTAATTAAAAGTAAATAATAATTAATTTTAATAATAATTCAATTAATTCTTAAAATATTTAATTAATTCAAATCAAATAATCATATAATTTTAAAAGTATTATTTAATTAAAATTAAATAATAATAAATTAATTTAATAGTAATTCATGTAAATATTAATTTTTTATTTTATTAATTATACTTATGATTTTTATTTTATTAATTTTATTTTTAAATTTGTGTATTATTTGAAATAAATAAAGTAAAATGTTTATTATGAATTATTAAGCTAAATATTTATCATTAGAAATATTAACAATAGAAAGTGATTGGTATAGTTGTAAAGTAACTACCATTTAGTCCGAAGGGATTTAGGTTCGTGTTTTTTATTTAAAGTTCATAAATGTTTAATATTACTACTAATCAAGGAAATAATTAGTACATTAGCTTAGTGGTTAAGATATAGGATGTGACTTAAAAGTCATTGGTTCAATTCTTTTAAGAATAAATTTTAGCTTTTTTTAATGTTTTTAAACATGAATTTTTTAAAAATAAAATTGAAAGTAAAAAATGAAAAATAAAAATAAAATCCAACATGGCAGTCCAATTATATTTTAAAAGCAAGAAAAAAATGAATTGAAAAAATATTAACAAATAGACTGATATGATTCGGTTAAATTGTGTAAGAAATTAAATCAAATCATTTTTTTTGTCAGAGATTAATATAGATTTTGTAATTTTTGTGATGGATCAAAATAGATGTTCACTTTTTGTTAGTGGGTAAATTTAAAAGACTCCTATCATGAGGCAAATAAAATATGTTAGAATGGTTGGAAGTTGGACAAACACATCTTATGGAAAATATTTATTTGGCACAAAATCATAAATCAAAATCATACAAACGATTTCCTAAGTTTATATTTTATTTTCCCCCCTCTCTCTGGATGTGATGTTTACAATCATTTAATTTAGATAGAGTATTTGTTTTCTTCGCATGTTTAATATCATTGTTTATTTTAAAAAAACACTTCTTCTAAAACAAAATATAATTATTAAAAAAAATTAAATTATACATATTTAAAAAAAATAATTGATTATATTTAGTATGTTTAATTTTAACAACAACAAAAATTAGTCAATGGTCAAAGTTACCCTGAAAAAACTAATAAATCTGGATAAGAAAAATGTTATAATACTATTAAATAAAAGATAAAAACAATTTGTGTGGATATATATTTGTATTTTTTTATAAAAATATTAGGTTATGTATGTTTATTTATTAATCAGCGTACCTTATTGCATATGCATTCTCCAGATTTCCCAAATCAAATAGAGATTAGGTAAGACATGTGATGCAATTTTGTCCTATATAATTAATCATTAATCAACCTACTATATATTTTGCTGCTCGATTTTGTAAAGAAGAATACTGTGGTAGACGTGAAATCTGATGAGGAAAAACAGACTAATCTCAAAATATGATGGTCCCATGAAGATTCTAAGTCAAAAGACCAATAAACAAAGTAAGATTATATCCATTCAATTATGATCAAACAGTCTAAATCATGGTTATGCTTGGTGATTGACTACAAGAAGTGTAATAAGATGTGCCCATTCTATGAATGGTGCTCTTTCCCTCTTGAATATCTCAAATAGGAATTGTTTTGTAAGTGGGATGAGTATCCTTTGTATTCAAAGATAAATATACATTGTTTACCACAAAACAAAATTCAAATTATGATAATAATTAACATCAATAAATTAAATGTGGAAAACCACCTATTCCGCTTTTTCGATAGCGAAGGGCCTTCTAATTAGGATTGGAGTGAACAAAACCCCAAATCTACCCCAAACATTTATGCAGAAAATATCAGAGTATAAAAATTCTCAACAGAATCAGGATATCACACATTCAACATAAACATAGACCTGTCATGCTTTTTAAACTAATACATAACACTATCAGGATTGGAGTGAACAAAACTCATAACATATATCTCTACTTTTGAATAACATAGTATTCATAGCATAACCCAAACTTAGGTTCAACATGCAACAGATTCACAATGATTCAACAATTAAGACATAACATCTTTTGAATCATAAAAAGAAACAATACAAACAAATCCTCAAATACATCATAAGGTTCAATAAGCAAATGACAACATCAAGCAAGTGTTCATTTCCCCCCAAGTGCTACGTATCAGAGCAATGACACCCAAAACTCGACTATAAGCGGAAACAACTACTCATCTGGATTACCTGCACGTTACCCACGTGGAGGCAACATTCAAACAAAAAGGGTGAGATATCAAACTATATAAATAGGATTATGATAAATCATATATTAGGTAAGGAATATAAATGAATCACCGTTTCACACAACATCAACATAAACAACACAAAGAACATCATCAAAGAATAGTCTTGATATCAACACATCGGCATCTTCAACAAATCAACACATAAGCATCACAATGCATAGACAACAACTTCAACCAACAACAACTCGAATGCGACTCAACTATGCATATGCATGTGGTACCATTGGAGTAAAACTCCCAACTTAGAACATTGCCAGTAATTCCGAGGCATAAGGCAAAGCCTTCAACACGGTCACATATCAACATCACACCGTTCAACTTTATGTTATGCTATGCTATGCTTTGCGGAAACATACAACGACCACAATTCGACAACGAAACAACGACATAACAACAACACAACCACGGTCACCTATCAACATCACACCGTTCCATTTTAGCCAAAGGCTCACAACACAACTTATCAATTCATAGCGTTATATACAGAATATCAAAATTTGCTATAATTCACACTATGAGACTACTCAGATTACAATGCACAAAATAATCATATTGGCAATCATAACATTAATCGCAACAAAAGCATCCAAAATGAAATCACGATTTTCGGTTAATTCGCAATATATCAATAAACCAAGTAAGCCAAAAACAACTTCCAATTAACATTTAACTAAATTAGATATTATGTTAATTATCAAAACAACATCGTTGACATAGCAATATATTATTCTCAATTTAATATTCAACCAAAACACATTTACGGTCAAATTCTCAAGATATCGCAATTTACCGATAAACCGAATGATTTATCCAAGTCTAAGTATTTTTTTAATTAAATAGACTTATTGAAATTAATCCTATTATTGACTAAATCAACCAATTAATAATCATATTTTATTAATTCCAATTCCATTTTATTCTATTCCTAAAATGTGTGTCAATTTCTATTACAAAACCAACATTTATTTATAAAGAATATTTAAATCAAACACAATTGTTGTCGATTCGTAAAATATCACAATTTCAACAAAATAACACCACGACGTTAATCTACTAAATAAGCTTAGCTACCACGTAAATTGTCATCAAATTCCGGACAACTAATTATACCGTTTAATACATATATTTTGGTCAAACGGAACTGTTTTGAATTACACTTTGTTAAGCTTCTATTGTTTTCAATTATTTTTCATGTCATGATCATGTTTTCATTTCCCCTTTATTATACTTTTATACTTGTTTCTTAAGTATCAACATGAAATACATGGAAACAGAACACAGACAAAATAATGGAATAGTAAACCAAATGAACTACACACAATGAAAAGTTAGAAACGAAAAGCATAATGGTTTAAGTGAGTGTTTCATCAATATATCACACCATTATATATATATATATATATATATATATATATATATATATATATATATATATATATATATATATATATATATATATATATATCCTTAATTCATGTTTCATTTCTATCATGTGATGTCATTATATAATATCTTAAATAACCATATGCAACCATGAACAAAAGTAATGCACATGTTGGGAACTACAGCAAAAACAAATAAATAGAAAAGAAACAAATAAGCACTCCCAGGAAATAGTATTAAAAACGCAAATGTGGAGGCTTAATGGGGTTTCCGGTCGGTCATTTGCTTGCATTTTTTATTCATTTTCATTACACACAGAATCAATAGTACATGAATAGATACATGTATTTATGAAACTAAATTGAATTTTCAACAGTCACAGAAAAACAAAATTAACACAACTCAAATGACAATCTATACCCTAAACCCACATAAAATTCATCATATTCCCATTTAGGTAGTAAGAACCCCCCTTACTTTGGATTGAGTGCAGCTCTAAGAAGATTCAGTGGAAAATTGGAGAAGAATTGCACTTTAGAGCAACACTTTGGGTCTCCTCTTCAAACCCTAACCCCTCTTTTCTTTCTCTCCCTCGGTTTCCTCTTCTTTTCTCTTACAGACCACACTAACTCTCTTCTACTTCTATTTTTAAAATAATAGACTATGTTAATTATTTAATACACAAATGGGCCTAACAAAATATACTCCTAAATACTTAGAGATGTCATTAATTAAGCCAAATATTATTTCTACACTTAATATAAAAATAATACTTCCACTAAAACTCCATTAAAGTAAAATCCGATTATTTTAATATACCGACTTATTACTCAGTGTCTCATATTTCCGGTCTAAACTTAATTACTCAGAAAATTCCCAAAACGCTAAATATTAACTCATTAATATTTCTAATACTAAAAATATTAAAATTATCGATTAAATGTCGATCCGCTATCCCGAACTAATACCGACTAAATCGCCCACAAAACGCAAAAATTTCAGAAAACATCACAAATGTCCAAATTAAGCAAATAATTATTTTTCTGGGCGTTACAACAACCCCCTCCCGATCGCAGTTGCGGGGGATCGAACTGTGGTTCTCCCTACCAAGTCCAGCGCCAATTACATGATACTAGTTTTAATCAAAAAGTGGATTTTGTTATACAAATTTATGGTAAAAAATTATCAAAAATATCATAATATTAAATTTTACATATTAGCGTCATTTGATCCTTATCATATTTTAGCTAGGGTGACAAACGGGCATGCCCGCCCTGTTTTTGCCTGGCCCCAAAAACCCGAGAAAAAACGAGGCGGAACGGAGCGAACATGTTTGAGAGTGCGGGTCTAAAACCTTGTTCCGCCCCGTAAAAAAATGAGGGCAGAGAAAGTCCGCAAGCATTAAACTTTTTAGGCTTAAAAATAATAAAATTGTATAAAAAAGCTCAACCCGCAAAAACCCATAAAAAAACGGGACAAAACGAACTTTTTCCGCGGTTCAGATCTATTTTGCTACCTTTAATTTTAGCTATATTTTAGCTTATAACGATAGAAATAGAATCAGTGTTTTAAAAATCGGACCGGACATCAAATCGGTGAGAGTACTGGGTCACTGGTTTATTGGTCGAACCACTGGGTCACTGGTCGAACCGCATGACTAAACCGGATTAAACCGGATAACTCGGTTGAATAGACCGGTCGTTATAACAAAATTATATAGGTATAAAACATGTCGAACATGATGATTCAGTCTCCATAATATATAACTGGCAGTTAAATTTTTAAAAAATATCATATCCTAAATAAATTCACAAGTTCATAATTTAAATTTAAATTTTAAACACAAGTATCACACATAATAAAATAGTACAAAATTACAAAGTATATATTTGCAAACAAATTTTAATTGAATAAATTATAATAAATTAATTTTATTGTCTATTAAATTTAATTTTAAAGAAAAAATTATTTCAATGTTGGTATCTCCTTGTTCAATATCAAAATCATCTGCAACAAAATTAACCGCACCGGAAACATCTTTATTTTTATTTTTATTTTATTTTTTATTAATTTTTATTATTTTCTTTTATTTTTTATTTTAATTTTTCATTTAAATAAATAATTAAAATGATGTTGTTTTAAGTTTTTAAAATAAAAATAAAAATAAAAATGCATTTAAACCACCGGTTCTGGAAAACCGCCGGTTTTTCCGGTTTTACCGGTTCACACCGGTTCAATGACATATACGATCTAGCAATCGAACCAAACCGATTACCTGGCCGGTTCCCGGTTCAACCGGTCCGACCGGTCGGTCCAGTCCGGTTTTTAAAACACTGAATAGAATCATTATTTTCCCAAAGTCTCGTCATAATCGGTTAATAAAAGACATGACCTGAAAGCAAATTTGATTCGTAGTACTATAACTCGTTGATAGGCTATTTTAATTCATGCATCTCTTTAATTTGGACCGTAATTAAAGCTCACCTATCTTGAGGACAATCCACGTTACTACAAGGCTAATAATTTCTAATCCGTTCTTTTTTCAAATCATCATTAGGTCCACAAAGCTCCCTTTATTCCTTTCCACATTTTCTCTCTTGAATTTTGGAGGTTAACAAAAGGAATAAACATGGGTATTAATTTGTTAGCACTCAAAAATCAATTGTCTAGTCTAATTGAAAGTAGCTAAAGACTCAGATTATATTGACATGCATGGATCTAAGTTCTAATTATGGTAATGATGTGAGAAACTCTATAGTAAATAATGTGTCATGTGAGCATAACGGTATGTGATTTAGAACTTTTCTTATTAGGAAGAGTATAAATTTTTAGATTTAACTTTATCTAAACTTTCAATTTCATAAAATAAAATAAAAACTTTTGATATCCACCTAATATTTATTTTAAGAAATTTCTTATCTCATAAAAAAAATCCTATGAAAATTTAAAAATATCCATTAATTTTTAGAGGAGCTCTTCCACCTCAGAATCTTTCTAAGTGGCATTAATTTTACTGATTGTTAATTGTGTATTATTTTTTCTTTATTTAAATAAACATGTCAATATTTTTTGAAAAGATAGTAAAATAATCTCAAAAAATGAATTCACATGGGCTTCAAACTCAGGAGCATTGGCATCTATGACAAGCATCCAACCGCTGGCTGCTTTTGTTTGTTAATACTTGCATGTTGTTTTATAAGTTGATCATTCTAAGTTTTACTATATGGAGTAGTTGAACAGATGATTAAGCTGTAGGCTTTTTAACAAAAGGGACACGAGTTCAACCCCTATCAAAACAAAAGGTGCTCTTAAGATGGTCAAACCTACACCTAGTGACACTTCAACAATGTGGTCTCCTTCATATTTTGAACATGTTAACAAATTTTTTCCATATTCACCAACTCCGAAATTTCAAAAGAGTGTTTTCAAAGGAGCTCGCATTAGCAAACCACCTCATTCACCGCCTCCACCAAAAATCTCATTCATTAACGAGATGTCCATTTTTATGACCAAATACATTGAATGAATTGTCAATGTTAAGGGTAATGCTAATTGCGAACTTCAAGCAATTTTTGCTTTTCTCGGTAAAGGAGAAAATGATCACACACTTGTCTGCCACCAACTTATCCAAGAGTTAAGGGGCCATAAAGAATCATACACACGGCTATACAGGAAAAAAGAAAATTTTGAAGTAATTTATCACTCTCTTGTTACTTGCATCAGTGGACCTGCACCAGACGATAAATGGACGTATTTCCCTAAAATGGTCCATCTCATAGCAAGTGAGTATGATAGAATGTGTATTGATCTTACAAGATATGGTCTTTCGGAAATATTTTTTCCACTGCGTACTACCCCACCTCAAAATCAAATTGATAGTATTATGTGTGTTGGGTGGATTTCAAATCCGCGACTTTTTGTTCAAGTTTATTTGAAATCGAGATGCCCTATATCACTTAAATCACCAGAGTGGACGACTCATTCAACAACCAGAGCCGAGACTTGGCCGGACCATTTTGTTGAAAGGATGCAAAATTTCACCAAATTGAAAGAGAATCAAATAAACAAAAATCAAAAGGGATACCATTAATAGTTATAGATTTTGCCGACAACAAGTCTTTCAGTTCATTTTAGTTTTTCTTTATCAAGTTTATTATATATAATCTTATATTAATGATAAAGATGTCTAATATATACATTTTGAAATTTTTCAAAAAATTATACATTTATTACATGTTTTGTTTTTGTTTAGAACAAAATTTAATTTTGTTCAGCGAGGTTTTGGAAATACATCTCCTGATTAAGATAACAGGGTGGTAGCGGATATGCATTTCTTGAACATCCCCTAGTACGAGATAGAATCTATGAGGTCCATAATTATCTACAACTACTAAAAATATGGGGCATTTGTTTCATTATTTCATACTAAAACACATTACATCAGATTGAACATCATTTGACATGTCGCAAATGTCTACTTTAATAGTGTGAAACTCTCAATTGAATTTAAGATCAATGAGTACGCTCCTCTTGAAGATCTGAAATACATACTGCAAAATCTCCTATCATACGACGACAATAAAAAAATTGTGAAGATTGAGTACCGTTCGCCGCCCATTAACAACGAATGAAAGATTGAGTTCAGCAACTTTGAGCTGAAGATGGGTGCTGATTTAAGGACTATGTGGAATACATTTTCCGTTTAGAAACAAAAGTTTCGATCGAGATGGATGCGAAGATTTCGAGATCATCCAAAGATATTATGAAGATGTTGCAACTCCACCTCGATATTGAAATATAATGTTTGATATATGCTAACATCACCTATGTAATGCTTTTTTTATGTTATCAATGGAATTTTTATTTTGTCAACCTACACCTTTCTGGTTTTTCTTCTTTTTTGCCTCTACTTCATATGATACCGAAATGCAACTTTGTATTGTTTACATAGATGCATTTCTCGATACAATATATCTAAATAATGCGAGACTTATAAAATGTTCATCCTTTACTTTTTTTTTTTTAATTAATGTGAAACTTCTTCCTCACATTTAATTCTCAATCATATAAATATCAACTGAGCTGATTTAAAGAAAAATATATTTGAATATCTAAACAAAATTATTGGCATTTTTTACCAAAGAAAAATAATAAAATGAAGGAATTCGAAACTTCGTGTCCCTCTCTTTCTATGTGTGGAGCTACTTAAGCTTCTTTTCATTTCATTTCTTTTCAATTTCTATTCTTTCTTTCTAGTCCTAGATACTCTTTCCTTTCAAACAATTCATCTTCTATATAAAGGTGTGATGCTATTTACCTACAAACCTACGAATTAGTCTTCACGGGAATTCTTTCTTTCTCTCTCTTGTTAGTGAGAGAAACAAAGGCATTGTCACTGAGTGAGTGAGTGAGAAGATGACAGGTAGGAAAATTGAGAAAATGGCTTCCATTGATGCTCAGTTGAGGTTGCTAGCTCCCGGTAAGGTGTCTGATGATGATAAGCTTGTTGAGTATGATGCTTTGTTGCTTGATCGTTTCCTTGACATTCTTCAGGATTTGCATGGGAGTGATATCAGAGAAACGGTATTTTCATTTTCGATTTCATCACCCCCTTTTTTGTTTTTTAATTTGTGATGGAAAGATTGTTGTTTTACTTCTGCATTGATGAATTTTAGATGCCTAACTTTGATTTTATGTAACGGTGTGCTTATTTTGGCTCATAGTTGAGATTTTTCTGAAAGCCTTTTTTTTTTATAAAGTTGTGATCTTTTTGGTCTTGGAACATTGTAATTGATGAAAAAAATTGTTTGAGGTGTGTATTTGACTGCATGGCTGTTGGTATGAAAGGGCATTTAGAGTTGTGTTTGGTTTGTTTAAGGGCCTTGAATTTTGTGTTCCATGCATGGTTTTGAATTGTCATTGTCTTGTGGGTTAATAGTTGTTTACCCGCCTGTAATATGAGCGTGTTTCGGTTTACCCCCTACCGTTGCCAAAGGCAGGTTTTGGCAACGTTTTTTTTTTGAAAAAACCGTTGCCAAAAGGTAGGGAGGGGGAAAAGCAAAATTCGCTAACATTACAGGGGGTTGAACTACTATTAATCCTTGTCTTGTAGTCCCTTGACTCTGTAGCACTGATTCCTCTAAAAAATGTGTTTCGGTTTCTGTTTCGGTACGACACTGACACTTGTGATTACCTTTAATTTATTCATTTTTTAAAAGTATTACCGGTGTCGTGTCAGTGGCCGTGTCATGTTTCTAGTGTCAGTGCTTCATAGGTCCTTGATATTGCAAAGAACTACAATCAAATGCGTCTGATCCAGCCCTCAGTTGCAGCTGGGTTGTGTTGTGGCTACATAGACTTTTTTTATGTTATGATCCAAATTATAGTCACTTTTGTGTGTGTGTGTGTGCATAAAGCATCGCAGTTCTATGTCTCTTCTCATTTTGATCTGTGTTTTGAGCTAAAATTTTAAGCTTTTTGTGAACTAAATTCATACTTGAGTATACCAAATCAAAATTTACCTAGATATTAGCTTGTTTGTACCTAGTCTGCTTATTTATTTTTCGTTCACTGAATACATGGACTTTCATGGCTTATTAGTTTCAATAATTTGATGTTAATTAGGTTCAAGACTGTTATGAGCTGTCTGCTGAGTATGAAGGGAACAATAACCCTCAAAAATTGGAGGAACTTGGGGAAATGCTGACCGGTCTTGATGCCGGGGATTCGATTGTCATTGCCAAGTCATTTTCTCACATGCTTAACTTGGCAAACCTGGCAGAAGAAGTTCAAGTTGCCTACCGAAGAAGGATTAAGTTATTGAAGAAGGGCGATTTTGCTGACGAGAACTCTGCCATCACTGAGTCAGACATTGAAGAGACCTTCAAGAGGCTTGTGAATCAGCTGAAGAAGACCCCTCTTGAAGTCTTTGATGCTTTGAAGAGCCAAACTGTTGATTTGGTCCTAACTGCTCATCCTACTCAGGCTGTTCGTAGATCTTTATTGCAAAAGCACGGCAGGTTTGTCTCTTACTACCTTGATTGTGATCGTTGAAGAGGAGTTATGAAGGTCAATTTGTTGAACATCTATCAGTGAGTTGAAAATTAGAGACCTCTAAAAACATGACACTAAAATCCTATGTTTCTGACATTTTGACGATATCTGTACCAAGGCTTAATCTCTCTGTTGATGATAGTTGCCTTCTTATGTTGTTTTCAGGGTAAGGGATTGTTTGACACAGTTGTATGCAAAAGACATTACACCAGATGATAAGCAGGAACTTGATGAGGCTTTGCAAAGAGAGGTGCCTATCTGCTGATTTTTCTTGATTCTATATGCATATATGATGCCATCATTAGCAGCCCCCTGATTGTATGTATGCTACTTTATATATACAGTCATACTTAAAATCATGTATATTAACCTTATAATTGATTAAGTGATAAACTGTTTTCCTTGGTTGGGCTAGAATAATCGGAGTTATCCGGGTTTATACCTATTAACATGTATAGCATTGAATAAATGCCGCGATGCTGCACTGACTGCATGAAGGTATACAGTAGGTGGAGTTTATGTGTTTAATATCCAAAATTAAAATCTTATGACTTTTCCCTGAACCTGATCATTTGGCATATCATATCTGGGTTCAGAATCGGCATAAATCATAAATGTACCAATCAACGTGTTATGTTTGATGCAATCTACCTTCAAGCGGTGCAGTATCTTAATAACCTTATAATGCTTGATCAAAATTACTTATTTTAATTCTATTTGTTATATTTATGGCTTTTGATTATGCTCTTGTTGGTGCTAGACTATCAAGCTCTATTTTTATGAATTTGACTTGTCCAATTGAATCTACTTTAAGAAATAAATTGGTTTCATTAGTTTATGGTCATGAATTGCTTGTTAGATCTGAATTTGATATTTATATGGGAAACTTTGTGTAGTGAATAGTGATAAGAACCTACTGATGTTTCTCTTATGCAGATTCAAGCTGCGTTTCGTACTGATGAAATTCGAAGAACTCCTCCTACACCACAAGACGAGATGAGGGCAGGAATGAGCTACTTTCATGAGACAATCTGGAAAGGTGTACCAAAATTTTTGCGCCGCATTGACACTGCTCTGAAGAACATTGGCATCAATGAACGCATCCCATATAATGCCCCTGTTATTCAATTCTCTTCATGGATGGGAGGAGATCGTGACGGTATCTTTCTTTTCTCCTAAGCATTTACTGAATGGATATGTTTCTCATAAATCCGTTCTATCTTTTGTTAAGCTTCCTGACTTTAATGATCAAAGTATATATGTAGATTCGGAATTCAATCTCTAGATCTATGATGCCTCATATTTTCTTAATTCAGTTCATCTCGTCATGAATTCTACCATCTTCAGTTTTGGATACTGCGTTATAGACGGAGCTTATAATGTACTATAACCTGTCATTAGTTTTTTTCTAATGTGTATTGCAGGCAACCCCAGAGTAACTCCTGAAGTTACAAGGGATGTGTGTTTGCTGGCTAGAATGATGGTTGCTAACTTATACTTCTCTCAAATTGAGGATCTGATGTTTGAGGTATAAAATGTGCTAGTCATTATTAATCCTATTTAATTTTAGCATTGTTTACCATCTTGGTTATTTTCTGTTTCTGGCAGTTGTCTATGTGGCGTTGCAATGATGAGATACATACTCGTGCAGAGGAACTCTACAGCTCAGCAAAAAGAGATGCAAAACATTATATTGGTATGTACTATGTAATAGTCATAATATTTTGTTCTGAATGATGCTCATAACATTTAAATTCTGTATTGAATCTAAAATGTTGAACACATAATTTCATTTTTAATGCTGACCACAATAATGCTGAGATATTGTCTTGTCTCCAACTTGTCGATTAATTTAGAGCTGCACTTTTTGAAGTTTTGATAAGTAAATATGTATTGAGTTTTACAAAAATAAATTCTTCATTGCTGCAGAGTTTTGGAAACAGGTTCCTCCAACTGAGCCATATCGTGTTATTCTTGGTGATGTGAGGGACAAACTATATAATACACGTGAACGTGCTCGGCAGTTATTAGCCAATGGAAGCTCTGAAATACCTCAAGAGACTACCTTCACAAATGTTGAACAGGTATTATCCTCGAAAATTCCAGATAAGCTGTCGCAGGGTACTGATAACTGAACCTTTTCACCTTAAAGGAAACTTCCTCAAAGTGACTTGAAAACTCTAATAAATTAGACAGCATTGAACTCATAATTCAGGAAAGACCATACCAAATGCATGGCATGATATTATAATTGTTCAAAGTAATTTTGATATAGTGATTTATATATTATACTAAACTCTAACCGCCAATTTTTCATGTAGTTCCTGGAGCCTCTTGAACTATGTTATAGGTCACTGTGTGCGTGTGGTGATCAGCCGATAGCTGATGGAAGCCTTCTTGATTTCTTGCGGCAAGTTTCCACATTTGGCCTTTCACTTGTGAGACTTGACATCCGTCAAGAGTCAGATAGGCACACTGATGTAATGGATGCTATAACAAACCACTTAGAGATTGGATCTTATCGAGAATGGTCTGAGAAACGCAGGCAGGAATGGCTTTTGTCTGAGCTCAGTGGAAAGCGTCCTCTCTTTGGCGCTGATCTTCCTAAAACTGAAGAAATTTCTGATGTTCTGGATACCTTCCATGTCATTGCTGAACTTCCTTCAGACAGCTTTGGTGCTTATATCATTTCAATGGCAACAGCCCCATCTGATGTGCTCGCTGTAGAACTTTTGCAACGTGAATGTGGGGTTAAGCAGCCCTTAAGGGTCGTTCCATTGTTTGAAAAGCTCGCTGATCTTGAGACTGCTCCTGCTGCACTAGCTCGCCTATTCTCAATAGAATGGTACAGAAACCGTATCAATGGGAAGCAAGAAGTTATGATTGGATACTCAGACTCGGGAAAAGATGCTGGCCGTTTCTCTGCAGCTTGGGCGCTGTACAAGGCTCAAGAAGAACTTATAAAGGTTGCCAAGGAGTTTGGCGTTAAACTTACAATGTTCCATGGAAGAGGTGGGACTGTAGGGAGAGGAGGAGGTCCCACTCATCTTGCTATATTATCTCAGCCACCAGATACTATTCATGGTTCACTTCGGGTTACAATTCAAGGTGAAGTAATTGAACAGTCATTTGGAGAGGAGAAATTATGCTTCAGAACACTTCAGCGTTTCACTGCCGCTACACTTGAGCATGGAATGCATCCTCCTGTGTCACCGAAACCAGAATGGCGTGCCCTCATGGATGAGATGGCTGTCATTGCAACAAAGGAGTACCGCTCCATTGTTTTTCAGGAGCCTCGTTTTGTTGAATACTTCCGTTGTGTAAGTATTATTTTCAATCATTCTTATTATTAATTAACATCAGCATATAAAGATGCCATTGAATTTGTAGCCGTTTAACTAATTTTTTACAAAACAACAATAGCACAGGCATTGTTCAAGCTGGTTGTTATCATGATAACAGTTATGACTATTTATTGTTATGTTTCATTCTTCACAAGTCCTGTGAAAATTATTATTGCTTAGGTTTTATTGCTGTAACAAAACTAATGACCTTGCAAATTCTTCTTATTTTTCCTTTTGTTTTGTGTGCATAATTTTCTCTCCTTACTTTATTTATGAATCTTACAAACTGCAGGCAACTCCTGAGATGGAGTATGGAAGAATGAACATTGGCAGTCGTCCGTCAAAACGAAAGCCAAGTGGAGGAATTGAATCACTCCGTGCTATCCCTTGGATCTTTGCCTGGACTCAGACAAGGTTTCACTTACCGGTATGGCTTGGCTTTGGGGCTGCATTCAAACATGTAATTGAGAAAGATCCAAAGAATCTCCAAATGCTTCAAGATATGTATAACCAATGGCCATTCTTCAGGGTCACCCTTGACTTGGTTGAGATGGTGTTTGCCAAGGGAGACCCAGGGATTGCAACTCTTTATGACAAACTCCTAGTGTCAGATGAACTGTGGTCATTCGGAGAGCGATTAAGGTCTTCATATGAAGAAACCAAGAGATTTCTCCTCAAGGTAAACTATAGTTTTATTGCTTCTATTTTGCTCAGAGATTTGTAGTCGCCTTTTCTTATTGACCTACTGTATTTCTGTAAATCCTGTTTGTAGGTTGCTAGACACAGAGACATCCTTGAAGGAAATCCTTACTTAAGGCAAAGACTCCGTCTTCGTGAGTCTTACATCACAACTCTCAATGTGTTGCAAGCCTACACATTAAAGCGAATCCGCGATCCTGATTACCATGTGAAGTTGAGGCCACATTTGTCCAAGGACTACATTGAATCAAGCAACCCAGCAGCAGAGCTTGTGAAGCTCAACACTACGAGCGACTATGCTCCTGGTTTGGAGGATACCCTTATTTTGACAATGAAGGGTATTGCTGCTGGCATGCAGAACACTGGTTAAGCTGTTATGCTGTGATTTTCCTATATACAATGTTAGTAAACTTTGTGGGCATGGGATACATACATTTGGTACCTATGTTTTCTTTTGCAGATGTGGATCCACATCAAATAAAAATTACTCTATCTAGTACCGTATAATAACCCCGGATTTTGGCTTGTGCCAGCAAGGATTTTTTTTATCTATATCACCTTGTGTCATTTGATGTTTTACCCTTCTCACATGATCCTCATAGTCATAATATATAATATATAGCCTGAATATGTGCTTATAAATGTGAGTGATCTTCCTCATAGTCATAATATATAATATATAGCCTGAATATGTGCTTATAAATGTGAGTGATCTTTATTCTACAATATATAATATATAGCTTGTGCTTATAAATGTGAGTGATCTTTATTCTACAAGTTAGTTTTGTAGGGATGAATAGACATGACAATAATACCTCTACCTGCAGGTACAAGTTTGTTTTGAGTTTGATAGAAAAAATCTACTTTGATAATTTGCGATTTTAAAATATGGGTATGAGACAGGTAATTGAGGACACTAGCAAATCCACTCCGAACCTGCCCCGTTGATAATTTGGAGCGAATTTTAGATTGAAATATTTATCTCCGTTTGAGTTTGGGGCGGGGAATAAGTATTTAACTGGGATTCAGGTTTAGGCCAAACTCGAATGTTAACATGATATCAAATTCTGATTTAAAATCAAGTGGGTTACTTGCTTATTATTTTGATTATAACTATAGATCTAAAAGAATCTAATTGAAATTAAACCAAGAATTTAAAAAAAGATTTTAGACTTGTGTTGTTGCTTCAAAGAGGGAAAATACACTAGATATATTTATTAGACATTATTACAAAAGGAACACATGAATGTAATTGTATGTCCCTTGATATAATTAAGATCCTTAATATGAAAAAAATGATATTAACACATGGTTACGACAAATGACCCAAATCTAGTCCTTAGACGATATATTTAGGTCCTTCTTTGAAGCAACAGTAATCACCTCCTCTATAGCTTGGGCAAAAGTTGCTATTTTGTATGTGAAAAAACCAACTAGCATTGGTATCAATTCTAAGTGCATAATACCATATTCTGGAACAAGAATCCTGCATTGAAACAACCAAGATTAAAATGGATTATCAGTCTTAATTCTCAGAGTAGCAGCTCATATACACTAACTGTTCCGATTGCAAATCCAAAGAGAACTTACGCATTCCATCGATTATAAATCATGACCAATATAACAGGAACCAGCAATCTTGGTTGCCCAACTGCTCCTCTGAAAGTGAAATTTGTTTATAAATATAGTTAGTTAATAAATTCTTTGGGAAACTTCATATTACCGAGAAAAGCTAGATAGTTCAAACTAGACTAGGAAATAGTTGTCTACTGGAGATATTAAATTCCACATAGTGTATCTATCAACTATAGATTACTTGATAAGGGCCCTTGAACCATTTGAACTAAGTGAATCCACGCTACTTCCCAGCATGCGGATATACGCCAAAGAACCAAGAAAGCCAGCACCAAAGCTGAATACATGAAAGAAATGTATCTATTAATCAAACATGAATAATTCTTGAAAAATTCTTTTGAAGGATTCTAGATATTCTGAAATCTTAGCAAACAACTCAAACTTCATCTTAAATCAGTAACTTTGTTTTTTTATTAATAGTTAATAATAGTTGGTAACTAGGATAACAGTGAATTTATCCAATATATCTCTCAATGGAAACATGACATTAATTATTGTCTAGTTGTTGTTATTTTAATCGTCTCAGTTTAACCATATTTGATAGCATAGGCAGAAGATGGGAATGATTTAGCAGTATCTCCAACTCAAAATAACCAAGTTAGGGAGTGCTAGAAGAACCAAGGTACCTACCTAGCTGCGATCTCAGGAGAATAAGAAACATAAGTTGAAACCAGCCCAATGCAGCCTATACCCAACGTAAGCACTTGCAACCTCTTCTTTAACTGAAAACCCAAATCAAGTATATGAACAGAATTAACAATGTTTGATACTTGATCAACATTACAATGAATGAAAAAGTGTAAGATTTACATAACTTCCAGTGAACTAAAAACAACCAGAAAATGGTGTTGAGTACCTTATAATACTGCTCCCTGTATTGAGCAGCCAATACTTCAGGATTTTCACGAGACTTCCTTAATTCCCGAAACATCACATCCTATAGGTTAACATTAACTATGGTCAAGTTACTTTTGGATTCAAAAGTAAACTATGGATTGAGCTCTATGTCCTACACAGTCCTAGTTTATACACTTATACAAGCTGGAAAATATATCCAGTAAGTAAAAAATCAGATACAAATGAAACAAATTTATAGTGTGATATATAAAAATTATTTACGCTTCCGTCAGTTGCAGCTTTGGCAGCTCTATTCCATTTGTCTAGCTCGCGGCGTGTTGGCGCCAATCTCCATTTTGCCCTCTTGCTTAGACTTTCAGTCGCCTGGTTGACATTAAATTTGTTAGAAGATAATTGAGCCTGGTGGAAAACAACATAACATGCCATGTGCTTTTTTTGTTTCTCAAATAGAATTAGGTAATAAAAAGACGAAGAGGATTAAATACTGAAGATCATAGTATCACTCATAAATCCAAAATATATATTAATCAGGGAATTAGGAAAATCAAAAGAAGATACACATCTCTTACAATAGTTGGCGTCTCTAGTTGCTGCTGAACAATTTGATTTACAGGAGCTGAGAGTTCTTTGCTCAAATCAACTTCCATACTACAGTTCATAATTGAAACAACTTAATAGATAAAGAGAGAACAACAGAAAGAAAAAAGAACAGTGAAAGCACAATTGAAAGCTTTGATTTGAATATTGTGGAGCAAGACCTGTTGAGGCTCATGACTCTGTTTAAGCTAAGAAACCCAGAAGGTACTTCCTGTTCACAACAAAATAATCTATATCAGAACCAACTCACCAAATTAAACACATAATCTGTATACTCTTTTACCATACCGATAAATGTGTGTAATATAAATTATGATGCAATCGATCTCATTACAGTTGTGAGTAAATCTACGCATTCAACAATAATATGAAGTACCACACATTGATGATTATAAGAATTAAATCTGACTTCGTTAATTTCATTTCCTTTATTGTATACAATTCCCTTTCCTCGTAGAGTCTCCACAAAACTGATATACAATTCCCTTTCCTCATAGAGTCTCAACAAAACTGATATACAATTCCCTTTCCTAATCATGGGAAGAGAAAGCAAATCTAATCATTTTATACAGAAAATAAACTGAGGCAACATTGTTATTGCCATTGATTACATACATATAGGAACAAAACATGGAGAACCAACAGAGAAAAACATAACTAACTTCCCTAGAAAACTTAAGGCCTGTGAGTGTTGCCAAGTAACTGAATCTCTAACAGTTTTGAAAGGGCTTGGGAAGTTAGGATTAATTGCATATACATGAATATCTTTGCTTCAACTCAAAATTCAATAAAGGGAAATGGGAAAGGCATAGTCATTTTCCCTTGTTCATTAATTCAAACACAATAATCAAGTAAAAATCCTCTTAAGCATGACATTTCTGAAGAAAGTCATGCCCGGTGTCCGGTGTCCGATACCAACACAACACTACAAGTGATTACATTCATTTCTCAAATTATTCCTGGTGTCAGAAGTGTCACTGTCTTTATCGGTTCTTCACAGGACAAACCACAAACACAAAGCAATCAATATCATAACTAGCCAATATACAGTTTGTCACAACCACAAACAATTCACCAATCAATCCACAACAACTCCAACCAAACAAACACAATTCAAAGAGACCCAGATAGGGAATAACAAACTACCTTTGGAGGTTGAATGGGAGTTTTCGGTTGCTGAATCATCCTCTTGAAACGCGGGACGAAATCCTTGTTCCACATATAGTCATCAGAAGCCATAGGGTCAGGATCCTCACCACCCCAATACTTGCGAAGCTTGGTGGTTAGGGGAGGACCACCGTAATCACCAGGAGCCATACCAGAGGACCATTTCATGGGTTTCTTATTGGGAAGAATAACCTTGGTTTTTCTTGGGTCTGGTAATGGTGAATCTTGTGATATTGGTGTTGCTGCACATGTTACACAATTGTAGTGGTTCATAACTACCATTTTTCTTCACAATTTTTCACTTTCTTCTTCTCTGTTCTGAGAACAGCGATGAACTGAAAGCACACAACCAGTGATCGATGGATATGATTCATATGAATGGTGTTGTGTGTTTATTATTTATTTAGTTTTTGAAAATGTTTTTATTAATTATTAAGTGGATAAAAGGTGTTTGCAAAATATCTCCTAACTACTATTTCTCACAATTCTCATAAAAAGACAATTAATGTGAAAGATTTTTTTATTTTATAAATTCATTCAAAATTTTGTGAAGTTCATTGACTAAAGTACATCACTCAAAAAATGAAATTGTAGTGAGATGATAAAATATACAATTTCCGATTTCAAATTAAATGATTTTTTTTATAAATTTATATTATAAATGAAAAAAAAAAAATTTTTTTTGCAAAAGGTGGTCAATTTCCACCACAAAATAGATTAAAAAGAAAAGATAAAATTGAGGGGACCAAATCAAAATCCCTAAATGCAAAACTCTATAAGAGAGAAGTTCAATGGAATTTCGAAGAAATTGTATTAAGATATTCCTATAAATTACGCCTCACTATATAAATCCTTCTACAAGTTAATCGATGTTGATTAATCTTTCTGCACAATGATTTTCCTCCTTAAATCTAAATATGTCATTGAGTATAAAAGATATTGATCTAGTGTAATGTAAGACATCAATGGATGGTTTTAAAAAAGCCGAGACCACCAATTTTGAGTTCGATTCCAGCTTTTGCAATTTCTATTGCCAAAATAGCTTCTGCCAGCTATGCATACAGAGCATTACCTGGCCAATAAGAATTCATTTTTCATAAAGAAGAGACTTATCGATCAGTTATACTCAACCTACAATACTCATCAATATCATCAAGCATCGCTCACACCCTAAGTCATTTATAACCCAAAGTAGAGAGAACTACTATATCATCTCGGCGACGATCTCTCAGTCAACCTCAACAACACAGTAGACAACCGTATTGCTCGCGTCGATGATCTCTCAACTAACACAAACAACACAGATGCATTAAGCTTCAATACCCATGGCGAATATTAGCTTCAAAAACTATCTCTAGAGTCTAGAACTAATAGATATCCATCCCTAATCAAGATTTGTGAGGTATATGTCTATAACAACCCAAATCCAAACATAAAGCAAAAAGATTAAGGAAGACATCAATAGTGATTTGTAAAGCAAACTTTATACAACACCATGATCAATAAATATACATGAGTTCAAAATAAAATCATATACAAAAACCAACCAAAGAGAAATACACAAAGAAGAAGAGAAATGAACCGAAAATCTCCCGGTTTGTCAGCTCCGATTGATGATCAATTCACCTCCGATCATCCAAATGCAAGCTCCATAGTTGTTTTCTAAGTTAATCTACCTAAAAAATGTTTGGTGATGGAGTGGGAGCAAAAAATACCCAAACCATGACCTAAAAAATGTGTTTTTGCCCCTTTTAATGCACTTCTGTCCTGCCAGATTCGCCGGGCGAGCCTGTCATTCGCCGGGCGAATGACACCAGTAGCAACATCATTGTTTTGGCCATAAGTTGAGAACCGTAACTCCGATTGGTGCCCGGTTCGAAGCGTTGGAAAGCTTATTCAATTTCCTTTCTAACAATGAAAAAATATCAACCAAATTGATGATTTTTTATTCTTTGATTGTGAGTCTTATTTGTTGATGAATTGGTTCCATTGCTCAAAATCGCGCGTTTGAAGTCGTGTCTTCGACACTTTATTGCTCATGCTCCAAATACGCATAAATACCTACAAAATGAATAGAAAACTATCAAAAGGTACACAAATGAATCAAAACACGAGTATAAACAAACTAAACGTATTTACACACTAAACGGAGGATTATTCAACGGAATTGACACAAAAACACGATAAGTGCCACAAAACTATAAATAAAAAAGCACTACAAATTGGCACTTATCATGTGACTCGAATCCGAGGAATATGTAGCTTTACATTGAAGCTTTGTATAATCTGAAACTCTGCCACCAAGTTTGAGCAAATTTTAGGAGTTGAGTTCCCTGTGAAAGAGACTTCTGAGATAACATTGTTGATCGCTGATTGCCAATATATTTTTGCAACTTTGAATTTGACCTTATTTCTGACCTGTCATATAACATTGGTCGTGTTGATAACAACAACTAAAACAACAACCCTGCATTGGGCAAACCAAGATTTATTCATGGCAATCCAAATGTCTTCCAAAGAAGAGATGTGAAGCCAGATTCCTATAAAGTTTGTCTGCAAAAGAACACGTGAAAAAGAGATGCTCTGCAGTTTCAGAGTGCTGCAAACGCTTACTGCATATGGAGGGTAAGACCCCCCTTGTAGCAAGACAATTAGCGGGTAGTTTATTTTGGATGAGCCTCTAAAATAGTTAAAGATGAGAGGGAAGAGACTCAACAAAATTTAAAACAAAAAATAATCTATTTTGAACTAAGTATGATCTGGAGACAATAGAGAGTGAGTTTCACTAAATAAAATCATATAAAACTAAAGACAATTCTATAAAAGTAATTTTATCAGCATAATGATTTTCTTCTCTTAAAATGGTTTCTTTCTCTGAATATATGTAACTTAATCGAATGTGTAGAATATGTGGAGGTGATGACACAAAACGTCAAATCCTGAAAGAACACTCTTTCGTCTAAGGATGTCCAACCGCCACACCGAAAATTTGGGGCACTGCAAGATGAGTAGTCTATATGGGACGAATGCCTCCTTAAGACTAACGGAGGTGTGCGAAGGTAGGCTCAACCTGAGATTCTGTTTGTGAGTGCAATGGTATAAGCCTGTCGGACTGTGGGACTGATTGGTCAAATAGAGACTAAAATCGGCCATAGTGATCCGGGAGTCCCGTGTGGAAGGGCTATCGCTCAAGGAATCAAAGATAAGCCGAAGATAACAGGCTGATGACTTTTAAGAGCTCTTATTAATGGAGTCATCTGGCACCTTGATGTCGACTTATCACATCCTGCTGAAGAAGATCCCAAGGGTTTGGTTGATTTCCGATTCAAGTAGTAAGTGAGTTAAGTTTAGAACGTTGTGAGCCAATTTGGTTCCTATATATAGTTGATGTTAAAGGGAGAACTGCGAGGAACCATCCCTAGTAGTAGGCCAACCTATGGTGTACCAGTTGTTATGCCAATAGTAGCACCAGGTTGCTAAGTTGGTATGGAAGAACTGTTGCTAATATATGTGATATAATGACTTGCTTAGATAGACACAATTAAACCAATTATTTTTCAATTGCCAAAGGACTATATAAGGAGTGTTGTTGGCTAAAATTGCTAGCTTCAAATCACTTTCAATCCAAAGGTGATGTCAGTTTCAGCTGAAGGCACGTTTAATTGCCAATATGATTCTCATTAGTTCTGCAAAAAGGGTATTGCAAATGCTAAGGTTAAGGGAAAATCAGCCACAGCTGTCTCCATGAGAGTTCCTAAAAATACACGCACAAGCAGAGATCCTATGATTTCCAAATGCAGATCCATTGTATTACGTTACGTTTAATCCAATTTCCAATAAGAAGATCCATTGTATTAAAGTGACTAATAAAAGACAAAGAGGTAATCAATTGCAAAATTACATACACAGCCAGCATCATGTATTGAACAATTGACATTAGAAGTATATATAAATTATAATCCATCCACAGTAAAAGGAATTAAGTAAACGAGAAAGACGCACACATAAACAAATTGAAAAATTACAATATTATAAATTTGTAGTAAATTATCACATTGAAATAAATAAAACATAATCAATTCTAAAAAGTTGAAATTATAATCTAATCCATCTAATGTCATGATAAACAATCAATCATAACATCTTATGAATTATGCTTCCAATATCCACTCTCCATAACGCCACTCATGATGAACCCTAATTCGATCAAGAGAATAATAAATTGTCTCAAAGGTAGTATTGAAATACACCTTATAGTAATAACAATTATCTGAGCAGATTTTTTCACTAGCAATTTCTCCTAACCACCAACCATCGTTATCAAAAACATCCACTTTTTGGTTGAGATGAAATTCATGTGGATTACGAACGCGTGGTGGTAATGGACGAAGCTCCCTTGAATAAATCGTTTCCGTGAGAGGTCCGGACCCATCGTCTAACAACAAATTCTTGTAACGGACGACATATTTTTGTTTCTCAAGACACGAAACAATTGTAGCGTTGTAGTACGAACCCACAAACCCTTCTTCTCTACTGCATACTTCCACTTTGTCTCTAACATTGTAATTGATTTTTTTCATTGGTGGACGCATGATTGGAAAAATAAAAATCTAAGAGAGATGATGTAAGTAGTTTGTGTGTATGAAGGCAACACACAAATATGTTCTTATATAAGAGAGGAATCTAGGGTTTGTATTTAGATTTAGATTTAGTTTGAGATTGTGATTTGTATAATAGATTTATACGATTTGTTATCTTTTGATTAAGATTTTTATTGTTGGATTTTGTAGATTTTATGACAAATATGGAGACAGTTTTGTTTTCAGAGTCAACTATATTAAATAATTTGATTTTATTCGTTTAAAATTGACAATTTAATTTTTGACTATCAGCTGTTTTCATTATATAAAAAAGTAAGAATTTAATGGAAATGCACTGACAGTGTAAAACAGTTTTACACTGTATATGAAATCCAAACGTTAAATTTTATAAAAATTTGACTTTTTCTTTAAATTAAATATAAAGTATTTAATTTTAAGGGTTGTGATGCACTGACCGTGTAAAAAATTTTACACTGACAGTGCACTACCTTTAAGCTCAAAAAGTAATAGCAATTTTTATATGATTTGTTTTATTGTATATATAGCCTTTTTGACCATCTTCAACTGAGCGAAATTTTGTTTGACTACTATATTTTATTTTAATAACTTTCTTTGATTTTGTGGATTTTATGACCAAATATTTGTAAGTGTTTTGTTTTCACATTTATATTGAATAACTTTATTTAATTCATTTAAGATTATTAATTAATTTTTTGATTATCCACTATTTTTGTTATATAAAAATAAAATGAATTGTATAAATAAAATAATTATAAAAAAATATTTTTAAATTTTTAATTTTATGATTTAATAAAAATTACTCTACATCACACAAACTTAAATCGATGGAAATAAAATAATTTGAAACCAAAGAAAATGAGACACAAATTTAGATCGGAAGAAATTACATTATGAGTTCTCAGAATTTATCCAGCACGTTAAACCTCAGTAATAGATACTCCCTCCATTTTTATTTATAAACAAATTTTAACTTTTTAAGTTCATTGAATAAATGATGTATTTAGACTATATATAAGTTAAATTCATCAATTATTAAATGAGCCTAAAAAATTAAAATTTACTTATAAATAAGAAAGAATTGGGGTATATTGATTGTTAATGATGAAAGATCCATGAGCATTTATTATGATGATGAAAAATTGAATGTAATAGAAAGAGAAAGTTTGTTACAAATAGAGAAAAGAGTGTGTAACTATTTCATTGATCGAATACTAGTTAATCACTTGAACTTTTTCTTTATATAATTCGAAATTCATTAAAATAAAAAAGATAGCAGTACAAGAGATTGGGGGACATAGAACCTGACCTAATGAAACAGAAAACTAAAGTAATCTGAATTAGAGATAGACATTAATACATCACATGTACAATCTAACGAACCACTTATGGCGCGAAACCAAATTAAAAAAATGAAATATGAATTGATCGTCACTAAACTCGGATTATGAGAACAGTGAATGAACTTGATCCCCAACACGATAACTAATTCATTAACAAACAACTTACGCACAAATTGCAGTAAGTAATCACGGCCATGTCTGGCCATACAGTCCGAAATCAATTACAATCAACTGAAACTGATTTTAATACCGCAGAGGTAGTACACTCGAACCAGAGCAAGAATCCATGTTCCACCGCCAAACCGAACAACCAAAAATTCTTGGACGCAATGGAGACAAATAACATCTTGAAACATGTTAATCTTAACATATTTGGAAGCAAACAAAGATCCAAGAATCACAAAAGTCAACACTCACGCATCAGAGAAGATGAGGCTTAGCACCAGCAAAAACCGGTGCCAAAGAAGGAGATGCAGAATCGCAACCGAGTTGCATCACGCAACCATCATCAGCGAACACTTCCTCCACCCACAAACCAAAATCCGATGAGGACTTAACCAAAAAAAGCAAACAGCTTCCAAATCTAAAAAAAAAAAAATCTGATTTAACTAGATCGATCAACAAACAACCAAACCTACTGTCGTCAAAACTCGTCGGAGAAACCACCCAACAACGACCATCTCAAAAGAATAGCCCCCAGGGTAAAATGGGCGTCCGTTCCTGTCATAACAAAAACAAAAAAACAATGTTAGTTAAACCGTTAGAAGAAAGTGCAATAAAACATAAATAAAAAATGATTAAATTATAAAGTGTAATAAAAAACTACCTCTCCATCCCAAACACGTCGAGCGAGGTGCTCGTGGTAGTATATCAACAGAGATGTGTTCGAAGGCCCTCCCGGGTAGCCCTCATCCTCATCGTCCTGAGCCTTCACCCCGGATACCCCCTCCTCCCCAGGCGCCTCCACCTCCTCCTAATGCTCCTCCACCACATCCTCCTCAACCTCGCGGGAGGAAGACGCTCGAGCCAGCCTACTCCTCGATTCAGATGAGGAACTTGCAAGACACTCGACCTTGTCCCCGTGTCGCTGCTAGCTGTGCAGCCCGCTCGCATCGAGTCAATGTCGTCTAGGTCTCCCTACCCTGTCTAAGTCGTGCCTGATTTCCTGATATTTTCCTGAAAAAATTGAAACCGGTAAGACTTTGAAACAATTTTGAAAATAAAAAAAATTAGTTCAGACTACATTTAGGAAGTGCATTTTCGAAACTGGTCAGAGGTGATTTCGGAAATGCACTTCTAAAAACATATGTGATGCTCCATTTCTGCAGAAACCCATTTCTTGCCCTAACCCATTCAAAATCCAATTTTTATCAACTATGCACTACCATTGACCCATAATAACTTCAACCTACTACATTTTGCTAATTTCTAACAGCCCTAATAAGATTATCAATGCTAGAGTTTAAAGTTTGGAAACTTACAAATTTATGAAGATTTGAGTTGCCTTTGAATGAGCCTTTGAATCCTTTTATGTTGTAAAGCAAGTGTAGTTTGTGTAGAAGTTGGAACAAATGGGTGTTGTGTTGAAAATTTTATGTTTTGGGTAAAATGAAAAGAGGGGGTGGCTGTTTTGAGTTAACAGAAAAAACGCAACATATTTCGGATATGCATCTCCGAAATGGTGTTTTCATAGATGCATCTCCGAAAACACCTTTTATTTTTTGCTTAAATGCAATTTTGACCCCCCAAATTTCTCAATTACTTGATTTTGGTCCCTATGTTTCAATTGCTTGATTTTGGTCCCCCAAGTTTTGTAATTGCTTGATTTTGGCCCTCCAAGTTCCAATTGCTTGATTTAGACCCCTCAAGTTTGTCTCCTTTTGCATTTGATAGTCCCCTAATGACACGTGGACTAAATTTCTCTATTTTCTGTTGCTTTTTCTCTTTTCTTTTTTTTTTTAATTTTCTTTTCTACAATTTTATTTTTCTTCTGTTTTTAATAGTTAAATTTTGAATGTAATATTTAAAAAATCTTAAATATTTCATTCAACTCATGTGTAATGGCAAATTATTTTGACAAAATAAAATAGACCACTGCCTAATTAAAATAACAAACTCTTTGCCAATAACTCTCTCATAGTTAAGCATAAATCCCAAAGTCTAGCAATCCTATTTCAATTTTTTATAAGGGATATTGCATGTTTGTCTATATATTCAAAGTTGAATAAAATATTTAAGATTTTTAAAATATTACATTCAAAGCTTAACTATTAAAAAGAGAAGAAAAATAGAATTGTAAAGAAGAAAATTTAAAAAAAAAAAAAGCAAAAAAAAAAGGAAGAAATTTAGTCAACATGTCATTAGGGGACTATCAAATGCAAAAGAGGATAATCTTGAGGGGGCAAAATCAAGAAATTGAAACTTAGAGGGCTAAAATTAAGCAATTCAAAAACTTGAGGGATCAAAATCAAGCAATTGAAATATGAGGGACCAAAATCAAAAAATTGAGAAATTTGGGGGTAAGAACTGCATTTAAGCCTTTATTTTTTAAAAAAATTTGATTTTTAATATGCATATCCGTAGTCACCCTTTTTGATGTTTTCGAAGATTCACATCCGATATATAGGGATATTTATGAAATTTCACCACTGATTCTTAAGAAGGTATAGGTCTATAAAGAAATTGTTAAAAAAATGGGTTAAATATACAAAATCCTATGTAATTTAGCGAGATTCGGTTTAAGTTCCTGTAATAAAAAATTTAAAAGCCCCCTCGTAATTTTCAGATTCCGTCAAATAAGCCCCCAATTGTCTAATTGCATCAAAGATTCTCTTTATTTGCCAACTTGGCAGTCCATGTGGCATTTTTAATTTTTTTATTATTATTTTTAAATCCACCTGGATTTTTTAATATTTTTTATTTCATTAAATATTGTTTTCGTTTTTAATTTTTTCATTAATTTAATTTTCATAGAATTATTTAAACTAAAATTAATTTAATTTTCATTTTTTTCCATAATTATTTAAACTAAAATCTAATTAAAATTATATTAGATTTATGGTGCATTATCAGCTTGTAATTAGTTTATTGACTTATATTACTGTGTGGTATATAAACACAAAATCATTCACTAACATATCCGGTGTAGGACTCTATTTTTTCTATTATCACTGCGAGCCAGAATGAAACAAGTTGAACAAACACATAACAATTTATAATAATCTTTACCCAACAATGCAAAGTTTGAGTCTGTACCTAAAACAAATGAAACATCACCCAAATCTTTCACATGGAGGTTTCCATCATACTCCACTATGAGGTTTCCATCATCTTCCACAAAAACATTACACAAAACAACCATATAGAGGTTTCCATCATACTTCACTATGTTTATATCAGAATCCAGCCATTCATGTATATTTTCTTTGCACCACAAGTTTTTCGGCGAAAACAAAAAAGAGAAAACATTGATCCAGAAAAGTGTTCCAATTTTATCCACAACATAAACCTGCCCCTTGTATAGTATTATATCATCTAAATACTTATTTTCTGCACCATCATCCTTTAAGACGGTAATTTTATTCTTTCCCATATTCGAAACATAAGTGATGATGATTGAATACGATATATTTTGGTTTGTAGTAGAGAACATAAGTGATGTGGAATACAAATATTGTGAGATGAAGGTGGAAAAGGAACAAGAGAACGCCATAGACTGCAAGTACTACGAAATTGAATAACATGAATAGTAGTGTTGAGTTTTTGTCCTATAACGGGAAGATTTGAGTTGGAACACTCTTCCTCTTTCTTATTCATGAACATGAACATGAATGTATGATGAACTTGTATATAACAACCACCACCACCTCCTCATTGAAGCCATGAATGTAATGATGAACTTGTATATCTCAATGGTTGCTTTGTTTTTTACTGCTGCAGTTGCAAGTCGCAGTAGCAACACCTCGACTTATTGGAGAAGATGGAATTGCCTGTGTAATTTTAGGGTCCCACATCGAAAACAATTCATTAAATTGAAGTGCTTATAAACCTTTTTAGTGCAATGGTTTACAAATAATGAAATAATAGGATTAGTGAAATATATTGAGCCTAGTCTATTGTTTTAATAGTTAATTTGAAATCCGAAAAACAACCCTGTAAAAAAAAAAAACACAGATTCCGTCCCTGCCATTTGTAGATTCCTCTATTTTGCCCCCTCATTGAATTTGGTCAACAAAAATGATGATGTGGCGCTATTTTTTTAATTATTTAATTATTATTTTATGACGTGGAATGCTGATATGCTGACGTGGAATTTAAGTTTTTTATTATTTTAAATTCTTTTTAATTCCACGTAATAACCCTTTATTTTTTATTTATTTTAATTTTATTTATAATAACCCTTTATTTTTTTTATTTTAATTTTATTTATGTATTATTATTGTTATTACATTGTTAAAATTAATAATTCTTAAAACAAAAACACAGATTCCGTCCCTGCCATTTGTAGATTCCTCTATTTTGTCCCCTCATTGAATTTGGTCAACAAAAATGATGATGTGGCGCTATTTTTTTAATTATTTAATTATTATTTTATGATGTGGAATGCTGATATGCTGACGTGGAATTTAAGTTTTTTATTATTTTAAATTCTTTTTAATTCCACGTAATAACCCTTTATTTTTTATTTATTTTAATTTTATTTATAATAACCCTTTATTTTTTACTTATTTTAATTTTATTTATGTATTATTATTGTTATTACATTGTTAAAATTAATAATTCTTAAAAAGTTGTCTAAAGTAAGGTATGTTCCACACCATTCTACAACACCCTTGCCAACTGAGCTATTTAATTTCTTTGGCAATTAATTGCATCAATATGTATATGTTACATAGGTATTATTCAACAATATAATAAATCGAAAGTATTTTTTCAACCATAAGTATTATTCAACCCAAATTTATTATTCAACCATATATTAAAACTGAAAGTATTATTTCTATAAATAAATATATTTTTCAAATATATTATATTGAAACGTTATTAAACAAACAATTTTAATATTTATTATTTAAATACTAAAAATAATAAAATAATAATAAATTGAAAATAATTGAAATATAATTTCAGTTTATTAATTGAACGTAAATATAATAAACTGAAATATTTAAATATAATACTTTTACGTCTAATATATTAATTATTTTTAATTGAAATATTAAAAACAATTAAAAATTTTAAAGATAATAAATGTTATTTGAAAAACAATTAAAAAGTTAATAATTCTACAGTAAAATTAATTCCAGTTTAATTTTAGTTTATTATTATAGTACACTAAAAATTAATTAACGTTATTATATTAAACTGGAAATAAATATATTTTAATATTTTAATATTTATTCACCACTTTGTTTTTTTTTATGTTTTTTATATTTAATTTATATATTTTAGTTTCTTAATATTTCATTTTATTTGAACGTAAATAAAATTAATATTAAATATATTAAACTAAAAAATAAATATAAATATATCTTATTAATGATTGAAAGTTGATATTAAATATATCTAATTAATATATCAATTTTACTATTTAATTAAATTTTTACGTTTTACAATATATCATATAAATAAAAGTGGAGATATTATTCCAACAGAGCTTATGGCCTAATGGTATAGTTATCTTTCAATGAGGTAGGGAACCTGGGTTCAACTCTTACCTCTACAAATGGCAGAGATGGAATCTGTGTTTTTGTTTTTATAGGGTGTTTTCATGCTCGGAATTTTAATTGAAATTTAAAACATATTTTAATTGTTTTAGATAAAAAAATTAGAAGGTAAATTTTTTAATACCTAGGAATTTTGGTTTGCACTGATAACTCCAATAAAAATTGATTTAAAATTTTGATTTATTTTAAAATAAAACAATACTAAAAAAATAACATAAAATTAAATAACATTATTTAATTAAAAGATGGATAACTATCCCACTGAATTCAAGTGAAACGTTTACCAAATTAAAAAACATTTTTTAAAACAATTTTGTAAAACATTAGAATCAATCAAATTTTAAATTTTTTAAAAGTAAAAAAAAAAAAAACTATTTTTAAAATCGGACTAAAGAAACTCTTTAGAATGGTAAGAAATGGAGAATATTTCATATTTAATCCAAATTTAAAGGTGGTAGGGTTAGTTGTTGATATCGCAGGAAGCAGAAAATAGGAAAGAACTTTTCATTATTATCAGTCAATAATTACTGTTACATTGGGAACTTGTATATATAGTGCAGTTAAGACTAAATTGTATCCACTATGCACACTGTACATTAATAATAAAACTATACATTAAAGTATATCTAAGTGAGCAAGCTATTTACTATGCTAATACCTCCCCACAAGTTGGAATGTGGATATTGCACAATCCCAACTTGGACAGAAGAGAAGAGAAAAATGATGAGTGTAAAGGTTTGGTGAGGACATCTGCTAGCTGAGAACTAGAAGGAACAGGTAGAAGATGAATGAGTTTGGACGCCAATTTCTCTCGAATAACATGGCAATCCAGCTCAATGTGTTTGTTGCGTTCATGAAAGTCGGATTGTGAGCCAAATAGATAGCAGACTCGCTATCACAGTAGGGAGATGCAGGCTCAGAAAAGGTGATACGAAAATCATCGAACAAATAACGCAGCCATTGTATTTCACATGTCAGAGAAGCTAAAGCTCGGTATTCAGCCTTAGTAGAGGATCGAGAGACAATATTATGTTTCTTAGAACGCCATGAAAGTAAGGTATTAGTGAGGTATAAGAGCCTTCCAATCAATTTTCTGTAGGATGAAGGATTATCTAATGGGATACCACCAGTAGAAGAAAGCTTTGTATTTGGATCAATAGGAGTTGAATTCAAGCAACTCTAAAACATATTTCCTTTGGCTTGAGAAAATTCCTGAGGTGGATCTTGCTATCTCCAATCCTAGGAAGTATCTGAGATGACCGAGGTCTTTAATTCTAAATTTTTGATCCAAAAATGTCTTGACTTGTTTAATCTCAGTGAGAGAGTTCCCTGTGAGAACTATGTTATCAACATAAACAAGGAGTGCAGTAAAATGATGTGTAGTGCATTTTGTGTAAAGTGAGTGATCAGCCTCAGATTGTTTGTAGCCCAAGTCTAATAAAGCAGTTGATAGTTTGGCTTGCCACTGTCTACTGGCTTGTTTCAAGCCATATAGAGATTTTATCAGTTTGCATACCTTAGAGGAATCTGGACTGCCATAACCAGGGGGTAGATGCATATATACTTCCTCATTGAGATCTTCATCGAGGAAAGTATTATTGATATCAAGCTGTTCCAAATGCCAATGTTTGATGGCAGCAATGGATAAGAGAACCCTGATTGTTGTGATCTTTGCAACAGGTGAGAAGGTGTCAAAATAATCTACCCCTTCAAGTTGAGTGTAACCTTTAGATACTAGCCTTGCCTTGTATCTCTCTATAGTGCCATCAGCATGATATTTAATTTAATAGACTCATTTGCAGCCAACTAGAACTTTACCTGCAGGAAGATCTACAAGGATCCAAGTTTGGTTATTCTCAAGGGCAGATATCTCAACATCCATAGTCTTTTTCCAACATTCATGTTTTGAAACTTGGGTATATGTTTTTGGTTCAGAAATGGATGAAATGGTGCAACAAAAATGTTTATAGGTAGGAGAACAATTTTGATAAAATAAAGAATTAGAGAGAGGATAAGGGACAATTGGATATGGTTGAGCCCTAGTGGATAGGAGATTGCAATGGAAATCCTTGAGATAACTTGGAGGGTGTTTTGGCCTAGTAGATTTCCTTGTGGGCTGAACTAAGGCAGGTGAGGCAGGGATAACAGCATGAGGACTAGTAGCAACAATTGTGGTATCAGGCAAAGCTGTGTCATGAGGAGAATTAGGGTCAAATTCTATTATATTAGGGCTGGGACTAACAGTAGGACTAACAGGGGCTACATTGTCATGACAAGGAAAAGGACTGGATGTAGAGTTGGGACTAACAGTAGGAGGAGCAGAGATTAAATTTGTCTCAAGAGGAGTGCTATTATCCAACAGTTTAGGCATGGTGCTAGTCACAGGAGTATTAACAGACATTTCTAGAAACAAACATTTCATGTGATAACATGTCATATAACAAGTAGCCCATCTTTGAAGCCAAGAAAGACAGCCTTTCTAGCTTGAGGTTGAAACTTAGTTTTATGAGCCTGAAGTGTGGTGGCAAAACAAAGACATCCAAAAACTTTGAGATGTATTAAGACAGGAAAAGAGTTGAAAGTATTTCATATGGACATTTATTTTGAAGGAGAGGACTAGGAATCCTGTTAATTAAATGTACAGCATGCTTAATGCTGAAATTCAATAAGGTTGTAGGCATGTTAGAATGAAAAGCAAGGGCTCTAGCAACATTGAGAATGTGCTTATGTTTTCTCTCAACCACCCCATTTTGTTGGGGTGTTTCTACACAATAATTTTGTTGGGAAATACCTTTGGACAGAAAAAATTGGCTTAAAGTCAGGAATTCTGAACCATTGTCAGATCTGAAACATTTTAAAGTGGTTTTGAATTGATTTTCTAAAGAGGCAATGAAATGGATAATACTCTGCTTTACTTCAGTTTTAGTTTTAAGGAAAATGATCCATGTAAATTGAGAGAAATCATCTACTAATGTAAGAAAATATTTGCGACCTTGAATAGATTCAGAGGCAAATGGGCCCCATAGGTCATCATGAACAATATCAAAGAGAGCATGAGTAAGAGTAACACTAGTGGGAAAAGGGAGCTTTTTCTATTTTGCTAGATGGCAAGAATCACAGGGTGCCATATTACTTTTATTACAAGGAATGAGGGGAAATTTCTTAGCTTAAGTATGCATACATGAATCTGAAACATGTCCTAGACTTGAATGTCAGGTTTCAAAGGAATTTGAAATAAGAGCATTACATTGAGTAAATTGAGTATAAGTATCTATGATATAGAGACCTCTTTGCAGCTTAGCTGTACCAATCGTTTGCCTCAAATGGTTCTACAAAATATGACATGTATTTGAAGAGAAATTGAGATTACAATCCATGTTATCAGTGAGTTTAGTGACACAGATCATATTAACATGGAAAATAGGAATGTAAAGAACATTGTAAAGGGTGGGAGTGGGGATGACAATGACATTTTCAGAAATAGAAGCATCTATGTGAGAGCCATTTGGTAAAGACACAGAGATATGTACAATAGTGTGATAAGATGAAAAGTTAGCAAGATCAAAAGTGATGTGATCCGTGGCTCCTGTGTCTAAGATCCATATAATAGAATTCTTACCAATTCCTATAGGTGTGTTGGAATTCATAGCTAGGGGTGAAGTGGTGATGGAATTGGCAGCAGGAGGTGTTTGGATTGTTGAAGCAAGGCCCAGATGCTTTGAAACTCCTCCTGAATAAAACCAAAAGAAGGTCCTGAAGCAATTTCTGCAGATGCTGAACCATTGGTAGCATTGTTAGCTTGAGACTGTGAAGAAGCATGAGTGGAATTCTGGCCTTTATTCTTCTGCCTGTAACCAGGAGGGTAGCCATTCTTTTGAAAGCATGTATCCACGGTATGATTCGTTCTTCCACAGTGTGTGCACACCCTATTACCTTTACCTTTAGAAATGTGTGACTGTTTGCCATGTTGACCGTTGACATGAAGAGCTGTAACCTCAAAATTAGTGGAATCAGATGACAATGAGTAATTGAGTTCTCGTTCTTGTTGAATAACAAGAGAGAAAGCCTTGTCAATGTGAGGCAGAGGTGTCATCATCATGATCTGGGACTTGGACTGTGCAAATCGGTCATTCAACCTTTTCAAAAACCTGATGACATAATCTTGCTCACGGTATTTCTTGGCAGAGTCAACAACACCACATGAGCAAGCAAACGAACAGGTACAACAGGGAAGGGGATGATAATTTTCAAGTTCATCCCAAAGCATCTTTAACTGAGTAAAGTATTCAGATACATCGAGTGTACCTTGGCGGAAGCGATAGAGTTCTTCTTGGATATCTGATATGCGAAAAACGTCACTATGCGAAAACCTAATCCGTAAATTGTTCCAAACATCTGAAGGTGTAGCGATCCATAAAACCGATTTCGCGATGGATTCAGAAATGGATCTTTGAATCCAAGAAAGGACCATGGTGTTGCATCTAATCCACTGAGCATACATAGGATCGGAGACGAATTGCTTTGGGAACGATCCATCGATGAATCTTTCTTTGTTCTTCGAAATCAACGCAATGTGCATCAATCTAGACCATGTGTGATAGTTCTTGTTATCCAATGGTGGAGCAACAAGAATCAAAGCTGGACTTTCGTTTGAATGAAGATATAAAGGGTTTGTAGAGTTTGTTGCAAAAGCCGCATAGCTCTGGTGATCCATGATGAAGAAGAAGGATCGATTGAGGAAGAAGAAAGGTGAAGAATCTTCATCTTGATCAATCGATGAAGAGCAATGAAGAATCTTGAACAATCAAGAAGGAAAAAGGAGGGAACGGTCACTAGAGCTCAGTTGAGCTCTCATACCATGTTGATATGGCCAGAAGTAGAAAAAAGGAAAGAGCTTTTCATTATTATCAGTCAATAATCACTGTTACAATGGGAACTTGTATATATAGTGCAATTAAGACTAAACTATATCCACCATGCGCAATAATAAAACTATACACTAAATGTATATCTAAGTGAGCAAACTATTTACTATGCTAATATCAATCCTAAGGGTGCAGTTAGATTGCTACTGGAATTAACATGTTTTATCTGATTTTTTAAAAAATTTGATAAAAATGTATAATTTGATAGTGAATTTTTTTACTTTGAAAAAAATGAGAAGAGCGTTTTAATTAACATGAAAAATTAGAGGGTGTCGGGTTTAATTGGAAGGGTGTCTGAACAAATTCTCCAAAGCCCAAGATAGTTCAAATAAAGCCCAATAGTTTCCTCAAAACTGAAAACCCAACAACAGTCAACAGCCAACGGTTATTTTTTCAACCAAACCAACCAGTGCATTCTTGGAAGATATTATTTTCATGTTCCATAGACAACGTTATTGAGAACAAATTCAAGCAAACCAAACATGACTAGAAAACATCGTTCATCATCATCTGAATATCCCGCCACTGTTCCCAAACCCAAACATCCCACTAGAATTCCAAAACAAAATGCATTGGAAGAAGAAGATGATGACAATAGTAATTATAGTGATGCAGAAGCTGTTGATTCTGAATACAACAGTGAATCTCAGGAAGATGATCATCAACAGTTTCAAGATGAAACAGAAATATATGAAGAAGAAGATGAAGAAAATAATGATAATGATGGTGATGATGATGATGATGATGATGATGATGATGATGATGATGATGATGATGATGATGATGATGATGATAATGATGATGGTAATGATGAAGTCCCTATTCCACCGCAAACCATGAATGCATCTTCATACATAAAAGTCGCACCTTTCCCCATTTTTCGCGGCACTCCAAACGAATCTCCAATAACCCATTTGAGTCGTTTCAAAAAAGTATGCAGAGCGAACAATGCATCCTCCATTGAAATGCAAAAGAATATCTTCCCCGTCACACTTGAAGAAGAATCTGCACTATGGTACGACCTCAACATCGAGCCTTACTTCCCTTCTCTTTCATGGGAGGAAATCAAGTTGTCGTTTTTGCAAGCATATTACGAAATTGAACCCGTTGAGGAGTTAAAGTCAGAGCTTATGGGAATTCGTCAAGGTGAGAAGGAACGTGTTAGATCCTACTTTCTAAGACTTCAATGGATTTTGAAGCGGTGGCCAGAACATGGGTTAGAAGATGATGTTATTAAAGGGGTATTTGTGAATGGATTGAGGGAAGAGTTTCATGATTGGGTTCTCATGCAAAAACCCAAATCTTTGAATGATGCATTGAGATTGGCCTTTGATTTTGAGCATGTGAGAAGGACTAGGAGTAAGAAGGAAATGGTTTTTAGTTGTGGGTTTTGTGAAGGGCCGCATAAAGAGAGTAGTTGTGAAGTTAGGGAAAGGATGAGAGAATTATGGAGACAGAGTGGGAAGAAAGGAGGGCGGTGATAAGGCTGCTAAGGGTGGTGAATCTTTGGAGGTGTGGAGAATGAAAAGAGACCTGAGTCAATGCCCAAAAACATATGTGTTGGATATAAAACCTTTCAAGGAACAAGAGCCATGAATGTAGGATTTCTCCAATAAATTTGGAAATTGTGTAGCTCTATTTAATTAATGGGGAAGTTGTTTGGTATATAGATTTTGGAATAGAATTGAGTTATCATGCATGAAAATATTATTTTGCTAAACACGGTGTATTGCTGGAATCAGCAATAATTTATTTGCAAATAAATAAACGTATTTATGGTTAGAAGATGGTATTTCCTATTGTTAATGTAAAACAATCTTTACACTATATGTTGTATAATAATTCTGATTTTGATTGTTGTTCAGTTCATTATCTCCCTTTCTATTGTTTTTGTTTCTTGATGATTGGCCACAACTCCTAGCAGGTGGTGAAAATAAACTTCATTCCTACCCTTTTGTGTAGCCTATTACATCCCTAAGTTTTACCTCTTGCCACAAAATGTAAACTAAAAGGGAGAATCTGATATTTCTGTTTTAAGTACCTCATAGTATAAATACACTTCTATACTTAAATTAGTAATATACACATTATTAATGAATCTTCCTTAAGGTGTCAAATACTTCAGTCCATCATGGAGAACCTGTTATTAAATCTATTGGCGGTAATGCAATATGTGCTAGCAAAATCGGCCATAAGAGGCTATGTCTTACTAGCAAGAACAAAAAGCAAGTACAACAAACAGAAATATCATAACAATCCTTATTTATCATCTTAGTGAAAGGATTCAAAGTAAAATCACTAGGCATTTATCATCTTAGAGAATAATATTCTGATTCTCTAACTCACCAAACATGATACTCATATACTATACTATGAACTATGAAGTATTAAACTCACTCTCTCTTTACATCTTCATAATCCAATTCTAACATTGGTTAAAAGAAACAACACAATAATACTATAACTGAAAGAGAGAAAGCAAAAGAATAGTAGTAATTTTTTCAGCACGAAGCGAGCGAAGCAGAATCCACGATTGAAGTGGAAGAGTGAAGAGCATGAATATTGCTCCTCTTTCGCCTTGGCACCATTTTCATAAGTTCTGGCCTACGCTTTAAAGTTTCAGGGATGATACCACCAGTTTCATCACTTATATTCTGGTGACTGTAGTTTTGCGACTGCGAGTGATTCACAACTCCAACATTCTGATTAGAGAAAGCAGGAAACAATCTCTGATCATCGCAGCAGCCGAATTTCTGGATAGAGGTAACACAACACTCTTGCCAGTTGAGATCAGCGAGATCCGCAATCGCCTCCTCCACAGTCAAATCAGCAAACGCAGAAATGCTCTCGGAGAGCGTTGATCGCGGAAGATCCAGCAGATCTAGCGTGTCCACAGCATCCATTAACACTTTCTGCGAATCAGATCCAAAACAGATTTTGCAAATTCCTTAAAACGAAACTAATCATCGAAGATTCACATAGCAACAGCAACACCGTTCAACTATACAGAGATGCTAAACTAAGTAGAAATAACTACTACAGATCGATGATGAGTATTACATATTACAACTATTATATAACTTGAAATCAGTTAAACAGAGAGAATTCAATCATTGCTACCTTTGGAGCATGGTGAATTTTCTTGAAGCCGTGAATACGGATGACCTGATGCAGTTGAAAGGAGTAAAAGAGATGAAGAATTTCAGAAATGAAAACTGAAAATTAGGTTTGATTTGGTGTAAATGTAGAAGGAATGGAACCTGATTGAGTTGATTCATGGTGAGATCAATGGCGTGACGAGAGTGAAGGAGATGAATGTAATCCTCGAGGCCGAGCTTATCGTTCTTGATCGTTTTTTTCTTTGAGGAGATCGTGTGTGCTGCCATTACCGTTCCCATGGTTAATTCTTCTGCCATTGTTGCAATCTCAGTTCAAATTGAAATGTAAGGAGGGAACCGCCTTTTATAATCGCGCCCATTTCACGAGTTTGTTGCGTTTACTACTACTACTTGTCGTTTATCTCCTCCTCCTCACATAATAAATTTCTTATTTTATTTTGTAGTAGCTGTGAAATTTTTTATTTATTTTTGGAATAAGGAACTATGTAAATATAAATGTAAAAAGATATATAAACTCAGTCACATAAATGTAAACTATGATATTAATTAAGTACACAAGGAGATCTTTACCCAGACTTACACTTATCATAATTATATGTTTAATATTAACATTTACCATTTGGTTAAGTAAAAAAAAAAATTATTCTGATTGGTCAATCACTTTTTCTTTTTTGGGATAAATCATGCATGTTCATTAATATGTTTTCTCAATTAATTAATTAAGTTTTCAAATTAAATAATCAATCTACTAGTGTGTATACCCGTGCGAGGCACGGGTTTAAATTGTATTAGTTAAAACAATTTTGTATATTACATATAAACAATATATATATATATATATATATATATATATATATATATATATATATATATATATATATATATATATGCACTGACAGTGTAAAGATATTTTACACTATCAGTTAATCATAGCCGTTAGATTTTTATAAGTTGTTGACTTTTATTTTAAATGCATATAAAGTAATATTAATAAGTGATTGTGATCCGTCGACCGTGTAAAGTATTTTACACCGACAGTGTATAGCAATTAACCTCATATATATATATATATATATATATATATATATATATATATATATATATATATATATATATATATATATATATATATATATATATATATATATATATATATATATATATATATATATATATATATATATATATATATATATATATATATATATATAGGGATAGGATCAAATGACACCAAGGTGTCAAAGTTTAATTTGACACCAAATCTCGACCGTTAAAATAATTGATCAAACGGTGATGCTAAATAGCCTATCTTTAGGAGAAAAATATGCTATGTATTTTTTTTATTTTATTTAACATCACCGTTTGATCAATTATTTTAATGATCGAGATTTAGTGTCAAATTAAACTTTGACACCTTGGTGCGTGTGTGTGTGTATATATATATATATATATATATATATATATATATATATATATATATATATATATATATATATATATATATATATATAAGCAAAATAATAAAATAGAGATTTGTAAGTTTTAAATATTGTTGTATTTTCTATAAGTTATAAAAAATACAATTCAAATAATATAATTGAGAGTTATTATTTTATAGATTAGACAAAACACAGAAGGTAACAAAATAATAGAATTAATTCATTTATGAAGTCATTCAGTAATTAAAAATAAAAATAAAAATAATATAATTGATTAACCAATAAAATTTAGTATTTTTAAAAAAGATAATATATAAGTTTTGGAAATTCAACATTCTGTTTATCTAATAGTGTAAAAGTGAGGCTTCACAGATAACTTCTAAGCTTCACAGATAATATATAACTTCTAGATTGATTGAAGCACACAAATTAAACTTCTATATAAGCTAAGCTCTTCACTTTATTCAAAACAAATATATAAGTCTCTTTACATCAAATATAAAATCCTTCAACCAAGTTGGTTTAGTAACACAACAATTATATGCAAAACAAAAACATTCAAATCAGTTGAGTTGCAGCCAGAGGACTGATATGATATAGACAGAAATTATGAAGTAGCAAAGAAAAAGTCTCTGGACAACAAATACAGGTGAAACAACGAATAATCCTTGAAAACATGACCAATATATAGCAATTCATACGGGTGAAATATCATTCAACAATGGCCTTCAAATATAGTTACAACTAAACACAATCAAGTTTATTCTACCTAGGTGTCACAGTAGAAACATCGATGCATGTTTGAGCCTAAACATACAATAGGTGTACAAATATAAGTAAAAATTACATTATATATAATTAAATAAGTGGGTTGTTTAAAATTATTTATGGAAAATTTTAAAATTAAAACTATTTGCATAAACCAAAAAAATTAAGTAATTTGACAATCATAACTAATAACATCAAAATAACATCAACCATCCTCTTTCTTACAACCTTCTCATATAAGTTCATAATAAGTTAATGTTATAAATGTCATCAATTTAAGGTTTAAGAATTAATATGTGCTCTATGATAAGTTCTAAGGGGAATATTAAGATATATTTTGTAAATTGATTAAGCCACAAAATAAGAAAAGACATTGAACGATCATTAAGTTTTAGGAGGCAATAAGGCTTAGAATAACTAAAGAAATACAATGGAGAAAAAAGTCTCTTAACTTTCTGTTGTGGTTAAAGAGAAACATGCCAAAAAAATGTTTGTATAAAGCTATCACAATGGTAATAGAAACTAAAAGAGAAATTTTGATAATTTGATGAAGAACTAAGATGATTTATACAGCAAACTGAGAATCCAATAGACTATTAATTCCAAGAGAAAATTTATTCCAAGACACATTTCAAGCACCAATGTAATACACTGTTAGTAATGATTGGTAGGTTTGTATGTTTTACTAATAATAAAGACCAATGTTTACACTTGTTTTTGACAAACAATATTGATCATGGTCGTAACACTGCTTTGAACTTGTCTAAGAAGATTGCAAATGTGAATGTGAGTGAAATCATCATCTGTCTTTATCCCTTGAGCAGTTCAGCTTTTAATTCTTAACACACACTCTTTCCATTGTTGAAATATTATCAAAAGTCAGAACATACCGTATCTAATCTCTCATCACAAGGCTTCAAGCAACAATGATGTTAACATGATCATGGCTGTCAGCGGCGATGGAAAAAATCTCAATTAGTCAAAAGCTGGAAAAAGATAAAATATAAGTATATTGATGCTGTCAGTTTTCATTATCAATCAAATAAAGAAAATATGAGTATGGGAATCCCACTTACATGTAATGACAAAATGTCGTGGCTTGAATCACTAAGAAAAACCATTAATAATACCTATCTAACTGAAAGGGGTTTATTCTTGGTTGCTTGGCTTTGAAGAAGCAATATAGAGATGTTCATAAAGTAATAAAGTTAACAGATGAGTAAAGACCAATGCATAACAAAGTTAACAGACCATATAAACATACAAAGTATTAATTCTAGAGGTTGCCTTACTTTAGAAACATCACTGGAAGATGAGTTTTCAACTCCACTTGTCAATTTCCTCAATTTATGTTCTAAAAGTATACCTAAGGCATCACCACTTGCAAGATCTTACATGAACTTATTAACCTAAACAAAAAAATTACTCTAACGTCCATAAGGTGTACTCAAGTTACAACATGTTCAAACAAAATCAGGAATCCCATTGGCAATAAGCCTGTGAGATGGAGGAAACTTGTATACACAAATCCAATAATGTGGCATATAGCTCCATAGAAACACGTTTTTAAATTTTGAGGAGCATAGATGAAAACTATTGAAAAGCTTACAAATATGTTGAAACAGAATAGGGTAAGTTTCATCCACCATTTTCAGTAAAATAAAACTTAGAGAATACTACCTGTGTTCCCGTGCTTTAGGCGACTGCTCCCTAAAGAACCAGTGAAGCCCACAGCAACAGTTGGGGATCCTAATCAATAGGTAAAATGCATACGACATAAGAGTCTATTTTGATAAATAACTTAATTAAGCACTTAAGGATATAAGCTAATCATATAAGTGTTTGTGTTTAAGCTAACCAACTAAGATGGGTTAGTATATGGAAAAGACTAATAATAGGGGAAAAATTTGATGAGAATATATAATGCAAGGAGAAGGAAATCTCACCAAAATACTTGACCATAAATACAGCAAACCAAATAAACCACCATTCTTCTCCAAGGTTATGTACGGACCATTTTCCAACTAACCGTTTCAGATTCATCCTGACACTTCCTTTCCCAAAGCTCCCACATCAAACACGAACAGGGTAAACTCGTGAGCATTCTCTTGATGACCGTAATAGAAGAACTCGCCGAAGATAAGTAAACATGTTTGGATTTTTGAAGGAGCGTCAGATATGAGATCCACGCGGAGTAACCGAGCAATTTAATTCTCGAGTATGCAGAATGGAAACGAAGAACCATAAGAATCACCTGCAAAAGATGAAAATCAGGTAAGGTCACAAAAATTCTAAAAACTTCAAAATCTATTGCAAACTTCTGATCGCTAATCCATCGCTTATTTTAGCAGGTGGATGAAAAAGTAGAGAATGAAGAAGCAGAAAGGGTGAGGATCATAATGAGTTGAATGAACTTGTGCGATGTGGGAGGAGGTGAAGAGAGACGTTGAGGTTTAGGTGGTTCGTCGAAGATGAGAGTGAGGATCACACTATATAAATATAAACTAGTGTGTATACCCGTGCGAGGCACGGGTTTAAATTGTATTAGTTAAAACAATTTTGTATATTACATATAAACAATTTTATATATATATATATATATATATATATATATATATATATATATATATATATATATATATATATATATATATATATATATATATATATATATATATATATATATATATATATATATATATATATATATATATGCACTGACAGTGTAAAGATATTTTACACTATCAGTTAATCATAGCCGTTAGATTTTTATAAGTTGTTGACTTTTATTTTAAATGCATATAAAGTAATATTAATAAGTGATTGTGATCCGTCGACCGTGTAAAGTATTTTACACCGACAGTGTATAGCAATTAACCTCATATATATATATATATATATATATATATATATATATATATATATATATATATATATATATATATATATATATATATATATATATATATAGGGATAGGATCAAATGACACCAAGGTGTCAAAGTTTAATTTGACACCAAATCTCGACCGTTAAAATAATTGATCAAACGGTGATGCTAAATAGCCTATCTTTAGGAGAAAAATATGCTATGTATTTTTTTTATTTTATTTAACATCACCGTTTGATCAATTATTTTAATGATCGAGATTTAGTGTCAAATTAAACTTTGACACCTTGGTGCGTGTGTGTGTGTATATATATATATATATATATATATATATATATATATATATATATATATATATATATATATATATATATATATATATATATATATATATATATATATATATATATATATATATATATAAGCAAAATAATAAAATAGAGATTTGTAAGTTTTAAATATTGTTGTATTTTCTATAAGTTATAAAAAATACAATTCAAATAATATAATTGAGAGTTATTATTTTATAGATTAGACAAAACACAGAAGGTAACAAAATAATAGAATTAATTCATTTATGAAGTCATTCAGTAATTAAAAATAAAAATAAAAATAATATAATTGATTAACCAATAAAATTTAGTATTTTTAAAAAAGATAATATATAAGTTTTGGAAATTCAACATTCTGTTTATCTAATAGTGTAAAAGTGAGGCTTCACAGATAACTTCTAAGCTTCACAGATAATATATAACTTCTAGATTGATTGAAGCACACAAATTAAACTTCTATATAAGCTAAGCTCTTCACTTTATTCAAAACAAATATATAAGTCTCTTTACATCAAATATAAAATCCTTCAACCAAGTTGGTTTAGTAACACAACAATTATATGCAAAACAAAAACATTCAAATCAGTTGAGTTGCAGCCAGAGGACTGATATGATATAGACAGAAATTATGAAGTAGCAAAGAAAAAGTCTCTGGACAACAAATACAGGTGAAACAACGAATAATCCTTGAAAACATGACCAATATATAGCAATTCATACGGGTGAAATATCATTCAACAATGGCCTTCAAATATAGTTACAACTAAACACAATCAAGTTTATTCTACCTAGGTGTCACAGTAGAAACATCGATGCATGTTTGAGCCTAAACATACAATAGGTGTACAAATATAAGTAAAAATTACATTATATATAATTAAATAAGTGGGTTGTTTAAAATTATTTATGGAAAATTTTAAAATTAAAACTATTTGCATAAACCAAAAAAATTAAGTAATTTGACAATCATAACTAATAACATCAAAATAACATCAACCATCCTCTTTCTTACAACCTTCTCATATAAGTTCATAATAAGTTAATGTTATAAATGTCATCAATTTAAGGTTTAAGAATTAATATGTGCTCTATGATAAGTTCTAAGGGGAATATTAAGATATATTTTGTAAATTGATTAAGCCACAAAATAAGAAAAGACATTGAACGATCATTAAGTTTTAGGAGGCAATAAGGCTTAGAATAACTAAAGAAATACAATGGAGAAAAAAGTCTCTTAACTTTCTGTTGTGGTTAAAGAGAAACATGCCAAAAAAATGTTTGTATAAAGCTATCACAATGGTAATAGAAACTAAAAGAGAAATTTTGATAATTTGATGAAGAACTAAGATGATTTATACAGCAAACTGAGAATCCAATAGACTATTAATTCCAAGAGAAAATTTATTCCAAGACACATTTCAAGCACCAATGTAATACACTGTTAGTAATGATTGGTAGGTTTGTATGTTTTACTAATAATAAAGACCAATGTTTACACTTGTTTTTGACAAACAATATTGATCATGGTCGTAACACTGCTTTGAACTTGTCTAAGAAGATTGCAAATGTGAATGTGAGTGAAATCATCATCTGTCTTTATCCCTTGAGCAGTTCAGCTTTTAATTCTTAACACACACTCTTTCCATTGTTGAAATATTATCAAAAGTCAGAACATACCGTATCTAATCTCTCATCACAAGGCTTCAAGCAACAATGATGTTAACATGATCATGGCTGTCAGCGGCGATGGAAAAAATCTCAATTAGTCAAAAGCTGGAAAAAGATAAAATATAAGTATATTGATGCTGTCAGTTTTCATTATCAATCAAATAAAGAAAATATGAGTATGGGAATCCCACTTACATGTAATGACAAAATGTCGTGGCTTGAATCACTAAGAAAAACCATTAATAATACCTATCTAACTGAAAGGGGTTTATTCTTGGTTGCTTGGCTTTGAAGAAGCAATATAGAGATGTTCATAAAGTAATAAAGTTAACAGATGAGTAAAGACCAATGCATAACAAAGTTAACAGACCATATAAACATACAAAGTATTAATTCTAGAGGTTGCCTTACTTTAGAAACATCACTGGAAGATGAGTTTTCAACTCCACTTGTCAATTTCCTCAATTTATGTTCTAAAAGTATACCTAAGGCATCACCACTTGCAAGATCTTACATGAACTTATTAACCTAAACAAAAAAATTACTCTAACGTCCATAAGGTGTACTCAAGTTACAACATGTTCAAACAAAATCAGGAATCCCATTGGCAATAAGCCTGTGAGATGGAGGAAACTTGTATACACAAATCCAATAATGTGGCATATAGCTCCATAGAAACACGTTTTTAAATTTTGAGGAGCATAGATGAAAACTATTGAAAAGCTTACAAATATGTTGAAACAGAATAGGGTAAGTTTCATCCACCATTTTCAGTAAAATAAAACTTAGAGAATACTACCTGTGTTCCCGTGCTTTAGGCGACTGCTCCCTAAAGAACCAGTGAAGCCCACAGCAACAGTTGGGGATCCTAATCAATAGGTAAAATGCATACGACATAAGAGTCTATTTTGATAAATAACTTAATTAAGCACTTAAGGATATAAGCTAATCATATAAGTGTTTGTGTTTAAGCTAACCAACTAAGATGGGTTAGTATATGGAAAAGACTAATAACAGGGGAAAAATTTGATGAGAATATATAATGCAAGGAGAAGGAAATCTCACCAAAATACTTGACCATAAATACAGCAAACCAAATAAACCACCATTCTTCTCCAAGGTTATGTACGGACCATTTTCCAACTAACCGTTTCAGATTCATCCTGACACTTCCTTTCCCAAAGCTCCCACATCAAACACGAACAGGGTAAACTCGTGAGCATTCTCTTGATGACCGTAATAGAAGAACTCGCCGAAGATAAGTAAACATGTTTGGATTTTTGAAGGAGCGTCAGATATGAGATCCACGCGGAGTAACCGAGCAATTTAATTCTCGAGTATGCAGAATGGAAACGAAGAACCATAAGAATCACCTGCAAAAGATGAAAATCAGGTAAGGTCACAAAAATTCTAAAAACTTCAAAATCTATTGCAAACTTCTGATCGCTAATCCATCGCTTATTTTAGCAGGTGGATGAAAAAGTAGAGAATGAAGAAGCAGAAAGGGTGAGGATCATAATGAGTTGAATGAACTTGTGCGATGTGGGAGGAGGTGAAGAGAGACGTTGAGGTTTAGGTGGTTCGTCGAAGATGAGAGTGAGGATCACACTATATAAATATAAATTGGGAAAAGAAATAACATTGATGAGAAGGGATTGGGAGAAGAAAAATTAGATTGGGAGAAGAGAATAGAATGGTTTAAATTTATGGGTAGAAGAAAAAAAAGGACATTGGAATTAGAACGTTGGAATGTGAATGGGGTGTAAGAAAAAGAAAAAGAAAAAAGATAAAGTTGGAATGTGAATGGGTATAAGCAAAAAAAATATATCTGAAGAAGAGGAAAGGTAGGACGGTTGAAGTCTCCAATGATCCAAGCAGATAAAATTTGGGAAGTCGTAGCCCATAACAAACAAATTCTTTAGTTTACTATTTTTTATTTAATTTAATAAAATAAATACAATTATATTAAATGAAAGTTTCCTTTTATAGCATAAATAAAAATATAAGAATGCATGAGAGAGTGCCAAGTGGCAAACTTGCCAAAGTACTCATCTTGCATTATTCTATTGTATGATAATTACTTTAGAACAAATATCGGTCTATATTGAAATTGTGGTATTCAGATCTTAAATATCCTAAAAGATGTCGTGACACCGATTTCTGAATAATACACAAGGGCATGGTAAATAATAAAGCAGTGTAGAAACTTTAAAATGCACAAATAATTGTTCAACCAGTTCGGTATCAACAATACCTACTCTAGAGGCTACCAAGTCAAGGATAAGTCAACTATGATAGTATCAATTCGAAATATTCTGCAAACAACCTCTGGTTCACACGTAAACAACCTCCAGTTTATAGCCTTCTCACTTAATCACTACATGTGTTATACTTCTACCTAAGACTCACCTAGGTATAAGGCCCTCCTCAATCCCCGTCAATCACAATTGTGATGACCAATTACAAAACATTAGAAGACACACTTCCAAAACATACAAACACTCAATACTTAAAAGCTTACGGGTGAATGACAGAACTTACAACTCAATGAAAACGTCAAACTCTTCTATCAAAATGATATTAGAGAGAGACTCACAATACACACAAGACTACACAAACCCTAACACAAACTACAATGTAAGTTCCACTAAAATACTAGGTTTGTTGCTTGTTATTTAAAGCGATCTTCTGTACTGGACTTGAACTTCAAATCGCAGCAGGGCACACTAGAATATACTCCACAATCTTCTCCATGAAGATAGGGCTTCAATAATTAGTTTCCTAAATATTCTCCATATTTAGAAACCAATCAAATATCTTGAAAACAGAGACAATCTATTATCCCGAAATCAAGCACCACATGGGATTGTATAATATTCCAAAATATTATGCACCTATGCATAAAACAGACTTCAACAGATTCAACTGTAACTTATCAGATACAATGTCGAATAGATCCTACATAAGACATCTTTCTTGACATGTCTTCTTTGGTTGAAGTGAATAGAACCTCTTGTTTAACATGTTCTCACAAGTTAGTCTTATCAAACATAACGTCAACCATAAAATAGAGAATTAACAATCCCCCCCTTTGGCTTATTTTGGCTAAAACAACTTAACAATCTAATCTTTGAAAATAAATCAAACACAAGAACAATTCTCGGCCATGTAGAGAATACACAACAGATTTCCACAATCAGAGTTGCAGCAGAAAAACATGTAACCATGTTAGTTGTCAGTGGAATCTGCACACAGAAGTTGAGTTAAGAAAATATCAACTACTCATCATGATGCCAAGACGTTGTGTCCTAACATCTCTCCACGCATGCCATTCAGCTCTTCAAAACCTATTAAGAAACACTCCCCATTAACAACAACTCATCGGCAACAGAAGAGAAAGAAAATTTCTCCCTATCAGTCAATGGTTAGTGGTTAGTGCACTGTCACATAGTATTACTTCCCCTTTTAGCCATAATAGGATAAAGCACTGTAAGTAAGTAACCAACAAACAAAAACCACGCACAATCATTAGCATGTAACGTATAATGCTAAACAAATCCTAGGCCAACACCAGCATGCTGCATTGAAATTCCTGGATCAAATGGATACTCTTTATGGTAACAAGATATTTGAACCTTCACTGAAGTTGCATTAGTCTCGTTGGGAGAGAGTCAATGTTTTGATCTTCTTTATTTCTCTTCAGTGCTTGACTGGTGCCCAGTCAGTAATTGCTATAATTTTTCACACACACAGACGCCCAATTTGCTTCTTAATTGTACAAACTAAATTGCATCCAAAGCCTTTGTAAAAATATCAGCATGTTAATTTTTTGTTTTCACATGCTCAAGTATTATGACTTTGTCTCTAACAAGGTCTCTAATTAAATGATGCTTGATGTCAATGTGCTTAGTCCTAGTGTCTTTAACAAGGTTTCTATACAGACTTTGATCAATACCAACCCCCTTTTTCATCCTTGAACAACTTCAAGTGTGTAGGAGCATGAGTTATTTTGTGACTAACATTTTCTAACCCAAACTTTTTCACAATATTCTTGTGTATTTTCCTTGGCAAAGAAAAATAGAGTCTTCCATTTGCTTGATTTGTAACCCACGAAAGTAGGTTAATCCACCAACCAAGCTCATCTCAAACTCATATTGCATTTACTTGACGTAATGTTGGACCATCTGATCCGACATCCCAGCAAAAACAATGTCATCCACATAAATCTGAGCTACCATGAGTTTGACATCCTTTTCTTTGATAAAAAAAGTTGTATCTATTCCATCCTTTTTAAATCCATGATTGACTAGAAACTCAATCAACCTTTCATACCGAGCTCTGAGAGCTTGGTTCAGCCCATACAATGTCTTTTTCAGTTTGAACACATGATCTGGAAAGTCAGGATCACCGAACCCTTTAGGTTGTTCTACATAAACCTCTTCATTCAGATAGCCATTTAGGAAGGCACTCTTTACATCCATCTAGAACAGCTTGAACTTGAAAATACACGCCACTCCAAGTAGTAACCTGATGGATTCCAAGCGAGCTACAGGAGAAAATGTTTCATCAAAATCCACTCCCTCAATTTGAGTGTATCCTTGAGCAACAAGTTTGGCTCTGTTTCTGGTAACAATACCTTGTTCATCTGACTTGTTCTTGTACACCCATTTTGTCCTAATGACATTTGTTCCTTCAGGTGTTGGTACTAAGTCCCAAACTTTATTTCTCTTGAACTGTGCAAGTTCCTCTTGCATAACATTAATCCAAAACTCATTAGTCAGGGTTTCCTTCACATTCTTTGGTTCAAGTTTCGAAACGAAGCAAGAGTTTGACACAACTTCTCTTTACCTGGTGGTTACCTCTTTATTCAAATCTCCTATGATAAGCTCCTTAGGATGATCTTTCTGAATTCTGATGAAGGGTCCTTTATCAGTTTTCTCAGTGCCTACTGGTTCTGTATTTGCACTTAAGTCACCACCATTAACATCTAGAGGACGGGATGTTTCAATATTATCTGTAGGAGCAGATGTTTCAACATCATCCATAGGACAAAATGTTCCAACATCATTTGTGACATCAGCTTATTTTGGTGAGTCATCGACCACCACATTTATGGACTCCATCATCATCTTTGTTCTAGTGTTGAACACTTTATATGCTCTACTATTGATAGAGTATCCCAAAAATATCCCCTCATCACTTTTAGGGTCCATTTTCCTCATCTTCTCACGAATAACCAGAAGGTAGCATTTACTTCCAAAAATATGAAAATATTTCACAGTTGGCTTCTTTCATTTCCACAGTTCATAGAGAGTAACTGAAGTTCCATATCTGATTGTTACCCTATTGTGGATATAACATGAAGTGTTCATCACTTCAGCCCAGAAATAATACAGGAGTTTCTTAGCATGAATCATGACCCTTGCACATTCTTGGATAGTCCTATTTTTACATTCCACCACCCCCATTTTGTTTAGGAGTGATAGATGACGAGAACTCATGACTAATCCCTTCAGCAGAGCAGAATTCTTCAAATTTGTTGTTTCCTTCATTTTGAACATCTGAATTTTGAGTGACTTTGAAGGCAATTGATTTACCTTTCTTTCGAGGTTTGCCTTCCAAAATGATACTTTCATAGGCACGGAATGATCCAATGAGTTCCTCAACTTGTAGTACCTTTTTTCATAGGCACGGAATGATCCAATGAGTTCCTCAACTTGTAGTACCTTTAAGTCTTTAGCTTAAGTTATGGCTCTTATCATTGGCCTCCAAACTTTAGGGAGACTTCTAATTAGTTTCCTTATTCTTTCATGTGTAATATAATTTTTTCCAAGAGATCTTAATTCACTGATGATGATGGTAAATCTAGCAAACATTTCATATATGGTTTCATCTTCCTTCATATCGAATGTTTCAAATTTTCTTACTCCCATGTCATTCCTTTCTTCTTTTATATGACTAGTTACTTCATGATGAATTTTGAGATTATCCCAAATTTCTTTGGCAGAGTTGCACTCCTCTATTTTGTCATATTCTTCCCTGCTTGAAGCACGATATAATATAAATTGAGTTTTTAAATTTAGGAGTACCTGATTCTTTTCTTTTATGGTCCATCTTGCCCAAGGTTTCGTCCTGGCAGGGCTAGTATCCGTTGGAGTAGTCAATGGAGTAAAATTTCATGTTTCAATGACTGACTAGATATTTATATCTTGAGATAGAAGAAATAGTCTCATTTCACATTTTCATTAGTAGTAGTCAGCCTTGTTGAAGAATGAGGGTATGTGAGATGATCCTCTTTCAGCTATGAATTTGTTTAGTTCAACCATTTCTTGATCAAGATCGTTTTACTCTGGCACGATTAAGTGTTTTATTTCAGAGTCCGTGCTTGGATACCAATTGTTGAAACAAGAAATGTCGCTAGAAAGGGGGGGTTGAATAGTGACCTTTTTTATAAAAAAAAAACTCTAAGTAGTTAGAAATAGTTATGACAAGTAAGTAATAAAGGACTAAAGTAAGTAACGCATAATACTTTATCCTGGTTCACCAATCTGGTTAGTCCAGTCCTCACACACAGTGAAATTTTTCTATTCCTCAGACTCTATCCTTGAGAAGGATATATGTGGCAATTTTTACTTAGCCTCAAAAGGATTTTACACTCACTAAAGTATTCTTCGCTTTAGATTTGATTACATTTTTTGTTTCAAGATTTTATATCACTTGAGGATATACAAGATGTAATGGTTTGACAATTTGTTAACTCACTATATGACAGTGAGAAACCTTTCTTTTGAAAGAAACTTATTAACTAAGTTGAAATGAGATTGATCAAAATATTAGTGAGATTGATCTTTTCTTCACGTTTTTTGATGATCTTTGCAGTATGGTGTAATAGAGTTTTTATTGCCTATTTGAGAAGTAACTTTTGAGGGTGTTTTATGAGAATTGTCTTTTGAGGCTTTGTGAGAGTTGTCCTTTGAGTAGATGAATCAGAGAATGTGATGACTACTCAACATGTTTAAATTTTTTTATAAGAGGGAGGTCCACATGTTTCCTTTACTTTGAGTATTTGAAACCTCTTGGACGAATTCACAATTTTTTTCAATGTATATTGACTCACTATTAATTTAACATATATAAACAAAATCATATGTGAGACTTAATATCTTGGATAGGCTGGCCTATATAGGTTGGCCTATATAGGTTGGCCTATACAGGCTTAGAAAAAAATGATAAATAGGTTGGTCTATATATGCATATAAATTAGAAAAAATATCAAATAGACCAACCTAAATATTCATATATAGGCCGACTTATAAGGCTTGTTAAGTAATACGAATTAATTGAATACCTTAATAAGAAAGAGGTCTTTAAATAGGCTTTCAGCCCAAGCCATGCTTTTAAAAAGGCTAGGCCAGACTGAAAAAAAGAGTCTATAGTAGACCATAGGCCAGACTCAGGCCTTGTAAGTTTACCGTAGGCCAAATTCAGGCCTTATAAAGCCTATCCTATTTCCACCCCTACTTGTACAATATGTTAGACAAATAGTTTGTTGTCCTCAAAACTATGAGATGTTTCAACAAATTGTTGTAGCCTCCTTTACCTTTACTGCCTAACCACATTCCTTTGCCTTTTTTTTTTTGCTAATTGCGCATGCAGAGCTACATCACTTTTTGACTTACTTGCAGATCTTTTAGTCATTCTTTCTTCATGAGATTCAAGTACCCCTTGAAGCTATTCCTTTGTCAAATGACAATTTTTTCGATTCTTCTATGACTACTACCACGTGATCGAACTTCAGAGCTAACAACCTTAAGATCTTTGCGACAACTGATCTTGATGTCAACACTTCTCCACATATCTTGATTTGATTCACCAGTTTTTAACCCTAGTGAAGAAATCAATTATGCTTTCACTTTCTTCCATCTGAAGTAGCTCATACGTTCTTTTGTGAGCTTGTAACCGCACCTCTTTCACCTTCTCCGCATCTCCAAAAGATTTCTCCAAAATATCCCATGCTTCTTTCGTTGATTCTACACCACTCATTTTTTCAAAGTTATCTAGATTAACACATTGATGAATTATAAAGAGGGCTTTATAATCTTTCTTCTTCAATTACTTATGTGCAACCTTTTGTTCATCCGTAGCATCTTCTCCAATTGGCGTTACTCCTTCTTTCACAAGATCCCAAAGATATTGATAGCAGAAAACAATCTTCATGTGTTTACACCAATTATCATACTTCTTATATTTCAGAATTGGAAGACTTGCTAGAAAATGTCTGTTCGGATGATTCATCGCGCTATGCTTCACATGAATGACACAGTCAGTGCTCTAGATACCATATGTTAGAATTAAACCCCAATCTTTGAGCTAATTCAAATCTATCTTTCTGATTGATTGTGCCTCTTGTTCTTAACTATTCACTAGAGTGAATCAACCACAACTTGGTTGTAAGTTGATTCATACTGCACAAAAATTTTGAGAAGAAGGAAAGATGAATCGAAGAAGAAAAGAGAAATTAGGATTTAAGAGAAATTAGGATTTAAGAGAAAAGGGGAAGAAGAAGATAGATTCTACAAACTCTAACTAACTAACTTACTAACTCAGCTAAAACCTAAAAATTATAAATTTAATTATATCAAGGCTAACTCCTTTAACAACTATACATTTCGACTAGTACATTTATTTTAACAACTACTTTGCTTCGACCCAAGTATAATAGAAATATATTACTAATATTAATAATTCATATAAGTAATCACCTTAATTCACCTTTATTTCATTTAGTATTTTTAAAAAAAATTTGACATAATTAAATGTGACGCGAGATAGAAATGACACAGCACATTTGTAAAATGAAGTATATAGTATGTGAGCGAGATCCATCCGTTCGTCACTATTATCAACTTGTCATAACATTTACTACCACGCGGTGCGCGAGCTTTTATGATACGATATGCAACATAACCTCGAAAGAAAAATGCTTTCGAACACAAAAAAACAGAAATGATGATTACACAAACAAGTGGTACTAGTAGACAAACAAAACACATGGGGCGCAGTACCAACGTGGCGCACATTAGCAAACTCACTCTAACACCTGTACTATAAAACCCACTGTAAAAATAACCCTCTCTTCAACTCTTCACTTATAAACATGGCGGCCGTTACTTCCTCCTGCTCCACCGCGATCTCCGCCTCTTCCAAAACCCTAGCGAAGCCAGTCGCCGCGAGCTTCGCTCCTACCAATCTCTCATTTTCAAAGCTTTGCCCTCACTCAATTAGGGCTCGTAGATCCATCACTGTCGGCAGCGCACTTGGTGCCACCATGGTGTCTGCTCCTCCCGCTACTCTTCCTGTTTCGCTTGATTTTGAGACTTCTGTATTCAAGAAGGAGAGAGTTAACCTCGCCGGTCACGAAGAGGTTCGAGTTTCTTCAAACTTTTCACTCTACTCTGAGAAATCGACTATTATTTTAAATTTTTAAATTAATGGTTTTTTTTTGGTTGATTTGTTGCAGTACATCGTGAGAGGAGGAAGAGATTTGTTTCATTTGTTGCCTGAAGCTTTCAAGGGGATTAAGCAGATTGGTGTCATTGGATGGGGTTCACAGGTAAATTTTTTTTTGGTAATCTCAACCTAATTTTGCATGCATGTGACATGTTAGTTGAAAGTGTTTTTCTTTGAGTAAGTTTATTTGTTGCGGTTGGATTCAACTTTATAGTTTGGTATCTAAACATGTGTAGGTATCTAAACATGTATATTTTGGTATCTAAACCATTTTTGGGGAATATCTTATTTATTGTAAGACAGAAAGTGATACCTTTTGTGTTTGGAGATATTATTTTATTTTAGAAGGAATGTTCTGATACTGTCACAGTTCATAATTTTAATACAATTGCTATTTTTGTGCTACGTTCATCAGGGACCTGCTCAGGCTCAGAATCTACGTGACTCTCTTGTTGAAGCAAAGTCTGATATTGTGGTTAAGGTGATTCTGCAATTTTAGTGTTTTGGTTTATTATGTTGTTTTGATATATTGATATATGATTGTAAGCTGTAAAGGATTTTTACTAGCATTGATCTCTCTCTGGATCCTGTTAGAATAATACATTTGTCTATCAATGTTTACAGGTTGGACTCAGGAAAGGTTCTAGTTCCTTTAATGAGGCCAGGGATGCTGGATTTAGTGAGGAGAAGGGAACTCTAGGTGACATATGGGAAACTATTTCAGGCAGTGATCTTGTATTGCTGTTGATTTCTGATTCTGCACAGGTTAGTATATTCATGTCAATGCTCCAGAAATCTGTCGACTCTTTTGGTAATGTCTCCATTGTCCACTATTAATTACTTAGATTGATTTTGATTACTTTCTGTTGGTTTTTTTAATATTGTCGTTGATTATCAAGAATGCTTCCAATCATTTTGTATTGTTTTCCACCGCCAAGTATGATCACGTCTGTCGTATATTACTCAGAATCAGACATATATAATCAATGTTATGGAATAAATTAAAGAAAGATGTATTACTTTTTTGTTTTAAATTGAATGGATGTTTTTCGGACGCAGAACATTTTTTTAAATAATTAACTTGTAATTTGCATTTTTTTTCTTATATTTTCCACTGGAACAATTTGATCTGGCTTTGTATGTGTACAGGCTGTGTCATGCTGCTGTGCTTTTGCAGTTTTCTAACATTTTGCATCTCTTCACAGTTTTCACTCGAGGTCCCTATCAATAACTTTAAAATTTGTTCTTTAACACAGGCAGATAATTATGAGAAAATATTTTCCCACATGAAGCCAAATAGCATACTTGGGCTGTCCCACGGTTTTCTTCTTGGCCACTTGCAGTCAATTGGACTTGATTTTCCCAAAAATTTCAGTGTAATTGCAGTGTGTCCTAAGGGGATGGGTCCTTCTGTAAGGAGGCTTTACGTACAAGGCAAAGAGATAAATGGTGCTGGAATTAATTCAAGTTTTGGAGTCCACCAGGTAAACTTCCCTCTATCTTAATTTGTATTCCTTCCCTCATCAACGTGCTCTTGCCCATATTATTTTATTTGATGAATTGGTAATTTACTTTACTGGGAGGCTAAACGTAATATCATTGGATGCAGGATGTTGATGGTCGGGCTACTAATGTTGCTTTGGGGTGGTCTGTTGCCCTTGGTTCTCCTTTCACATTTGCCACTACATTAGAGCAGGAATACAAGAGTGACATCTTTGGAGAGAGAGGTATGCAGTTGCTTCTTGAAATGCCTTGATATTGTCCTTTGAAGTCTTTTTGCATTACATAACTTTACTTTTATGGTTTACAGGAATTTTACTGGGTGCCGTTCATGGAATTGTTGAGTCCTTGTTTAGAAGGTACACTGAAAATGGAATGAGTGAAGATCTTGCTTATAAGAACACTGTTGAGTCCATTACAGGAGTAATATCTAAAACCATCTCAACTCAGGTTGCGATCTCTTCCTTATATCCACTAACTTCTCGTCTCTTTGATTTTTTTCCCTTTCAACTTGAATATGGTGGACTTATGAGTTGTGATCTAAGCATTGCTCTTTTTGGTTGGATAGGGCATGTTGGCTGTATACAATGCTTTATCTGAAGATGGAAAGAAGGAATTTGAGAAAGCATACAGTGCTTCCTTTTATCCCTGCATGGAAATTTTGTATGAGTGCTACGAGGATGTGGCCAGCGGTAGTGAGATCCGCAGTGTTGTTTTGGCCGGTCGTCGATTTTACGTAAGTTCATATTTATTTCCCATTTATAGTTGGCCTTTATATGGAGGACTTCAACTTATTCCTGTGTTTTACAGGAGAAAGAGGGTCTGCCTGCATTTCCCATGGGTAAAATTGATCAGACTCGGATGTGGAAGGTTGGTGAACGCGTTCGATCTACAAGGCCAGCAGGTGATCTAGGCCCTCTATACCCATTTACCGCTGGTGTCTTTGTGGCATTGATGATGGCCCAGGTTTGTATCTTTGTTATCACTTTTTTTGCTCGAATATTGGTTGTTGATATAAAATTGTTACAACATATGTTTCCTGCATCAAGTAGTATTTATTTTATTGTTAAGGTTTGGAAATTTTTTTAAATTAAAATCATCTTTAATGTGAGGTAGGCTTGTATTCGCCCTTGACTTTTTATGGATCTCGCACTTGTAATTACATCAAGGGCGAACACATGTAGTTGCTCATTCTAGAAAAAAGCTCAACTTAGAATACCTTTTCCCATGCTTTTGAATTGAAAAGCTGTAAGTCACCCATAAAAGACAGCATGATTTTTTTTTTAAAAAGATTTCCTATCTTTTTATTCATTTTTCTTGCTTAATCATTTGTGGTTTAATTGACACATAAAACTGACCTTATTTTGAATTTCTTTATAACAATTTCCAGATTGAGGTCTTGAGGAAGAAGGGGCATTCTTACTCTGAAATCATTAATGAGAGTGTGATCGAGTCTGTCGATTCTTTGAATCCATTCATGCATGCTCGTGGTGTTTCTTTCATGGTTGACAACTGCTCAACCACAGCAAGGTTGGGTTCAAGGAAATGGGCTCCTAGATTTGATTACAATTTAACTCAGCAGGCCTTGGTGGCAGTAGACAGCGGAGCTCCTATCAACCAGGACCTGATCAGCAACTTCGTGTCAGACCCAGTGCACGGAGCTATTCAAGTTTGTGCTGAACTAAGACCCACATTAGACATTTCAGTGCCTGCAGATGCAGACTTTGTCCGCCCTGAGTTGCGCCAGTCTAGTAACTAGAATGTGAACTAATTATGGCTTTTCTTGAGTTGATTCCCTATCAGAAATCCCACAGAATAGCAACTATTGTGTGAAGTGAGTTATAAAATGTTTGGTATGGAAGTTTTGTATGATCACTTTGTAGTACTAAGTTTGATTTTAATGAGGAATGTTGCTTGATGATGATATATTATGACGAGTTAATAAATAATGTTCACGAATCTTTTTGGTTGTCATTGAAGCGTTGAATTAATTTACTGATGATTTTCAATGCTGTTCCAGTACATTGATATCTATTCTATATACCTTAAAATAATACTTCTGCAACCTTATTGGTAATGGTAGAAAATATTTCAGTCATTTCTATCAGAATCACAAATTGATATTCTCATCTATATTGTCTATTTTTTAATCTAAAAGCTAACAAAATGCATGCTTGAAACTTGAAAGATATAAAAAAGTAGTGATTTTTGAACAAGTATAGAAAAAAACCTTGATACATTGATCATCTATCGATTAAAGTGATACTTGAAAGTTTATTTAAGTTTATATTCGTCATTTGAATAAATTTATAAAACATAGCTTGTGTTGTTGAGTTCTTTTTAGTTTACATCAACGTACTCACTATAACTCATAAATATCCTCACTAATATAACTTATCAATATCCAATAAAAGCTTATCAAAGTTGTAAAAAAATGCTTATCGAAGTGATTAGTTAAGTGTTTAATTAAATTGATTAACAAAACGTATTATAAATTTTAGACTAATGTTACTTTAGGCTATGTTTGGGAGTTTGAAGGGGAGGGGAGGGGAATGCTTCCAAAAACAAAATTTTAAAAAAATGTAGGAAAATATTTGACAATTTTTGAAAAAATGAATTTGTTTAGAATGATAAAAGAGTTATTATCATTACTAAATTTTTAATTTTCAAAATAGTATAACAACCTAAAAGATATTTGGAAAATTTAGGTAAGCCCTTCAAAACCCTTCAAAACCCTCCTTCAATACAATTTTTGAGTTCCCCCATTTTATGGGGTTTTTGGTGTTATGAATAAACTCAAACCCTCCAAAACCCTCCTACACAAAATCTTTTTATCATTTTCACCCAATTCCTCCTATTTTTCAAAGCCTTCCCCTCCCTTCCCCTCCAAACTCTCAAACATAGCCTTAATGACAAATTTTGACTCTGCCAAAATCCAAGCGGCTCAAGAGAGAAACATAAGAACATGCAAGTTATAAAGAAGATTTTACAAAATTAGAAAAATAAATAAAAGAAAGAAAGTAATTAAAGAAAAATGTTGTGAAATTAAAAGATCCAACTACAATAGTACTGTTGTGAAGTCTTCTGATAATAAACTTACTACAAGTATTGATGCGTCAGTACTTTCTCATTGTGAAGTCTCATAATATCAAACTTATAGTATAAACTTACTAATAGTACTGTTGTGAAGTCTTCTGATAACTAACACGGAAATAGTCTCTACCACTACACCACTGAACCCTATGTATCCAAAGCAAGTCTAAAACATAACCGTCACCAAACAGAAACTGAACCAACATTCGAGACCCGCCTAGACTGTTGTTATCACCATGTTAACAACTGGTCCCCGAAGCTCTGCCGCCACCGACTAGACTCCACCTGCCGCTGACCAGACTCCGCCAGAGCTTTGCCACTATTCGTCTGAGGATTGCCACCCGCCATAGTTTCGTCTGCTGTCATCTACCAGACTCCGACCGGCGTCATTCTGTGTTGTTTTTCATGATTATAATTTTTGACGAAACATGCTTTGAGACAAAACCTGGAAAATATGTTTCAACACTTTCAGAAATTAGAACTACAAAATAAGTACAGAAGGATTGCGGTCGGAGTTTGGCTGGTGGCGGTGGCTGGAGTCCGACTGATGACGGCGACAAAGCTTCGACGGTCAGTCGTTGGTGCAATGGTGGCAGTGGTCCAGTTAGGTCTTAGTCTGAGTCGATTTGATTCGAAGATATGTTCGGTGATGAGTCGTGTTTTGAGTCTATTTTGGATCTGTAAAGTTTGTGTTGTTATAAATATGTATCACTATCACTTTTGTTACTTAAGGGAATAAGACAAAAGGAAGATATGGTAATCCTAGTTAGAGAGACAATGTTATAAATTTTTTGGGGTGTATTCTTGAATTCAAGAGATCTTTGGAGGTATATAAGGGGATTAAGAAATTCTAAATACTTTGAGTTTGTGTGATTTATATATATATATATAGAGTTTGAAATATTGAGAAACACGTACTAGGGTAAAAAATATGGTTTGTTCTAGATAACTTGAGCAACTATTTTATTGTAACTCATTTGTAATCTCTTGTAATAATTTTGAAATTATGTGTTTGCAGGTATAATCAGGAAGTGATCAAAGCCTGTAGATAGGCACAATGTGCTTGGCTCTGATAACATCATGATTTTGATGATGACAACACCTGAAGCTGTAATAGTTATTAAAATGATCCTAATGACAACAAAGCATGAAGACAAGCAAGTACTAAAGCAAGCAATCAAAGATGCACAAGATGGTTGATCAAGCTATTAATCCGAATCAAGCCAAAGAATTAGGGTTTTATGATACCAGTGATATTCTCGGAAGATGGCGTCTGACTTGAAAATATCTCAAGCCTTAACCACAAGAAGATTCAAGTGAAGTTCTTATATGACTGGTATATCCGGCAAAATGACATGAAGCTTCAGAGTGTGAAAGAGAAGAAGTGTGAAAGCTCGTCCGGTCATGTCTAATTGGGTGGTCAATGTTTTGTAAAAACACAAGGGAGCTTTTGGAAAGAGAAAAGGGGTGATGCACTGATAGTGTAAAATATTTTTACACTGTAAACCAATCATCACTCATGTATCCAATTAAACCATCTTTTTATTTAAAAAAAACTTAATGACATGACACATTTATGATTTTCTATTGGATGACGGTGTAAAACTATTTTACACGGTCAGTGCATTACCTTTTAACTCAAATAAAGCCACCTAAAATGTTTCTGTCTTTTTCTTAATAGATTAGGGCAAGTTTTTGAACTATTTAATCTATTAGAACCAATGTTTAATCAATTAGATAAGGGAGAAACATGTCTATAATCGATTATGATAATTTTTGAATGAATGGTAACGACTCTCTATTACAACCTTTTAATTTGGATAGTATTAAGTGATTATTTCATGTTCCTAATCGACTAGCTAATTGACTAGGATATTAATTTTGCCAATGGACTGTTTTAATAACCGTTCATTGACCTATAAATAGAGACACTCTCCTTCATTTATTTCTTACCTTCCTCTATCTCAACCTCTCTATTAATTATTTCTCATCCTCTTACGTATTTTTAGCTATAACACTTTGAGAAACAATTTTGAGTTTAGCGAGAAAGTTGTTCAAAGAAAAATTTCTCATTTGATTTTTTAATTTAAAAACCGACTAAATGCATGCTTAAAACTTGTTTATTGAGATACAACATATGAAAATAGAACAGTAGTACTTATTAGTTTAAATCCAAAAACACATGCCAAATTTGTTTGCATTTGTGATATCAATTTGACAGTCCTGTATTTTCAGAAGATTTCAACTATCTTTTTATTAGCTCAGGAGATTTTGACATTACTTTAACATTTCTCCTATATATTTATGAGTTGTATTTTATTCCAAAAATCGAAATCAATGTTACCTGAATGACAAGTTTTGAGTTTGTTAAAAGTCCTGAGTTGTAATAAGAGGAAACCAGAAACACTCTGTAACAAGAAACCGTGATTGATGCAGCTAATAGAAGATAAATGCACAACCAATCATAATTTAGTTTGATTTACAGAGTTTGGGTAACATAAGTACTTGAGTTTAATATTTAAGCAGTAGGGTAAGATGCTTGCATTGCAATGCCACACAGTCCTTCAGCAGCATCAACTCCCATTTGCATTCTAATGTATCCTTCTTCACCCCAATCTGTTCCCCATGAGTTTTTAACCAACCAATATTTGGTTCCATCACTATCCACACCATAACCCACAGCAGTGACGCCATGATCCAACTCAGTTCCACATGAACCAGTAAACACACCACTTTTGTAAAATTGAAAGTCGGATCCACTAGCATCGATGGCTACAGAAATTGGTTGATTTGCCACAGCTTTTTGCAGTGCCTGCTCATTGTTGGCAGGGACATCTTCATACCCGGTAATGGTGGCTGCTTGGGTGGATGCTTGATTTGCACTGCATGTTCCGTCAACACCTTGATAGGGGTATTGAGCTTCAGTGGTGAGTCCGTGATTTTGAATGATGAATTTGAAAGCATCATCCATAAGACCACCCTCACAACCTTGGTCCACACCTTTTGTGTCACAATCAACAAGTTCTTGTTCTGATAAAGAGACCAATTTTCCAGTACTCAATTGATGAATTCCTTCGGTTGCTGCAACAGCAGAGAATGCCCAACAACATCCTACAAAAGGTATATTGATATTAATTACAGTTTGAAAATAATTAAATTTAAAATTTGATAATACTGATTTGAATTCTTTATTTATTAGATAGACACTTACCACATTGGCCTTGATTCTTCACAGGTGTCACTGCTCCTTTCTTCCTCCAGTCAACCGTGGATGGAACCGCACTTGTATTTTCATACTTAAAAGTAGATGTTCTTGTGATTGAGGAGCACATATGCCCCTTGAATTTGTTTCTAGAAGCTGTGAATTCCTCGTTGGTGAGGTCTGCAAATTGATTAATGCCCAGTTTGTATGACTTGTTACTGTCAACATTGTTGGATGCTTCAATGTAATTCGCGTTTTCCGCAAATATTTTTAGACGGTTCTCCCTTTCTTGAGTGTCCTTATAGACTTTGCCATAGTAATTCATCCATTGCAGGTGTCTCTCATACATAGAGTCGTCTTGGAGAGTGCGAGAAGTGACTTGGAGAGCACACAATCCCAAGCAGAATATGAGTGTGAATGCAATGCCATGATATAATTGAATTTTAGCAGCCATGGTGTGTTGTGAGAAACAAGTGTTTTTGAGTTGATTAGTTAGCAGTTAAATGTGAGAAAGATGTGTTGTGTCTATACCCAATGATGTTTGTGGTATTTATAATAGGCAATTTTATGGTGAATTGAATATTAACATTTTGATAGTTTTCAATTTAAAGCTTAAAACAGGTTTATAGTCATGAGTATGCAGTTACGTAGTCGGGAGAAATGTCTGAATGAGAGATTCTCTATATGGACAAATAAGGGGCTTAATTACGTACAATGCTCTCAAAGGAAGGCTTGTGCGTTGGAAATATTTTGGATTATAAAAGTGAAGGTAGACCAGCAGTTTGTTTGAGACAATAATTATAAAAACCGTATCAACAAACTCCCCTCTCATGATAAAAACAACGTGAACGTTATTCTTACACCAAATCTTACATCTATACCGTATGTACGGACGTCAGTGTTCATGTACCAACGACACTGTTCATGTATGGACGAATACTATTCATGTACGGACGTTTATTTTTAATATCTGAACGTGCATTAACCAACTTCATTACTGTATTAACCAAGTTTTTACACTGCATTAATCAAGTTTGATGACTGTTAAAAAAATATTTTTAATATCTGGGTGTTGCATTAACCAACTTTATCACTGCATTAACTAAGTTTTTGCACTGCATTAACCAAGTTTGGTGATTGGTAAAAATTATTTTTAATACCTGGATGTTGCATTAACCAACTTCATTATTGCATTAACCAAATTTTTACACTGCATTAACCAAATTTAATGACTACTATAAAATATTGTTGGGTGTAAGTATTGGTGTATCAATAGCATTTCTCTAAAAGCAAATTAACTAATAAAGCGTATAATACATCAATCTACATTAATAGCAAATTAACCAATTGTAAAACAAATATCATAGTAGATATAAAGGAAATCAACCACATTCACATTCGTTACAAATTGAACAAATGTAAAACAAATTCACATTCTTTACAATATTGAAAAATTCTAATTATCTTAATGTAATAGACCATATTATTAAACTGTGCTATTTTGAACGATTTACTTAGGTATGAAACATGTGATAACATTCATTTTGTCAATATAATTGCTCCCAAAAGTAGGTGATTTTTGCATCGAATTGAGTTAACAATTCTTATATTATTTATTTTATGTATTTATTTTCCGTGTTCGGACAAGATACGACACATTCTGTCTCAAAGAACTTCATTGGAAAATTATCGTAAGCAAATATGTTAAGTAAGTTGTTCAAATATTATACGAGACATCTTGTCTTGAGCTGCTTATTTGGTGCGCAAGTTTTAATAGAGTGAGCCTCATGCTTTAAGGATTTGTTTTCTTTTGTGTTCAATTAAAGATTTGATTTTAAAGTGCGTAATTATGTAGAAAAGATTTATTTCGAATATATTTTTGGCAAGATTGAAATTCTTATTCATATCAGATTCATAATGAAATATATTTAATTCAATCAAAATTCATAATCAACATTATGAAGTTTGATATTTTATGCACTTTATGAAGTCCATCCGGGTTCACGCAAAAACCATACTGGAAATCTTATGCTTAGCAAATGTTGCTATTTAAGGAGGTGTTATCTGTTGTGAAAAGTGAAAACTCAGACCTTGCATAGTTAAGCTTGACATTTTTAGTTGTTATTGAGTTTTTGTGTTTTGGGTTGTAATACTCTATTACCGGGTTATCTTTTTAAGTTAGGAGAATAAAGTATCTGTGTTCCAATTGTGTTTCATCACTTCATTTATTTTTGTTATTGTAAAAACACTTAGGAGAGTCTATGAGTAAAAGTGAGAGGCGTTTCATATTCAGGAGGAACCTCTATCAAAATTCAACCATGTAACCATTCGACCTGGTGCTAAGGTCACTCATTATTAGTTATGAAAAGGAAGAAAACCAAATATGAAATACTTTCATATATTTGGTAGCAAGTTCTATATTCTTGCTGATAGAGAACAAAGACAAAAGTTGAATCCTAAAAATTATGAAGTCATCTTCTTGGGATATTCTATAAATAGTAAGACATACTGTGAATTTAGTAATAAAAAAAATCTATGATGAAAACCATAAATGTCATTGTTTATGACATCCAATATGAAGTTGTCCGCCAAGAAAAGGAGGATTGTGCTATTCTAGATCAACATGTATTACCAAATAATTCAGTAAAGAATACTAACATCATTCTTTCTGAAATTCTATTCTTCAGGGGAGAGATGTTGGACCAGATGTTAGAGCTGTCAAAATTGGCTAATTCATATAGGCCGATCCGCCAGGCCCGAAAAATTATAGGGCTTGGGCCTTAAAATTAGAGCCCATATTTTTCAGAGCCTTTTTAGCCCAACCCTAAAAAGCCCGCTACCCATTAGGACTAGCCCATATGGGCCGTAGGTAGCCCATTAGGTCCGCATAATTATAAAATTAAAAAAATACATTAATATTTATATTATCTTACTCCAAAATAGCATATTGATTTTTCTCACTTCACTAAATTTTATCTCTATTTTATTCAATCTTTCTCTTTTAAATATTATACATTAATATAATCAACTTTTTTTCATCGTATTATATTAGTTTTTCTCTTATAATAAATATTCAAGTATTATTTTATACAGTTTGGACATATATTGCATTTAAAAACACATTATAGTATTTATAAGAGATAATATAGTACTTAAAAATGTATTATGTTTAAAATAGCATAATTTTTAATTTTATTTATAATAAATATTATGGAGTTTTATTTTAATTTTTTAAAATAAAAAAAACATTTAGGGCCGGGTAGCCCGAAACCCATCTAGAGCCGGGCCCGGGTAGCAAATTTTGAGCCCATATTACACAGGGCCTTTTTGGCCTAGCCCTAAAAAGCCCAGGGTCCGCCAGAGCCGACCCGTTTAGGACCGAGTAGTCCATATTGACAGCTCTAGTTGTCTGGGACAACTTGTCCAACTTGTTAAACCAGATTTAGCACACTATAACAACAACAATAAGATAAGGTAAAATCAATAAAGAACAAAATAAAATTGGTAATCCAGTTCAATGCAAACCACACCTATATTTGGGGGCATCAAACCCAAGAAAGAAAATCCACTATTCTATATAATTAATACAAAGTGTTTTAGATGAACAAGCCCATTGTTCAATGCCTCTCTTCTTAAATCTACCATAGTGTCATTCTATTTAGGACTCCCCCTAAATATGAGAACCTCCTTTAACTTTCTCTCAATCACTAATCTCAAATGATCAACATCAATAAACACAATGATGAATATTGAATTACAACGCAACTAAACAAACAAACTACTATGCCTTATGGATGGAGCAATAACGTGCTGTAAAATTAACACAAACAAATACTGAACCTAAAACACAAATTATCTGTTGTGAAAACTCAGACCTTGCATAGTTAAGCTTGACATTTTTAGTTGATATTGAGTCTTTGTGTTTTGGATTGTAATACTCTATTACTGGGTTATGAAAAACGGAAAAAAGATGCAAAATAGCAAGTTTCAGGTTGTCATGACGGGTACATCCAAACAATGACGCCCATCACCCCCATTCAGTAGATGATCGTCAGTTAGCCAAGAGAAAAAGAGGAGTGAGTGTTCAACGACCATGACGGGAAGGTCGTCTCCCTTGTTGACTCCCGTCATGGCCTGGAGATTTATATCCCAACTCATCACATAATGGTGGGAAGTCCGTCAACCTCGCTGATACCCGCCATGACACACAAACTCAGTTTTTCATATTTTTCTCAACCAACTGCTCCACAATCTCAACCCTGTTTTGCATGATTTTTGCATGTTTTGAGACATTTTCGGAGTTTGAATTTGCCTATAAATATTCTAGTAATGCATTGTAAAAGGGGTCCAAGCTTTATTTTTGCACTAAATTTACTAGTTAGCGCACAAAGATCCCACATTGGGGTGTTTATGCAAAAAAAAATTCTGCGCTTGGAACATTTATCTTGTAGCTATTTTCAATTCTGCTAGCGATGTTTTATCATTTTCTCCATTGCTGTTTCAAATTCTACTGATGTATCGGATCAAATGTCTCCATTATGTGCAATTAATTTATGCAAGTTTCAATTTTTATTCACTTTCGAGGTTCTTTTTCTTTGCTGAATTTTATTATGTATGCAATATCTTCATGTTATTTAAGTGCTTAGTACATATTAGAGTTTGACCAAACTCATCCTTAAAAAACCGATTGGTAAGATGAGGAGTGTCACTCTATATAAACTCTTTTCAATGCTCTATATTCAACTAATGTGAGACTTTAGGATCTCCCTAATATACCCCCTCACGCCCAACATTCTATTTGGGCTTGGTGCGTGAATATTAACGGTGGGCGGTCCATGATCCGATTAATAGACTCTGATACCATATTAGAGTTTGACCTAACCCATCCTTATAAAACCGGTTGGTAAGGCAAGAAGTGTCACTCTATATAAATTCTTTTCATTGCTCTATCTCCGACCAATGTGAGATTTTAGGATCTTCCTAATAGTACACCATGTTCGAATAAACTAGTATATGGTCTGAAACTTGAAGACTGTTTATCGGTAAAATTCATACAAAATGCTTAATTAATTTATTATATTGAGAATAAGTTGTTGTTTTGCAATATCTATTTTTAATTATTAGGGTTAAATAAGTTTTTGGTCCTTATAAAATTACCAAATTTCGTTTTAAGTCCCTTCAAATTTTTCCTTCAAATTTCAGTCCCTACAAAATTTTCCGTTTAAAAAAATGGTCCCTGACGTTAAAAGCCACTAACGGCTGCTGACGTGTCAAGACAGGTGGAAATTTTTTAAACCATTTGTTAATTGTTTTAATCCAGCGTGTACAGGGACAATCCACCCTTATCTTTTCCTCTTCTTCTTCTTCTGGTCCCTCTTCTCTCTCAAGACTTCATCGTGGTCCCTCTTCTCTCATCCTTTCTTTGCCTTTTCATTCAAGTGGTCCCAACAACGACAACTCCTGGTTTTGAGTGCTCCGGTCCCAAAAAACGACAAGGTAAGTCCCACTTTCTCATTCTATTGTTTAATAATTGCAAGATTTCTGTCTTGAATCTTGTTTAGGGTTGGTTGTTCCTTGCATGCCATATACCATTGTTTAGGGTTTTATTTTGTTGTCAACTCACTGTCTGATATACCATTGGTTAACTTGAAATGTGTAGGGAATGGGGTTATTTAAGGTTGTCTTTTTTACCAAAGGAAAATTTGTAAGAGATGAAGGGGTAACATATGAAGGGGGCGATGTTTTTGCTATAGCTGGTCAGTACCCAGATTTCTGGTCATATTTTGAAGCATGTGATTTACTTAAGGCTTTGGATGCTTCATTTATAAAGGAAGATGTGAAAATGTGGTGGAAGTCCGAACATGGCTCACTTGAAAATGATCTAAAACCACTTGTTAATGATGAGGATGCAACATTGTTAGCTATGTGTGCTGAGGAGACAAAGTCTGATATTGAGATAAGAGAGGTCCTGAAATCTTGCCAAAGACCACTGACCCTGAAATCTTGCCACCTAGTTAGCTAACAAATGGCCAAAGACCACTGACCCTGAAATCTTGCCACCTAGTTATAAGAGAGGTCCTGGCAGACCAAAGAAATTGAGAAGAAGAGAGCCTGATGAAGAAAGTCAAACAAGGTGGCAAAGGACTAACACAAGTCATAGGTGCAAGATTTGCTTTGAATATGGACATAACAAAAGGACTTGTAAGAAAAACAAACAGCTAGCAGTTGTTGTTGGTGAAGTACCAAGAGATGTACCAAGAGATGTACCAACAGGTGTTGCACCCACCCAAGGAAGCCAAACACCTAATGTGGGAACTTCTGGAGTCAAAAAAAGGGTAAGTAATACAACTAAATTGGTTACAGTTATTTTGGTTGATTTTCTTACAATTAAATTGGTTGCAGGCTTCTGTGCAAGTAGGTGGGAAATCAAAGAAGTCAAAGTCTACTGCAAATGTAGGAGGGAAATCAAAGAAGTCAAAGTCTACTGCAAATGTAGGAGGGAAATAAAAGAATTCAAAGTCTACTGCAAATGCACCAACTTCTGTGCAAGCTAATGATGTGCCACAACATGAAGCTGTAAGTGAGAATCAATTTTGTGATGTGCAAGCTGAAGATGTGCCTCATAGCAATGAGAATCAAGCTAATGATGTGCAAGCTGAAGATGTGCCTCATAGCAATGAGAATCAAGCTAATGATGTGCAAGCTGAAGATGTGCCTCATAGCAATGAGAATCAAGCTAATGATGTGCAAGCTAATGATGTGAAAGCTAATGATGTTCAACCTGAAGATGTGCCTCATAGCAATGAAGATGTGCCTCATTCACAAAACACTGTCAGTTCAGCTGAGGCAATGAAAATGTATTGTGGAATTGATCCTGATGAATTGGAGGCCTTGTTAGATGATGAGGAAATACTTGATATTGCACCATTGAGAATTGATACTAGTCCTGTCAAGAGTAAAAGATCTGGTCCCAAGACCTTTATTGGGAAATGCCCCAAGGTTCCAAAACCTGTCAAACCATCCATTGCTCCAAAGGTGTCCAAAGCTGCCAACAAGTCAACTATGTCAACTAGGAGTGACCCTGAAAGTTTGTAACAAGTGGTGATATACCTTGGCATGCTATGTTTATAAACCATTGTTAACTGTTTTTTTGTCTTAACAGGTGAAGGTAATGATATCACCAAGGAAAAAGTCCAATCTTGCTGCATCTCCAATTAGAAAGAGTGATAGACTAAGGACTTTGAAGACAAAAAATATACAGGGGCCTGGAAGGGATCAAAATGATCCATTTGTAATTCCTGAGGAAGACTCTACTGTGAGCAGTGCTAGTGGGAGAAAGCCATGGGCTGACATCCAAAAGAGCTTGACTCAGTGATCCAAAATTGTCCTACTGTTTTGTTATTTACTTTGAAACATTTTTGTGATGTATTATGAACCACTTTTGGATATATCTCTTTTGTTTTGTACTGAATCTAAGATGTATCATGAACCACTCTTATGTTATCAGTTGCTTTGGTTTTTCATTTATGTGTATCATAACAAACAAAATTGAAACAAGAACTACATTGTATTTCATTAAACAAGAACATCAAGCAAGAACATCAAACAAATACATCAAACAATGAACATAACCAAACTACATTAACAAGTGTTCACAAGCCTAAACAACTCAGTAATTACACTTGAACACAAAATACAAATTAATCATAAAGGACACAACAAGAACCAACATCTTTATTTTTCCATGAAATTCCAATATTTTCAACTTGGCCTTTAAGTTCTTGTTCTTCTTCCTTGCATCCTCATACAATGACTTCATATATCCCACAGATTCCATGACTTCAAACTCTGAATTCCTAATGGTAAGATCTTCATTTCCAGAATTTTCACCAACATCTTCAGCCCATATGAATAGATTACAAGTATCAGCATTCTTCCAGTAAGGACATCTCCAAAACAACCTCCCCTTATTTGGTCCATTGTTACATTGATACATCACCATCCGAGCTTGACACCCACAAAACCTACCACCAAATCGCGATTTCACTGAAACAGACGACATAGGTCACGATGAACGAAGAAGAACTAAAACGAAAGAACGAAGACGAAGCACAAAGTGACACTGAATGAGGAATTAGGGCAAAAGAAGAAGATGAGGAATATAGGTCACGATGGAGGCAGAAGATGAAGAAGAGGAATTAGGGCAAAGGAATGATGAGTGGTCCCTTTAATAACACGCTGGATTAAAACAATTAACAAATGGTTTAAAAAATTTCCAACTGTCTTGACACGTCAGCAGCCGTTAGTGGCTTTTAACGTCAGGGACCATTTTTTTAGACGGAAAATTTTGTAGGGACTGAAATTTGAAGGGACTTAAAACGAAATTTGGTAATTTTATAGGGACCAAAAACTTATTTAACCCTAATTATTATACTTACTACAAAAGTAGAAGCATAGCGATACCAGTTACGTATTGAAAGACTAGAACTGGTATCTGACATTGTTATTCAAATGTTTAATTTCAAGGTAGCGAAAACATCTTGAAGTAAACTGATTTTTTATTTTCAACTTGTCAAGAATTTTAAATACGATAATTTCACTGCGAAAGCCGATTTTTAACTTATTTAGGAATTCAGTGACCCACCAACGAAAGTGGGCGTCGCCATTTGTTGAATAATTTCTACAAATTAATCTTTATTCTCATTATAATAAATGGTTTATTTTTTATGAGTAGATTTGGTAGATGGAAATTGTTGTTTTGTTCCCTTACAAATTATTTGATTAATTTAATCTGATTTATTACTTTTTATTACACTTTTGCGTAAAACCAACCATTTGAGCTGCCTTAGCTAAACATAGGAGCGATAAATCGCGATAGTTGTAATTAGTATATGTGGATTCGACAAATCTTTTATATTACACCGATATAGCCGTATACTTGCGGCCTACCAAATTTTTGGCATTGTTACCGGTGACCAAATTCTGCAATATCGCGATTCTATTGTTATGCGTATTAACTAAGGCAATTTTTTGTTTTTAATTAATTTTTCCCCACTTTCGGTTGTATGTGAAGAACCCGGAGCACCGAGAATCTAGCCTAACTGATCAACAAAATCAAACGCTACCTACGTGCTAGGCGCCGATTACAATAAATCCAACGAGAAATGATGGAAAACGATAACCGTCCGCTTAAGGATTTGGTTGTGCCCTCTATGAGGATCCCCATTCAATTATTGTTTGCCCTGCGATTACAACAAATAAATTTGAACTTAAACCCTCTCTGCTACAAATAGTACACTCGAACAATTCTCCGCTAACCTGACAGAGGATCCAAATTTTTACCTCACTGTCTTTGTGCAGTTTACTGGCACACTCAAAAGAAATGGTGTCGATCCTGAAGCCACTCAACTGTATTTATTCCCATTCTTCCTCAGGGGCAGAGCCAAAGCATGGCTACAATCCCTACCGTAAAATTACATTACGACATGGAATGAACTAAAAAAAGTGTTCGCCACTAATATTCCCCATCGAGCAAAACAACACAACTTAAAAACCAAATAACCTTCTTCCTGCAGGTAGATGGTGAATCGCTCTTCAAAGTGTGCGTGCAATGTAAGGAGTTGATGAGAGCATGCCCATATCACGAGTTATAGAAGTTGCTAATAATTTATACATTCTACAATGGTCAACTTTATAACACGAGAAGGACCATTTATGCTGCTGCAAGAGGGGCTATAATGAATAAATCTTTCAATGAAGCATATGACCTTATCAAAAACATGGATTAAAACCACTACTAGTAGGGGAATGAATGTTCTCCCGTAGAGAAAACACAACCGAGAGGAGGAATGTACAAAGTTAGCAAATTTGATCATATGAACGCTAAAGTAGATGCCATGTTTAAAAAGTTAGACAACTTAAGCATCAACCCCACGACTATCATAGCTGCTATGACTCCCAATTACAAAATCTATGGAGCCCTTGGACAATTACTATTGAGTGTGAACTATTAGTCAAACTATGGGAATAATTAGTCAAATCTAATTATGGCAAGATACAACATTAGTAAGGAACAATAATAGGAATAACATAGCTTATGGCTGTAACTCTAACAATTGGTATCATAGCCTATAATGGCTTCTTCTAGTGGATCGGTCAAGGTCGGAAAATATGAAATTGAAAAGTTCAATGGAAAAAATGATTTTTCCTATTGGAGGATGCAAATGAAAAATCTGCTTATATCACAAAAGTTACATAAGGCGTTAGCGGGGAAAGAACAAAAACCTGTGAGTATGAAGGATGAGGATTGGGAAAAGCTAGATCTTGAAGCACAGGCAGCCATAATCTCATGTCTTGAGAGGGATGTTGCATTCTTGGTAAATGAAGAATCAACAACTGCTGGCGTGTGGGCAAAGTTAGAGAATAACTTTATGGTGAAAACTCTAACAAATCAGATCTATTTAAAATCTAGATTATATACATGCAAAATGGAGGAAGACACCTCAATTCGGGATTATGTCAATAAGTTTGATAGGATTATATCAGACTTGAAAGATATAGGAGTGAAGATTGATGATGAAGACCAAGCACTTATGTTGCTTCTTTCATTGACCAAGAAGTATGAAAATCTAGTTCAAACATTGATGCTTGTGGGTGATACTCTAACCATGGATGAGACTAGAACATCGCTATTAGCGGATGATCTTCGAAAGGTTGCTAATAGTGGAATGTCTGGTAATGGTGGAGAAAATAACGAGCAGACACAAGGATTGTTTGCTAGTAGGGGGCGGAACAATGAAAGAGGAAGGGGAAAGGGCGGGAAGTCTAGATCAAAATCTAGAGCTCCTGCAGAAAGAACATGCTTTAAATGTGGCGAGCTTGGGCACTTTAAAGCAAATTGTCCAAATAAGAGAGTATTATTCAAGAAGTATACCAACAACGAAAACAACTCCAGAGGTAAACAACAAGATTTGCAGGAGGCGAGTTATGTCTCAAATGGCGAGGATGATTGCGTCTCAGTTTCAGAGCAAGACCATGATATCTCCAAAAGATGGATGCTTGATGCAGGAGCTTCACACCATATGTGCCCAAATAGGAAGTGGTTTACTACATACCAAAGCGCAGACGGTGGTACAGTTTTAATGGGGAATAACCATGCCTGTAAAATTATAGGGTATGGTACAATTCAAATTAAGATGCATGATGGAGCAGTAAGGACTTTGAGGAATGTGAGACATGTCCCTAATTTGCGGAAAAACATTATTTCTCTTGGTGTATTAGAAGAAAATGGTTGCAAAATAATCTTGGAAATGGAGTCTTAAAGGTTGTTCGTGGTTTGTTGGTTGTGATGAAGGGGGTTCGTCATAAGAATCTTTATTCTCTTGTGGGGGAAACTGTCACGAGTGATTTGGCAGTTGGGATCAATAAAAGTAAAGACTAGACGGAAAGTACGAGGATGTGGCACATGCGCCTTGGGCATATGTCTGAAAAGGGTCTATCACTGCTTGGTGAGAAAGGTTTGCTGAAGAACATGGAAAAGCTATGCATGGAATTTTGTGAACATTGTGTGTTTGGTAAAGCACATAGGTTGCGGTTTTCTACAAGCAAACATAAAAGCAGGGGGATATTAGACTATGTGCATACTGACGTTTGGGGTCCGGCTCCAATTACTTCTAAGGGTGGTTCCAGGTACTTTGTTACATATGTTGATGATCATTCAAGGTATGCTTGGATATATTTTCTTAAGCATAAAAATGAGGTATTTGATTTTTTTTAAATTTTGGAGAGCAGTGGTTGAGAACAGAATGGGTAGAAAGTTGAAAACTCTGCGATTGGATAATGGTACAGAGTATACAGATGGAGCTTTCAAGAGGTTTTGTGATCAGTAAGGCATTGTTAGACATTGGACGGTCAGAGGTACACCACAACAGAATGGAGTTGCGGAAAGACTGAACCGTACACTTCTTGAGAAAGCAAGGTGTATGCGCTCTAATTCTGGGCTAGATCGAGAATGGTGGGCAGAGTCGGTTGCTACAGCTTGTTATGTAGTAAACAGATCCCCACATTCTAGTTTAAGTGGAGACACGTCCTATAGGGTATGGTCAGGTGAACATGCGGATTATGAAAGACTGAAAATATTCGGATGCACAACCTATTATCACGTCAAGGATAACAAACTTGATACCAGAGCCAAGAAAGCTATCTTTCTAGGATATGCAAAAGGGGTCAAAGGCTATCGTCTTTGGAGTGTAGAAGATTATAAGTTTGTGATCAGCAGGGATGTTACATTTGACGAAAAATCTTTGGTAGCTTTGTCAAAAGCTATTAAACCTTTTGATGGTGATGTGACGATGTCAAATAAGCAAGTTATTGAGATAGAGTCTGAAGACCAACCAGATTCTAGTCATGGTCGGGTGGAGAATCCTATCGCTAGTGAAGACGAGGAAGAGGATGAACATGATCATGAGGAGGTTCAGCAGGAAAATACACATGTGTTACAACAACAACAAGAATCTTTGGATGCCACTAGGCCAAAGAGAAATTATAAACCAGTTCAGAAGTTTGGGTCAGACAAACCTCTTAGGCATTATGGACAGGTTAACTTGGTGGAATATGCACTCTCAGTTGAAGATGATGAGCCGGTCACCTTCAAGAAAGCTATCAAAGACAAAGATAGAGAGAGTTGGTTGGTTGATATGGAGGAAGAGATGAAATCTCTTCATAAGAACAAGACATGGGAGGTGGTCCCATTGCCTGTAGGAAAGTCTGTTATCGGTTGTAAGTGAGTGTATAAAAGAAAATAAGATCATACTAAGTTGGGTGGTACAAGATATAAGGCTAAACTAGTGGCCAAGGGGTTTGCACAAAAGGAAGGAGTTGATTACAATGAGATATTTTCTCCGGTGGTGAAACATCTATCCGGGTGCTATTAAGTTTAGTAGCTCATGGTGATCTTGAGCTGGAACAACTAGATGTGAAGACAACCTTCTTGCATGGAGACTTAGATGAGGAGATATATATGCATAAACCCGAGGGATACAAGGTTGAGGGTAAAAAGGGTTAGGTATGTCGCTTGAGGAAATCACTTTATGGGTTGAAACAATCTCCTAGACAGTGGTACAAGCGATTTGATTCCTTTATGATAAAACAAGGTTACTCTAGAAGTAGTTATGACAGTTGTGTCTATATTCAGAAGCTTCTTGAAGGTGATTATATCTACCTATTATTGTATGTCGATGACATGCTTATTGCTTCAAAAAGCAAGGTGGAGATAGATACGTTGAAATTTAAACTTGGTAAAGAGTTTGAGACGAAGAATTTGGGCGCTGCAAAGAAAATATTGGGTATGGAGATTAGAAGAGAGCGGATAAACCAGAAACTGTTCTTGAGTCAAAATGGCTATTTAGAACGAGTTGTTGAAAGGTTCGGACTGAAAGGTGCTAAGTCAGTGGTTACTCCATTAGCTCCACATTTTAGGCTTTCTGGTAATCAATCTCCCACTACAACAGAAGATAAGGCATACATGGAAAATGTACCTTATGCTAGTGCAGTTGGCAGTTTGATGTATGCTATGGTGTGTACACGTCCAGATATTTCACAAGCGGTAAGTGTTGTCAGTAGGTTCATGGCGAATTCGAGAAAGTCACATTGGGAAGCAGTGAAATGGATTTTGAGGTACTTGAAAGGTACCATTAACGCCAGTTTGTGTTTTGGTGGAGATACATGTCAAATAAGCGGGTTTGTTGATTCAGATTATGCTGGTGATCTAGATAGACGATGATCTACTACTGGTTATGTGTTTCAAATACATGGTGCTCCAGTTAGTTGGCGGTCGATGTTAAAGTCCACAGTGGCACTCTCAACTACGGAAGCTGAGTACATGGCGGTAGCAGAAGGAGTAAAGGAAGCATTGTGGCTAAGGGGTCTTCTAGATGATTTGGGTATGAAACAAGAATGTGTAAGAATGAGTTGTGATAGTCAAAGTGCGCTGCATTTGGCAAAGAATCAAGTTCATCATGCTCGGACCAAGCATATTGATGTAAGATATCATTTTGTACGAGATGTCGTAGAAGAAGGACATATTTCTCTTACAAAGGTACATACTAATGATAACCCAGCTGACATGTTAACCAAGGTTGTATCAGGTAGCAAATTTCAACACTGTTTGAACTTGCTAAACATTATTCCATATTCGTCAAAAATTTGAATGCTTCAAATTATGAACGAGGTGGAGAATTGTGGGAATAATTAGTCAAATCTAATTATGGCAAGATACAACATTAGTAAGGAACAATAATAGGAATAACATAGCTTATGGCTTATATGTGTTTTGTAATATGCTTCATTCATTTTATAATATGTGGATTACTATATAAGATGAATCATTAGTTTGTAATAATATCAATAACATATACAAATTCAATCTTTCTTCTTTGGACACTTATATCTCTTCATACAAATTCTTTGTTCATGTTATACTAATTTCTTATTTAACTTTAAGAGAGTTGTATTTCATATCACTATTAGAAGTCAAAGTTCCGCTGTAACTCTAACACAAACCTTCCTCAGATCAGGCGAATTACACGCAACAAAGGAACCCGTATTCCAACACATATAATCCTAGAAGAAGAATTTATCCCAATTTATCCTACAAGAACAATAATCCTACATCACACCCAGTCCTGCACCTGATACTCCACCCGATTTTCAAGGCTAAAAAGGAGCCCCCTCTGCTCCTAAAAAGTCAAACCTCTAACTGATGATGGAGAATTTTATCAAAAAAATAAGGAGTTAGAAACACAAAATAACGAGATGATAAAGCAATTGGTGAATAAAGTAGACGATATGGTCACTCATAACAAGATGTTAGAAACACAAACTTCTCAATTGGCCCAACAACAAGCTTCTACAACTCCCCTGCTGGAATATTTTTAGAGCAACCACAGCCAAACCTAAAGTAACATGCCAACATTATATCTCTACAAAGCAGAACAGAGTTAGAAGCCCTTGTTGATAAGAGAGATAGAGCGAAGGGTGTAGAGAAGAAAACTAAAAAAAGGAGTCAGTAACATCTGAAAAGAAGAGAGCGAACAATCATTGAATGCCAATGAGGTAGTTGAAGAGGACAATGAAGAACCATATATACCTCCTCCTCCTTACAAACCCCCGATCCTTTTCCCTCAAAGATTTGCGAAAGCGAAAAATTGAGGAACAATTTAGAAAGTTTGTTGAGCTCTTAAAGAAGCTTCACATTAACATTCCTTTTATAGAACCAATAACCTAGATTCCTTCGTATGCTAAATTCTTAACGGAAATTATGAAGAACAAAAGGAATATCGATGAAGAAGGTATAGTAGTACTCACTGAGGAGTGTAACGCTATTATCCAAAATAAAATGGCACCCAAGCTGAAAGATCCAGGGAGTTTCTCAGTTCCTTGCGTCATCGGTAACCATGTCACTGCTAAGTCCCGTTGTGATTTGGGTGCGAGTGCAAGTCTGATGCCTCTGTCTATCAATATGAGGCTAAATCTAGGAGAGCTTAAACATACTAACATGTCTCTTTAGCTAGATGACCGATCCAATACTAGTAAGAATACTGGAAGAAGCCCCGTTAAGAATTGGCCAGTTATACATTCCCACCGATTTTGGGGTAATGGACATAAATGAAGACTCTCATTTCCCTATCCTCTTAGGAAGACCTTTTCTAACCACCGCTGGTGCTATTATTGATGTAAAGAGAGGGAAGCTCACCTTTGAGGTTGGAGAAGAAAAGATTGAGTTCCTCTTATCAAAATTCATGAAGAATCCATCCATCAATAACTCATGCTTTTGTTGATATCATAGATGAATGCATTAAAGATTATTCATTAGAGCCACCCTCAATTGATAAGTTGAATGCCTCTGACAAAAGGAATCAAAGACGACGAAGCGTAAGCTTATGAAGACTTATTGAATGCAAGTCCAATTGATTAAAATGAGTACTTTGCCCTTCTTCCTACTCCAACGCAAGAAATAGAAAATCCAAAATTAGAACTCATGTTACATCCCCAAAACCTTAGGTACAAATTTTCTAAAGTCCAATTCTCTCTCTCTCTCTCTCTCTCTCTCTCTCTCTCTCTCTCTCTCTCTCTCTCTCTCTCTCTCTCTCTCTCTCTCTCTCTCTCTCTATATATATATATATATATATATATATATATATATATATATATATATATATATATATATATATATATATATATATATATATATATATATATATATATATATATATATATATATATATATATATAGTTTCCATAACCATAAGGAAGATAATATGAGGGACATTGGTTTGGATGAGCTTATTTAAGGCTCACACTGCTTGTGGGTTACCCAGTCCACGACAATTCCAAACCAGAACCTTCATTGTTGTCGGCATGCCTTCTGGGCCAAGAATTGAGGTGCTATTTGATTCTGTGTTTGTTGTGCCAATTTCTTCAAATTTCCTTCTTTCACTTGTCAAGAGTCACAATGCCTTGAAGTAGTTGTTCTTGTTGCAGAATAGATAAAACATTTTGCACACATAAGATAGGGGCTCAATCATTAAGATTTGTGTATTAGCAGTGTTGAAAGTGTCATTCAATCCCTTCAAAGAGAAGATAGCATAATCTGTCTTTTGTTGTTGCTTAAGTTTAGTATGTTCTCCGCATGTTCATGTAAGTAAAAAACGAGGGAGCTCAAGATCTTCGCATAAAGTCTTAAGCTCATAGCTTGATTAGTATATAAGTGTAGTACCATAACTGAATTGGTTGATAACTATAACTCATAACAAACTAATTCTATATTATAGGATTAATCACATATAGGTGTATAATTCTAACAAGGATGGAGTAGGAGGTTTTTGTAATTGTCTTCATAGTGTTATTAAGAAATTTTCATATGATTTTGACATTAGTTTAACATTGCTCCAATATATTATGAGTTGCATTTTATTCCAAAAATCCAAATCAATGTAACATGAATTACAAGTTTTAAGTTTGTCAAAAGTCATGAGTTGTAGTAAGGAAACCAGAAACACTTTGTAACAAGCAGCAAATAAAAAAATGTAAATAAGGAATAAAAGAACAAAAGATATCAGTTGCTCTTAATATTTCTTGTATTGATAAATGCCAAAGTAGCTGTATATATAATATGTTTAAATAGTTACAGAAACCATGATTGAATCAGCTAATAGATGATAAATGCACAATCATTCATAATTTAGTTTGATTTACAGAGTTTGGGTAACATAAGTACTTCAGTTTAATATTTAAGCAGTAGGGTAAGATGCTTGCATTGCAATGCCACACAGTCCTTCAGCTGCATCAACTCCCATTTGCATTCTAATGTATCCTTCTTCACCCCAATCTGTTCCCCATGAGTTTTTAACCAACCAATATTTGGTTCCATCACTATCCACACCATAACCCACAGCAGTGACCCCGTGGTCCAACTCAGTTCCACATGAACCAGTAAACACACCACTTTTGTAAAACTGAAAGTCGGATCCGCTAGCATCAATGGCTACAGAAATTGGTTGATTTGCAACCGCTTTTTGTAGTGCCTGCTCATTGTTGGCCGGGACATCTTCATATCCTGTAATGGTAGCTGCTTGGGTGGATGCTTGGTTTGCACTGCACGTTCCGTCAACACCTTGATAGGGGTATTGAGCTTCAGTGGTGAGTCCGTGATTTTGAATGATGAATTTGAAAGCATCATCCATAAGACCACCCTCACAACCTTGGTCCACACCTTTTGTGTCGCAATCAACAAGTTCTTGTTCTGATAAAGAGACTAATTTTCCTGTACTCAACTGATGAATTCCTTCAGTTGCTGCAACAGCAGAAAATGCCCAGCAACATCCTACAATAGGTAAATTTATATTAACTAGAGTTTGACAACAATTCAATATTTGACCACATAGTCCTGCTGAATTGAATGCATTACTTATTAGATAGACACTTACCACATTGGCCTTGATTCTTCACAGGAGTCACTGCTCCTTTCTTCCTCCAATCAACGGTGGATGGAACCGCACTTGCATTTTCATACTTAAAAGTAGATGTTCTTGTGATTGAGGAGCACATATGCCCCTTGAATTTGTTTCTAGATGTTGTGAACTCCTCGTTGGTGAGGTCTGCAAATTGATTGATGCCTAGTTTGTATGATTTGTTACTGTCAACATTGTTAGACGCTTCAATGTAGTTCACGTTTTCTGCGAATATCTTTAGACGACTCTCCCTTTCTTGAGAATCCTTATAAACTTTGCCATAGTAATTCATCCATTGCTGGTGCCTCTCATACATAGGGTCGTCTCCGAGAGTGCGAGAAGTGACTTGGAGAGCACACAATCCCAAGCAGAATATGAGTGTGAATGCAATGCCATGATATAATTGAATTTTAGCAGCCATGGTGTGTTGTGAGAAACACGTGTTTTTGAGTTGATTAGTTAGCAGTTAAATGTGAGAAAGATGTGTTGTGTCTATACCCAATGATGTTTGTGGTATTTATAATAGGCAATTTTATGGTGAGTTGAATATTAACATTTTGATAGTTTTCAATTTAAAGCTAAAAACAAATTTATGGTCATGAGTATGTAGTTACGTAGTCGGGAGAAATGTCTGAATGAGAGATTCTATGAGTAGCTATATGGACAAATAAGGGGCTTAATTACGTACAATGAGCTCAAAGGAAGGCTTGTGCGTTGTAAATATTTTGGATTATAAAAGTGAAGGGAGACCAGCAGTTTGTTTGAGACAATAATTATAAAAACAAATTCACATCTCATGATAAAATACAAATTAAGTATCAACAAATTCCCATGTCATGATAAAAACAAATTAAGTAGTAAAGCGTATAATACTTCTATTCTAAATTAATACAACCAAATGTAAAACAAATAAAATGAACAATTTTCTAATATATTGTTAGTTTCTTTTTCTTCATGGTCAATATACATTACATTCTTTACAATATTGAAAAACTCAAATTATCTTACTTTAATAGACCGTGGAATTTTGGACGACTTACTTGTGTGTGAGTTTGAAGGAAGCGCAGCCACTGACGAGCCGACGAGCGTGGCAGAAGCGGGAGAGTGGGTTGAAGACAGTTGGCAGTGGATCTTTGATAACATAGTGCGAGACACCGAGGTTGAGGACAGGCTGCACTTGACGGAGTTTTCGGATCTGTTGCAGGCGTATTGCCTGAGGCAGAACAAGAACGATAGTTTCGAGTGGATTCCGGAGAAAAACTATATTTTTTCGGTAAAATCTTGCGCTAACGTCATCCTCCAAGACGTTAGCATTCCTGCTCACAACGGCACAGATTTCGTATCTCTTTGGAAGTTGAAAGTTCCTTCTAAGATTCAGATGTTCAGTTGGAGATTGTTTCTCGGCAGATTATCGACTAAAGATCAACTGTTTAAAAGGGGTATTTTGGAGGATGTTAGAGACAAATGCTGCGTTTTCTGCTTCAGAGATGAATCCAAAATTCACCTCTTCGACTTTGTGTCTTCACTAGAAGAGTTTGGACTAAAGTTTGCGATTGGATTGGTAATTATCCTCCTTTATCTTATGCCGACATTGCTGACTTATCTAGTATTTGTCAGAAGGTGAAGAAGACCAAAGATAGAAATATTATTTGTGTGATTTGGTTGGCCTCGGTTTGGAGCTTGTGGTTGACGAGGAATGCTATTCTCTTCGAGGGTAGAATATGTAGTTTTTCCGAATGTTTAAGGCTATTAAATTTCTGTCGTGGAAATGGTTGGGGATCGGTAGCAATATATCTCTGTCCAATAGTTTTCATGTCTGGAATATTCTTCCGCTAGCGTGTTTTCGGTAGCTCGTCGTCCTTGTGTCGTTGTAAGGGTTTGAGTACCCCTTGTACTCATTTCGTTTTAATGGATTTATTGCCTATTAAAAAAATTTTTTTCATACCATAGACACGTTTCAGTTTTTTTTTTGAACCAAACCATGAAAAACCTTAGGTGTAGGTGTGAACCACTCCAATGAAGAACCAAAATCCCATGATATAATATTCTGTACAAAATGTCTTTAAATATGTGATTAAACATTTCATGATTGATAAGACTATTTAGTTGTTAAGATACTTAAGTATTCTTGCAGTGGGATACTCAGTAAAAGTCATCCAGTAGAGGAGAGTTCAGTGCATCATAAATGGAACTAATCTTGGTAACTTTACTTCAACTATTGTAGTACTTGCTTTTTTCACTGTTTCTAGTTTCAATTCTAGTTACTTTTCATTTAAATTCAATCATACCATAAAAAAAGAGACTAAAACAATAATCCTAACATGTATTTGAAAAAAAGAAAAAAAATGTATCCAAAGAAAAAGAAGAAGGAAGGACAAGATTTACTCTTAATGTTTTCATTGTATTGATAAATGCACAAGTAGATGTATATAATATACACAGATAGTAATAGAAACTATGATACATGTAGCTAATAGTACATAAATGCACAATCAGTCACAGTTTAGGTTGATTTACATAAATATTAAGTATGGAGCTTAAACAGTAGGATAAGATGCTTGCATTGCAATACCACACAGTCCTTCAACAGCATCGACTCCCCTTTGCATCCTAATGTATCCTTCTTCACCCCAATCGGCTCCCCACGAGTTCTTAACCAACCAATACTTGGTTCCATCACTATCAACACCATAACCCACAGCAGTGACACCATGATCTAATTCAGTTCCACAAGAACCAGTGAAGACACCGCTTTTATAAAATTGAAAGTCGGATCCACTAGCATCAATGGCTACAGAAATTGGTTGATTTGCCACAGCTTTTTGTAGTGCCTGCTCATTGTTGGCCGGGACATCTTCATATCCTGTAATGGTAGCTGCTTGGGTGGATGCTTGATTTGCACTGCATGTTCCGTCAACACCTTGATAGGGGTATTGAGCTTCCGTGCTGAGTCCGTGATTTTGAATGATGAATTTGAAAGCATCATCCATAAGACCACCCTCACAACCTTGGTCCACACCTTTTGTGTCGCAATCAACAAGTTCTTGTTCTGATAAAGAGACCAATTTTCCAGTACTCAACTGATGAATTCCTTCCGTTGCTGCAACAGCAGAGAATGCCCAACAACATCCTACAATAGGTAAATTGATATTACAATTAAATATTTGACCATATAGTCCTGCTGAATTGAATGCATTACTTATTAGATAGTCACTTACCGCATTGTCCTTGATTCTTCACAGGTGTCACTGCTCCTTTCTTCCTCCAATCAACCGTGGATGGAACCGCACTTGCATTTTCATACTTAAAGGTAGATGTTCTTGTGATTGAGGAGCACATATGCCCCTTGAATTTGTTTCTAGAAGCTGTGAATTCCTCGTTGGTGAGGTCCGCAAATTGATTGATGCCTAGTTTGTATGATTTGTTACTGTTAACATTGTTGGATGCTTCAATGTAATTCATGTTTTCTGCAAATATTTTTAGACGGTTCTCCCTTTCTTGAGTGTCCTTATAGACTTTGCCATAGTAACTCATCCATTGCTGGTGCCTCTCATGCATAGAGTCGTATTGGAGAGTGCGAGAAGTGACTTGAATAGTCAACAAACCCAGGCAGAATATGAATGTCAATGCAATACCACTATGATATAATTGATTTTTGGCAGCCATGGTTTGACAGACAAGGATTTTTGAGTTGATTAGTTAGCAGTTGAATGTTAGAATGATGTGTGGTGATTATACTCAATGATCATTGTGGTATTTATATTAGGCAATTTTATGGTGAATTGAATATTAACATTTTGATAGTTTTCAATTTAAAGTCTAAAACAAATTTATGGTCAGTATGTGGTTTCGTACTCGGGAGAAATGTCTGAATGAGAGAACCTGTGATTAGCTATGGACGAATTTGATGTCAAGCAAGGAGCTTAATTACGTACAATGAGCTCAAAGGAAGGCTTTTGCGTTGGAAATATTTTGGATTATAAAAGTGAAGGGAGACCAGCAGTTTGTTTGAGACAATAATTATAAAAACCGTATCAACATATTCCCCTCTCATGATAAAAACAAATATAATAGTTGAGCGTATAATACAGCAATCTACATTTAATAGCAAATAACCAAATTCACATTCTTTACAAATCAACCAAATGTAAAACAAATTCACATTCTTTACAATATTGAAAAATTCTAATTATCTTAATGTTAATAGACCATATTACTGAAATGTTGACAGATTTGCTTAAGTATGAAATATGTGATAACATTAACATAATTCCCCCGTGACTTTTGCATCAAATTGACTTTTTAGTCCCTATAAAAAAAATTTATTTTTGTTCTCTATAAAAGCAAATTGTATATTTTGATCCCTGCAAAATTATTATGCACGTAGTTTTAGTCACTAATGTTAAATCAATATGTATTTTTTAATGATTATTTTGCAGACATGTTTAGATTGTTTTAAAAAGTTCTTTGGAAAAAAACTCAAAATTTGATTTTTAAGTCGAAATTTTTATTACTTTTAATATTATTTTATTGAAATTTGAAAAAAAATCATATTTAATTCTTCTCATTTTAAAAAATTCTAAAATTTGATAAATAAATATTTTACAGTATTCTAAAATGTATAAACAAAATTATTAAAAAATTTTAAAATTAAAGGGAAATTAAACAGTTTTTAAAATTTAAAAAATAGCGGAGACTAAACTTGCATGCATGAAATTTTTAGAAGGACCATTAATTGAAAGAAATTTTTTTAAAGACTGAAATGTAATGTTGATTTATTTATAAGGACAAAAAACATATTTAACCCTTTATTTTATGCATTTATTTTCTGCGTTCTAACAAGATACGAGACATTCTGTCTCGAAGAACTTCATTAGAAAACTATCGGTAAGCAAATATGTTAAGTAAGTTGTTCTAATATTATACGAGACATATTGTCTTGAGCTGTTTATTTGGTGCGCAAGTTTTAATGGAGCGAGCCTCATGCTTTAAGAATTTGTTTCCTTTTCTGTTCAATTAAAGATCTGATTTTAAAATGCGTAGTTATTTGAAAAAGATTTATTTAGAATAAATTTTTGGCAAGATTGAAATTCTTATTCATATCATATTCAAAATGAATTATATTTGTTTCAATCAAAATTCAGAATCAATATTATGAAGATTGATATTTTATGCACTTTATGAAATCCAGTCGGGTTCACGCAAAAACCATATTGGAATTTTTATGCGTAGAAAATGTTGCTATTTAAGGAGGTGTTATCCGTTGTGAAAACTCAGACTTTGCATAGTTAAGCTTGGCATTTTTAGTTGTTATTGGGTTTTTGTGTCTTGGGTTGTAATACTCTATTACTGGGTTATCTTTTTAAGTTAGGAGAATAAAGTACATGCGTTCCAATTGTGTTTTATCACTTCATATATTTTTGTTATTGTAAAAACACTTAGGAGAGTATATGAGTGAAAGGGAGAGGCGTCTCATATTCAAGAGGAGCCTTTATCAAAATTCAACCATGTAACCATTCGACCTGGTACCAAGGTCACTCATTATGAGTTATGGAAAGGAAGAAAACCAAATGTGAAATACTGTCATATATTTGGTAGGGAGTTCTATAACCTTGCTGATAGAGAACCAAGACAAAAGTTGAATCCTAAAAATTATGAAGTCATCTTCTTGGGATACTCCATAAATAGTAAGGCATACTGAGTGTTCAATAATAAAAAAAATCTATGATGGAAACCATAAATGTCATTGTTTATGACATCCAATGTGAAGTTGTCAGCCAAGAAAAAGAGGATTGTGCTATTCTAGAACAACATGTCTTACCAAATAATCCAGAAAAGAATACCAATATAATTCTTTCTGAAATTCTATTCCTCAGGGGAGAGATCTTAGACCAGATGTATGGGACAACTTGTCCAACTTGTTAAACCAAATTTAACAAATTATGACAACAACAATAAGATAAAATCAATAAAGAACAAAACAAAATTGGTAATCCAGTTCATTGCAAACCACACTTACATTTGGGGGCATCAAACCCAAGAAAGGAAATCCACTATTCTATAGAATTCATACAAAGTGTCTTAGATGAACAAGCCCCTTGTTCAATGCTTCTCTTCTTAATTCCTCCCTAGTGTCTTTCTATTTAGGACTCCTCCTAAATATGAGAACCCCCTTTAACTTTCTCTCAATCATTAATTCCAAATGATCAACATCAATAAACACAATGATGAATATTGAATTGCAAGTCAACTAAACAAACCAACTACTATGCCTTATGAATGAAGCAATAGTGTGCTGTACAATTAACACAAACAAATACTCAACCTAAAACACAAATTATCCGTTGTGAAAACTCAGACCGTGCATAGTTAAGCTTGGCGTTTTTAGTTGATATTGAGTCTTTGTGTTTTGGGTTGTAATACTCTATTAATGAGTTATGAAAAACGGAAAAAATATGCAAAATAGAAAGTTTCAGGTTGTCATGACGGATACATCCAAGCAATGACCATGACGGGAAGGTTGTTAGTTAGCTGATCATCAGTTAGCCAAGAGAAAAAGAGGAGTGAGTGTTCAATGACCATGACGGGAAGGTCGTCTCCCTCGTTGACACCCGTCCTGGCCTGGAGATTTATATCCCAACTCATCACATAATGGTGGGAAGGCCGTCAACCTCGCTGATACCCGTCATGACACCCAAACTCAGTTTTTCATATTTTTCACAACTAACTGCTCCACAATATCGGCCCTGTTTTGCGCGATTTTTGCATGTTTTGAGGCATTTTTAGAGTATGAATTTGCCTATAAATATTCTAGTAATGCATTGTAAAAGGGGTCCAAACTTTATTTTTGCACTAAATTTACTAGTTAGCGCACAAAGATCCCACATTGGGGTGTTTATGCTTTATTTTCAATTCTGCTAGTGCTGTTTTATCATTTTCTCCATTGCTGTTTCGAATTCTACTGATGTATCGGATCAAATGTCTCCATTATGTGTAATTAATATATGCAAGTTTCAATTTTTATTCACTTTCCAAGTTCTTTTTCTTTGCTGAATTTTATTATGTACGGAATATCTCCATGTTATTTAAATGCTTAGTACATATTGGAGTTTGACCTAACTTATCCTTACAAAACCGGTTGGTAAGGGGAGGAGTGTTAATCTATATAAACTCTTTTCAATGCTTTATCTCCAAACAATGTGGAACTTTAGGATCTTCCTAATACACCCCCTCACACCCAACATTATTTTTGGGCTTGATGCATGGATATTAACGGTGGGCGGCCCATAGTCCGATCAATAGGCTCTGATACTATATTAGAGTTTGACCTAACTTATCCTTACAAAACCGGTTGGTAAGGCAAGAAGTGTCATTCTATATAAAATCTTTTCAACGCTCTATCTCCAACCAATGTGAGACTTTAGGATCTTCTTAATAGTACACCATGTCCAAGTAGACTAGTATAGGGTCTGAAACATAAAGACTGTTTGAGATGTTGTTTTGCAATATTTATTTTTAATTATTATACTTACTACAAATGTAGAAGTATAGCGATACCGGTTACGTATTGAAAGACTAGAACTGGTATCCGACATTGTTATTCAAATGTTTAATTTCAAGGTAGTGAAAACATCTTTAAGTTAACTGATTTTTTATTTTCAACTTATAAAGAATTTTAAATACGATAATTTCACTGCGAAAGCCGATTTTAACTTATTTAGAAATTCAGTGACCCACCAACGAAAGTGGGTGTCACCATTAGTTGAATAATTTCTACAAATTAATCTTCATTCTCATTATAATAATTGCTTTCATTTTTTATGAGTAGATTTGGTAGATGGAAATCACTGTTTTGTTCCCTTACTAATTATTTGATTAATTTAATCTGATTTATTGCTTTTTATTATACTTTTGTGTAAAACCAACCATTTGAGTTGCCTTAGCTAAACATAGGAACGATAAATCGCTATAGTTGTAATTGGTCTCTATAGATTTGACAAGCCTTTTATATTATAGGCGTATATTTGTGGCCTATCAAGTTTTTGGCATTGTTACCGGTAACCAAATTCTGCAATATCGCGATTCTATTGTTATACGTATGAACTAACGGAATTTTTTGTTTTTAATTAACTTTTCCCCACTTTCGATTGTATGTGAAGAAATCGGAGCACCGAGAATTTATCCTAACTGATCAACGAAATCAAACGCTACCTACGTGCTAGACGCTGATTACAATAAATCCAACGAGAAATGATGGAAAACGATAATCGTTCACTTAAGGATTTGGTTGTGCCCTCTAATGAGGAGCCCCATTTAAGTGTTGTTCGCCATGCGATTACAACAAATAATTTTGAACTTAAACCATCTTTGCTACAAATAGTACACCCGAACCGATTCTCTGCTAACCCGACAGAGGATCCAAATTTTCACCTCGGTGTCTTTGTGCAGTTCGCTGACACACTCAAAAGAAATGGTGTCGATCCTAAAGCCATTCACATGCATTTATTCCCATTCTTCTTCAGGGGCAAAGCTAGAGCATGGATAGAATCCCTACCGTCAAATTACATTACGACATGGAATGAACTAAAAAAGTGTTCGCCACTAGATATTTCTCATCGAGAAAAACAACATAACTTAAAAACCAAATAACCTTCTTCATGCAGACAGATGGTGAATCGCTCTTCAAAGCGTGTGTGGAATGTAAGGAGTTGATGAGAGCATAACGCATCACGAGTTATAGAAGTTGCTAATAATTTATACAATCTACAATGGTCTACTTTATAACACGAGAAGGACCATTGATGCTGTTGCAAGAGGGGCTCTAATGAATAAATTTTTCAATGAAGCATATGACCTTATTGAAAATATGGCTCAAAACCACTACTAGTGGGGGAGCGAACGTGCTCCCGTTGAGAAAACACAACCAAGAGGAGGAATGTACCAAGTTAGCAAATTTGATCATATGAACGCTAAAGTAGATGTCATGTATAAAAAGTTAGACAACTTAAGCATTAAACCCACCACTATCATTGCTGCTATAACTCCCAATTACAAAATCTATTGAACCCCTAGACACATTACTGCTGAGTGTGAACTATTAGTCGAGCCTTTCCCAAATCAAGTGAATTACACGCAACAAAGGAACCCATATTCCAACACATATAATCCCAGAAGAAGAATTCACCCCAATTTATCCTACAAGAACAATAATCCTACACCACACCCATTCCTGCACCTGATACTCCACCCGATTTTCAAGGCTAAAAAGGAGCCCCCGCTGCTCCTAAAAAGTCAAATAACGAGATGATAAAGCAATTGGTGAATAAAGTAGACGATATGGTCCCTCATAACAAGATGTTAGAAACACAAACTTTGTTAGAGATCTGGTATGATAATCCTGGATATCTTCGAAGAATCGTGTTCATTCACTTTCCGAACAAAGTATTTCGACCCTATTCTTGTCTGGGTTCACGAAATCTTTGCGGGGATAATTCTCGAAGAGCAATCTGTTTCTGACAATAGAGAACAGATCAGGAATGTAGAGGAAGTATGTTTTTCGTATCCGAAACTGAGACCAAATGAATCCTTATATAGGAGATCAACAATAGAAACCGAAATGACACACCTATTCGGTAAAAACAGTTATGTCTGTTGGGAAATGACACACCTGTTCGGTAAAATGGTTATGTCGGTTGGGAAAGGGTGCAACTATTCAAACGAATTTTTCGAACGGGGCGCTGCCCCGCACCCCGCCCGCTGACCCCAACTAGGGGCGCTGCCCCTTGGACCCCGGCAGGGCGCTGCCCCGCACCCCGCCAGGGGCTCCGCCCTTTGGAACCCCGTTCTATTATTCGTATTCAATTGTGTTAGAACAAGATTTGTTCTGATCAATTATCTTAGTTTTGATGATAACAATAATATGAATTTTGCTTAAGATAATATGGTACTCTAATCCAATGCAATTTCCTTTTCAGGAAATATATAAAGAGTATGCATAATTCAGCGCTCAGAAGCTTTGTCTCAAAGGGTTCAGCATGCAACATCAGAACATGGTCTGGCAAGACATCAGAAGATGGTCGAAGCAGAATCAGAACATGGGTCTATGGAAGCATCAGAAGAACATGAGATCAGAAGCACTGAAGTTCTGATGGTATCACGCACAGAAGCACTTCAAGGTCAGAAGATCAGAAGATGCTTTGCACCAAGCTGTTTGACTCTGATGATATTCAAACGTTGTATTCACAAACATCAGATCAGAAGGAAGTACAAGCGGCAAGCTACGCTGACTGACAAAAGGAACGTTAAAAGCTATTAAAGGCAACGTCAGTAGACACAGCGTGAACAAGGCTCGAGGTAGTTGACAAAAGCGTATAACATTAAATGCGATGCTGTACGGAACACGCAAAGCATTAAATGCACTCAACGGTCATCTTCTCCAACGCCTATAAATATGAAGTTCTGATGAGAAGCAAGGTTAACGATTCTGAACAAAACAACTCATATTAACTTGCTGAAACTCTGTTCTATTCAAAGCTCAGAATCTTCATCTTCATCAAAGCTCACTACATTGCTGTTGTAATATATTAGTGAGATTAAGCTTAAACGTTAAGAGAAATATCACAGTTTGTGATTATAGCTTTTAAGAAGCAATTGTAATACTCTTAGAATTGATTACATTAAGTTGTAAGGAACTAGAGTGATCGTGTGGATCAGAATACTCTAGGAAGTCTTAGAGGGTATCTAAGCAGGTTGTAACTAGAGTGATCGTGTGGATCAGAATACTCTAGAAAGTCTTAGAGGGTATCTAAGCAGTTGTTCCTGGAGTGATCAGTGTGTGATCAGAAGACTCTGGAAGACTTAGTTGCTGACTAAGTGGAGAACCATTGTAATCCGTGCGATTAGTGGATTAAATCCTCAGTTGAGGTAAATCATCTCTGCGGGGGTGGACTGGAGTAGTTTAGTTAACAACGAACCAGGATAAAAATAACTGTGCAATTTATTTTTATCTGTCAAGTTTTTAAAACTACACTTATTCAAACCCCCCCTTTCTAAGTGTTTTTCTATCCTTCAATTGGCATCAGAGCGCCGGTTCTAAGGTGCAAGCACTTAACCGTGTTTAGAAAAGATTCAGGAAGAGAAAAACGCTTCAGTAAAAGATGGCTGATGAAACTGCAAAGTCTACATCTACATCTGGCTCTGCTGAGCAACACAACGGTAACAATGGTTATACTAGACCGCCGGTATTTGATGGTGAAAACTTTGAATACTGGAAAGATAAACTGGAAAGTTACTTTCTTGGTCTTGATGGTGATCTATGGGATCTTCTGATGGATGGTTACTAACATCCAGTAAATGCCAGTGGCGTAAAGCTGACAAGGCAAGAAATGAGTGATGATCAGAAGAAGCTTTTCAGGAATCATCATAAATGCAGAACTGTTTTGCTGAATGCTATCTCTCATGCTGTGTATGAGAAGATATCTAACAGGGAAACGGCCTATGACATATATGAGTCCTTGAAAATGACTCATGAAGGAAATGCTCAAGTCAAGGAGACTAAAGCTCTCGCTTTAATCCAGAAGTATGAAGCCTTCAAGATGGAGGATGATGAAGACATTGAAAAGATGTTTTCAAGATTTCAAACTCTTACTGCTGGATTGAGAGTTCTTGACAAGGGATACACCAAGGCTGATCACGTAAAGAAGATCATCAGAAGCTTACCCAGAAGATGGGGTCCTATGGTAACTGCATTTAAGATTGCGAAGAATCTAAATGAAGTCTCTTTGGAAGAGCTGATCAGTGCCCTGAGGAGTCATGAAATTGAACTGGATGCAAACGAGCCTCAAAAGAAAGGTAAGTCTATTGCATTAAAATCAAATATCATGAAATGCACTAACGCTTTTCAGGCTAGAGAAGAAGATCCTGAAGAATCAGAATCTGAAGAAGAAAATGAACTGTCCTTGATCTCCAGAAGGCTAAATCAACTCTGGAAGAACAAGCAAAGGAAGTTCAGAGGCGTCAGAAGTTCAAAGAAATTTGAACGTGGAGAATCTTCTGATGACAGAAGATTTGACAAGAAGAAGGTCATGTGCTATGAATGCAATGAGCCTGGACACTTCAAGAATGAATGTCCAAAACTTCAGAAGGAAAATCCCAAGAAGAAGTTTCATAAGAAGAAAGGTCTTATGGCAACCTGGGATGAGTCAGAAGATGATTCAGACTCTGAAGATGAGCAGGCTAACTGTGCGCTGATGGCGACAGAAGATGACGGATCAGAATCTACATCAGAATCAGATTCTGAAGAGGTATTCTCTGAACTTACTAGAGATGAGTTAGTTTCCGGTCTAACAGAACTTCTGGAATTCAAGTCTCAGATTAGTCTCAAATACAAAAAGCTGAAAAAGCTATTTGAATTTGAAACAAAGAATCTTGAGTTGGAGAATTCTGAATTTAAAAAAAAACTTTTAAAATTATCCAATAACGTTGGATCTCCTTCTGATTCAGAAAAATCCACTCCTAGTCTAAACCATATTCTGAAAGAATATGATTTAAGTTTCAGGAAGTTCTTATCTAGAAGTATTGGCAGAAGTCAGCTAGCTTCTATGATATATGCTGTGTCTGGAAACAAAAGAGTCGGCATTGGTTTTGAGGGTGAAACCCCATACAAACTTGAACCTGTTGATGAAATGAAATTCACATACAAGCCATTGTATGATCAGTTCAAGTATGGCCACTCCCATGATATTAGGCACACTTCACATGCTCAAAGTTTTCACATAACACACACCAAAAAGCATGTGACACAACCTAGGAAATATCATGAAACTCACATTAAAAATTATCATGCTGTTCCTCCTATTGCTTACAATGTTAAACCCAAGTTCAATCAGAACTTGAGAAAATCTAACAAGAAAGGACCCAAGAAAATGTGGGTACCTAAGGATAAGATTATTCCTATTGCAGATATCCTTGGCTGCAAAAAGGACAAAGCACAACATGTCGTGGTACCTGGACTCTGGATGCTCACGACACATGACAGGAAGAAGGTCTATGTTCCAAGACCTGGTGCTTAAGTCTGGAGGAGAAGTCAAGTTTGGAGGAGATCAGAAGGGCAAGATAATTGGCTCTGGAACTATAAAGTCTGGTAACTCTCCTTCCATTTCTAATGTACTTCTTGTAGAAGGATTAACACATAACCTCTTATCTATCAGTCAATTGAGTGACAATGGTTATGATATAATCTTTAATCAAAAGTCTTGCAAGGCTGTAAATCAGAAGGATGGCTCAATCCTATTTACAGGCAAGAGGAAGAACAACATTTATAAGACAGATCTGCAAGATCTTATGAGTCAGAAGGTGACTTGTCTTATGTCTGTTTCTGAAGAGCAGTGGGTCTGGCACAGAAGATTAGGTCATGCTAGTTTGAGAAAGATTTCTCAGATTAACAAACTGGATCTTGTCAGAGGACTCCCTAATCTGAAATTCAAATCAGATGCTCTTTGTGAAGCATGTCAGAAGGGCAAGTTCTCCAAACCTGCATTCAAGTCCAAGAATGTTGTTTCTACCTCAAGGCCATTAGAACTCTTGCACATTGATCTGTTTGGCCCAGTCAAAACAGCATCTGTCAGAGGGAAGAAATATGGATTAGTCATCGTAGATGATTATAGCCGCTGGACGTGGGTAAAATTCTTGAAACACAAGGATGAGTCTCATTCAGTGTTCTTTGATTTCTGCATTCAGATTCAATCTGAAAAAGAGTGTAAAATCATAAAGGTCAGAAGTGATCATGGTGGTGAATTTGAGAACAGGTCCTTTGAAGAATTCTTCAAAGAAAATGGTATTGCCCATGATTTCTCTTGTCCTAGAACTCCACAGCAAAATGGAGTTGTAGAACGAAAGAATAGGACTCTGCAAGAAATGGCCAGAACCATGATCAATGAAACCAATATGGCTAAGCATTTCTGGGCAGAAGCAATAAACACTGCATGCTATATTCAGAATAGAATCTCTATCAGACCTATTCTAAATAAGACTCCTTATGAATTGTGGAAGAATAAAAAGCCCAACATTTCATATTTCCATCCTTTTGGATGTGTATGCTTTATTCTGAACACTAAAGATCATCTTGGTAAGTTTGATTCCAAAGCACAAAAATGTTTCCTTCTTGGATATTCTGAACGCTCAAAAGGCTACAGAGTATACAATACTGAAACATTGATTGTGGAAGAATCAATCAATATCAGGTTTGATGATAAGCTTGGTTCTGAAAAACCAAAGCAGTTTGATAATTTTGCAGATTGTGATATTGATATATCAGAAGTTGTTGAGCCAAGAAGCAACGCATCAGAAGCAGAGCTTCTCAGAAGCAAAGAATCTGAAGATCAAGTATCAGCTTCTCTGGAGAATCTAAGCATTTCTGAAGAACCATCTGTCAGAAGATCATCCAGACTCATCTCTGGTCATTCAGAAGATGTCATTCTTGGAAAGAAGGATGATCCAATCAGAACAAGAGCATTCCTTAAGAACAATGCAGACTGTCAATTAGGCCTTGTATCTTTGATCGAGCCAACTTCTGTTGATCATGCTCTAGAAGATCCAGACTGGATAATTGCTATGCAAGAAGAACTGAATCAGTTTACAAGGAATGATGTTTGGGATCTTGTTCCTAGACCAGATGGATTCAATATAATCGGTACAAAATGGGTCTTCAGAAATAAGCTCAGTGAGAAAGGTGAAGTGGTAAGGAACAAAGCCAGACTGGTGGCTCAGGGTTATAGTCAGCAAGAAGGGATTGACTATACAGAAACCTTTGCACCAGTGGCCAGGTTAGAATCTATTCGTCTATTAATTTCATTTGCCACTCAACATAACATCACTCTCTATCAGATGGATGTTAAGAGTGCCTTCTTAAATGGTTATATAGATGAAGAAGTTTATGTCCATCAACCTCCTGGTTTTGAAGACTCTATGTCTCCTAATCATGTTTTTAAACTAAAGAAATCGTTGTATGGATTGAAACAAGCTCCCAGAGCTTGGTATGAACGCTTAAGTTCTTTCCTTCTGGATAATGGTTTCACTAGAGGAAAAGTGGACACTACTCTCTTTTGCAAAACCTTTAAAAGGGATATTTTAATTTGTCAAATATATGTAGATGATATTATTTTTGGAACATCTAATGCTACACTTGGAAAGGAGTTTGCTGAGTCTATGCAGGCTGAGTTTGAAATGAGCATGATGGGAGAACTCAAGTATTTCCTTGGAATACAAATAAATCAAACATCAGAAGGAACGTATGTTCACCAAACCAAGTATGTGAAGGAACTTCTGAAGAAGTTTAATCTTCTAGACTGCAAAGAAGCCAAAACTCCTATGCATCCAACATGCATCCTAGGTAAGGATGAGGTAAGTAAGAAGGTAGATCAGAAGTTATACAGAGGTATGATTGGATCTCTTCTATATTTGACTGCTTCTAGACCTGACATTCTGTTCAGTGTTTGTTTGTGTGCTAGATTCCAATCAGATCCTAGAGAATCTCATTTAACTGCTGTTAAGAGAATTCTAAGGTATCTGAAAGGTACTACTAATGTTGGCTTAGTTTACAGAAAATCTAAAGAATACAACTTAGTAGGATTCTGCGATGCTGACTATGCTGGAGACAGAATTGAAAGAAAGAGTACTTCAGGAAGTTGCCAATTTCTTGGAAGTCATTTGATCTCCTGGTATAGCAAGAAGCAAGCAACTATTGCTCTATCAACAACAGAAGCAGAATATGTCGCTGCTGCTGGTTGCAGTACACAGATGCTCTGGATGAAGAGTCAGTTAGAAGATTATCAGATATATGAGAGTAACATTCCTATATTCTGTGATAATACTTCTGCTATATGTTTATCTAAGAATCCTATTCTTCATTCAAAGGCTAAACATATTGAGATTAAACATCATTTCATAAGGGACTATGTTCAGAAGGGTGTTATATCTTTAAACTTTGTGGATACAGACCATCAATGGGTTGATATCTTTACAAAACCCCTGGCTGAAGATAGGTTTAAGTTCATTCTGAAGAACATCAGTATGGATTTATGCCCAGAATGAGAAGATGAGAAGTTCTTACGTATGAGTATCTTCTGAAATGAATGTGGATTTTTTTTTAATCAGAAGTTCTGATTGAAATCTTTTAGAAATTATGATTCGGTTATTACTAACGTTTCATTGTCTAAGTTGATTCAGAACCTCTTGTAAAGCAAAACAGCTGTAACGTTTTATCTCGGGATGGTAAACCTGTCGTTACTGTTCATGGATAAGCACGCGTGCAGTTGAAGGGACGCAGACCATAGGTAACTGTGCTAGTCACATCATTTGTCTTTATTACCTCTCCTCATGTCACGTAACATTAAATGCTATCCATCATTTGTTTCATTTTATTTTCTTTTAAATACTCTTCAAACGCTTCTCCTTCCCTCTTATATTTTCTCTATTACACTCTGTCTTTGTTTTCCTTCTCTATTTTTTTTGCATTCATATCAAACCCTAGCTGTTCATTATCTGCAAATCCATCATGAACTCTTCATCAAGCCCAGGAAACCATGAAAATGATCAAAACAAAAAGAGAAAAGCTGTTGAAACATCTTCTTCCAAACCCAAAAAGATAAAGATCACCTATGACCCTCTCAAGGTGAATCCATTCGAAGCAAAGTTATCTGGAAACTATTCTAGACGTGTGTTTCAACCCCCTGGTGAAAGCCCTCCATCATCTCCATCTTCTTCCTCATCTTTTTACTTTCAAGACTCAACTTCCTCCTCATCTAACCTTTCCTCTCCCTCAACCCATTCCAAAGAAATCTCTTCATTTTCACCTGCTGAGAATGTTGTCTCTGATAAAGATTGTGGAAGATCTGCATCAGAATCAAGTCTCCCTGACCCCTCGCCTGGAAGCCCAAGAAGCAGTCAATGATGCGTTTCACTCCTTCATGGCAAGGAAAACTGCAACTAATGACAGGGTTCAAGACATGCTGGCACAGATTTTGTCTTAGCTAGGGTCTTAGTCTTTGGTCTTAGTAGTTTTCTTTCCTTGTTGCATCTGCTTGTCAAACATCTTCTCATGTAATATCTTTTGATTATCAATGAAAAGTTTCTTTGTTTTTACATTCCAGTGATTTTATTTGTCGTTTTATTCATCTGAATCTTTTGAAATATTCTTTTTGATGTTATGACAAAAAGGGGGAGAAGATAAATGATAAATGATTTGATTAATCTATCAGTTGCTGGGTAAAGCTCCCACACATTTACTAACAAGAACTGCAAGTTCTATATGGTTTAAGTGTTTTGCAGGTATAAAGAAGTGAAGAGAATCTTCAAAGCAAACACAAGAAGCAAAACCATAAGAAGTGTTATTCTGTAAAAAGAATAAGCTCATGGAAACTGAAGCAAGCTAAGTGCTGTCAAGCTTCAGAAATCAGAAACAAGAAAGAAGAATGAATCAGAAGCACTGATAATAGATTTGATCCATATTTGTCTATTTGCTCTGACAAAATTCTATTTGCTCTGATACATTATTTTAGCCTATATGGCTCTGATACATATCATGTGTTCTAATATACATTTTATGTTCTGACTCGTTCATGCTGACTTTTGTCGTTTAGTTTTTGTTCTGTAACATTTCAGGATGTAGAGATGCTCTGATGATGCTCTGGTACATTCAACAATGTTCTGATACAAATCTAGCATGAAGTGATATTGGTAGAAATTCAAAGCTCTGAAGCTATCCGAGGGAAGCAGAAATCAGAAGCTGTGAATGTTCTAAAGATCCAGAAAACTCAAGTTCTGAAGCTGTCCTAAATGGAAGCAGAAATCAGAAGCTGTGAATGTTCTGAAGATCAAAGAAATTCAAGTTCTGAAGCTGTCCTAAATGGAAGCAGAAATCAGAAGCTGTGAATGTTCTGAAGATCAAAGAAATTCAAGTTCTGAAGCTGTCCTAGATGGAAGCAGGAATCAGAAGCTGTGAGTGTTCTAGGGATCTAAAGAAATTCTAGTTCTGAAGCTGTCCAATGGAAGCAGAAGTCAGAAGCTATGAATTCTCTGAAGACAGAAGCTTATGTGATCGTCTCTACCGAAATAATCAGGGAAGTCTTTTATTAAAGTTCTTCGAGTATTTATTTCAGGGGGAGATTATTTATCTCAGGGGGAGATTGTTAATCTCAGGGGGAGACATATTCATATGCTTATGCTATAGCTGTGTAATTTGTCTTTTGCCGTCTGCTCTTTCTGATCGCAAATTCATATCATTTATATATGTTTTTGTCATCATCAAAAAGGGGGAGATTGTTAGAACAAGATTTGTTCTGATCAATTATCTTAATTTTGATGATAACAATAATATGAATTTTGCTTAAGATAATATGGTACTCTAATCCAATGCAATTTCCTTTTCAGGAAATATATAAAGAGTATGCATAATTCAGCGCTCAGAAGCTTTGTCTCAAAGGGTTCAGCATGCAACATCAGAACATGGTCTGGCAAGACATCAGAAGATGGTCGAAGCAGAATCAGAACATGGGTCTATGGAAGCATCAGAAGAACATGAGATCAGAAGCACTGAAGTTCTGATGGTATCACGCACAGAAGCACTTCAAGGTCAGAAGATCAGAAGATGCTTTGCACCAAGCTGTTTGACTCTGATGATATTCAAACGTTGTATTCACAAACATCAGATCAGAAGGAAGTACAAGTGGCAAGCTACGCTGACTGACAAAAGGAACGTTAAAAGCTATTAAAGGCAACGTCAGTAGACACAGCGTGAACAAGGCTCGAGGTAGTTGACAAAAGCGTATAACATTAAATGCGATGCTGTACGGAACACGCAAAGCATTAAATGCACTCAACGGTCATCTTCTCCAACGCCTATAAATATGAAGTTCTGATGAGAAGCAAGGTTAACGATTCTGAACAAAACAACTCATATTAACTTGCTGAAACTCTGTTCTATTCAAAGCTCAGAATCTTCATCTTCATCAAAGCTCACTACATTGCTGTTGTAATATATTAGTGAGATTAAGCTTAAACGTTAAGAGAAATATCACAGTTTGTGATTATAGCTTTTAAGAAGCAATTGTAATACTCTTAGAATTGATTACATTAAGTTGTAAGGAACTAGAGTGATCGTGTGGATCAGAATACTCTAGGAAGTCTTAGAGGGTATCTAAGCAGGTTGTAACTAGAGTGATCGTGTGGATCAGAATACTCTAGAAAGTCTTAGAGGGTATCTAAGCAGTTGTTCCTGGAGTGATCAGTGTGTGATCAGAAGACTCTGGAAGACTTAGTTGCTGACTAAGTGGAGAACCATTGTAATCCGTGCGATTAGTGGATTAAATCCTCAGTTGAGGTAAATCATCTCTGCGGGGGTGGACTGGAGTAGTTTAGTTAACAACGAACCAGGATAAAAATAACTGTGCAATTTATTTTTATCTGTCAAGTTTTTAAAACTACACTTATTCAAACCCCCCCTTTCTAAGTGTTTTTCTATCCTTCAAATTGCACGTTTGGCTCTACGAGCGTGCACTCCGCACTACCCTAACTCGTTTCAAGCTTAACGCATAATTGCATCAGCCTACAGTAAATCACATTACTACCAAAATACATTGATGATACTAAAATCACCAACAAACTCCCCCCATTTTAGTATAATCCTTGATTTACTTACAGTTATAACGATCAAACAGATGCATAGAAGAAAATGTCTTGCGATTGAATTTTCATCTTTGTACAAATACACATTCCAAATACTCGAAAATCGGGGTGTCACAATGATTGACCCCGTCAATCCATTTGAATATCTGAAGATATTGTACACATATGTTTCTTACAATACTCTACTATTCATACTTGACACTTTACAAGCCATGTGTCCTTATCCATTAATAAGCATATAGGAAACCAAGTTCAAGCTTCTTAAAGCGGCAAAACTTCATGCTCACATAGGTGATCCTTTTAATCTTGCACCTGCATTTGCAATTTTTCAAAAGAACCATTAAGAAGATATACTTCAACCTAGCAATCACTTGCAGGTCTGAGCACATACCTTGGAAAGATAAACACAATTGCTCCAATCTTTAACTATGATCTTTTCACATTGAATAATGCTTCTAACGTTGTATTAGAAGGGAATTGGGTATACCATAACTAATAGATTTAAATGGACTTTAATCCCATCCCAATTACCGACTTCTTCACTAAGTCTCTTGCTAACCCCTTCGTCAAGTGGTCAGCTAAGTTTTGTTGCGACCGAACAAACTCAATAGATATCACCCCATTCATGATTAATTCCCTAATCATACTATGTCTAATACCCAAATGTCTAGACTTTCCATTGTATATTTGACTATATGCTTTAGCCAGTGTGGCACTACTATCACAACGGATAGAAATTGGTGATATCGGTTTAGGCCATATCGGAATCTCATATACCAAGTTCCTTAGCCATTCTGCTTCTTTACTAGCAGCAGCTAATGCTACAAACTCAGATTCCATTGTGGAACTAGTTATACATGTTTTCTTCTTGGAAGCCCATGAGATGGCACCTCCCCCAAGCAAGAACACCCATCCACTTGTAGAGGATGAATCTTCAACATTATTTATCCAACTAGCATCTGAATAACCCTCTAACACCGAAGGAAATCCCATATATGACAATCCATAATTCATAGTACCCTTCAAGTACTTGAATACCCTAGTTATCGCATGCCAATGATGTCTACTAGGATTACTAGTAAATCTGCTCAACTTTCCAACCGCATAAGCAATATCCGGTCTAGTGCTAATCATAGCATACATCAAAGAGCCTATAGCTCTTGATTATTCGAGTTGATCCACAGGTTTACCTGTATTTGGCATAAGCTTTTCTCCCGGATCCATGGGAGTACTTACTGGAGAACAATTTTCATAATTGAACTTCTTGAGTATTTTCTCAATGTAATGAGATTGCGTAATTACAATCCCCTTATTCTCCCGTTTAATCTTAATACCAAGAATAACGTCTGCTTCTCCCATATCCTTCATGGAGAACTTTGATGACAAGAAATTCTTTATTTTATCAACTTGATTTTGGTCGGTGCCACAGATCAACATGTCATCAACATATAGACAAATGAAAACTCCTTTACCGGATGTATCAAATTTGCTATATACACATTTGTCAACTTGGTTTAGAATGAAACCATTAGACAAAACAACCTCATCAAACTTTTGATGCCACTGCTTCGGAGCTTGTTTCAGCCCATACAACGACTTAACTAGCTTACACACTTTGTGCTCATTACCAGGCATTACAAATCCTTCAGGTTGTTTCATATACACCTCTTCTTCCAAATCACCATTCAGAAATGCTGTTTTGACATCCATTTGATGAATCACTAGATTATGAATAGCCGCCAAGGCAATCAACAATCTAATAGTAGTGATACGGGCAACTGGAGCATAGGTATCGAAATAATCAATCCCTTCCTTTTGTCTGAAGCCTTGGATAACTAATCTAGCTTTAAACTTGTCAATTGCACCATCGACTTTCATCTTCTTTTTGAAGATCCATTTGCAACCCAATGGTTTGCAGCCTGGTGGTAAATCAGATAATACCCAAGTATTATTTTCCATGATAGAACCAATCTCTTCATCAATGGCTTCTTTCCAAAAAAATAGAATCTCGATATTTCACAGCTTCATCATACGTTCTTGGATCCTCCTCTATACTATAACAATAATAGTATTGAGTTTCAATCTGATCCTTTGATCCCTCAACTAAATATAGTTGAAAATCAGATCCATAAGATCTAGATTTTCTAGATCTTTTGCTTCTACGGGGTTCAAGTGTCTCACTTGGTACATCATTTGAATGATCATCCCTTAGAGATTCATCTGAATTAGGTATAGATATCTTTGGTCTAGGTATAGAAGAGAAACAATTCTCATCAAATATGGCATCTCTTGATTCTATAATCGTGTTAATAGAAATCGAGTCATTAGGTTCTATAACATAAAACCTATAAGCCTTGGAGTGTTCGGCATATCCAACAAAGATGCAACCTACACCCTTTTCGCCCAAAGTTTTCCTTTTTGGGTCCGGGAGTCTAACCACGGCCCTACAACCCCAAACACGTAGAAATGTTAAGTTGGGTCTTTTCTTATACCAAAGTTCATATGGGGTAGTCTTGTTCCTTTTATTAGGAACCCTATTTAACAAATAACAAGCCGTTAACATAGCTTCTCCCCAAAACCCTTCACTCAAACCAGAGTAAGATAACATGACATTTACCATTTCTTTAAGAACTCTGTTTTTCCTTTCAGCCACACCATTTTGTTGAGGTGTATAAGGTGCCGTAGTCTCATGAATGATTCCTACGGATTGGAAAAATACAGGATCATAATATTCACCACCTCTATCGGTACGTAATGTTTTAATCATCACATTCCGTTGCACTTCAACTTTAGTTTTATAAATTTTGAATTTGTCTAAGGCTTCGTCCTTAGCGTGCAACAAATAAACATAGCAGAATCTAGATGCATCATCTATGAAAGTGACAAGATATTTTTTATTTCCTAATGATGGAGTAGCATGCAAATCACATAAATCACTATGTATTAATTCAAGAATGACAGATTTCCTTGTTATACTTTTAAAAGGTTGCCTAGTGATCTTTGTTAACATGAAAGTTTTACACTTTTCGTTATTTTCATCAAAAACAGGAATTAAATCGTTTTTAGACATTTCATGCATTCTTTTATAATGTACATGTCCTAGACGAGCATGCCATAATGAAAAATTGATAACATTCGAAGAAGACATAAATATAAAACCAGAATATTTAGGAACTCCATTCAAATTCATCATAAACATTCCATTATTATAATATCCAAATCCTACAAACACACCAGACTTCGATAATACATATTTATCGGATTCACACACTTGCTTGTATCCAAGCTTATTGAATACAGGACCAAAAATTAAATTCTTACGTAACTTAGGAACATACAATACATTAAACAAAGTAATAGTCTTTCCAGAACTGAATTTTAGCACCACGTTTCCTTTGCCTTCAACGGGAGCGAAGTGATCATCTCCCATGTATAGAACAGAACCATCTTCCACTAGAACAAAAGTCTTGAACCAGAAACGATCCTTGCAAACATGTGTTGTGGCGCCAGAATCAATCCACCACGCGATAGCATCATCCTGCACATAAAATGCCTCAGAAGTTAGTGAAACCGAATGTTTAATCAAACTATTCAAATCACAAATTGATTTCTGACCTTGGTTTTCGGATTGGTCCTTAGACCCCTTTCCTGAACCACTTGCATTCGCGTTGTCGTGCTTTTTGCCGAAACGACAATCCTTCTTAAAGTGGCCTGTTCTGCCACACTTCCAGCATTCTAGTTTCGGTTTCTTGTTAACACCGAAATTGCCCTTTTTGTTATTGAAAGCACGTTTCTTTCCTTTGTTTTTGTTGTTATCGTTCTTACCACCCTCTTCGATCATATTAACCGAGAGTCCAGCAATTTCTTTGCCTTTTCCTTTGTTATCCTCACGCGCTCGTAGAGATTCCTCTATGCGCAAGTGACTTCCAAGTTGGATCAAAGACAGTTCGTCTTTTCCATGTTTCAGATTGTGTTTGAAATCCTTCCATTTGTCTGGAACAAAGTATTTCGACCCTATTCTTGTCTGGGTTCACGAAATCTTTGCGGGGATAATTCTCGAAGAGCAATCTGTTTCTGACAATAGAGAACAGATCAGGAATGTAGAGGAAGTATGTTTTTCGTATCTGAAACCGAGACCAAATGACTCCTTATATAGGAGATCAACAATAGAAATCGAAATGACACACCTGTTCGGTAAAAATAGTTATGTCTGTTTGGAAACCACACACTTGTTCGGTAAAACGGTTATGTCGGTTGGGAAAGGGTGCAACTATTCAAACGAATTTTTCGAATGGGGCGCTGCCCCGCACCCCGCCCGCTGACCCCAGCCAGGGGCGCTACCCCTTGGACCCCGACAGGGCGCTGCCCCGCACCCCGCCAAGGGCTCCGCCCCTTGGAACCCCGTTTCTATTATTCGTATTCAATTGCACGTTTGGCTCTACGAGCCTGCACTCCACACTACCCTAACTCGTTTCAAGCTTAACGCATGATTGCATCGGCCTACGGTAAATCACATTACTACCAAAATACATTGATGATACTAAAATCACCAACAAACTTCTCAATTGGCCCAACAACAAGCTCCTACAACTCCCCTAAAGTAACATGCCAACGTTATATCTCTACAAAGCAGAACAGAGTTAGAAGCCCTTGTTGATAAGAGAGATAGAGCGAAGGGTGTAGAGAAGAAAACTAAAAAAAGGAGTCAGTAACATTTGAAAAAAAGAGAGCAAACAATCATTGAATGCCAATGAGGTAGTTGAAGAGGACAATGAAGAACCATATATACCTCCTCTTCCTTACAAACCCCCGATCCTTTTCCTTCAAAGATTTGCGAAAGCAAAAAATTGAGGAACGATTTAGAAAGTTTGTTGAGCTCTTAAAGAAGCTTCACATTAACATTCCTTTTATAGAACCAATAACCTAGATTCCTTCGTATGCTAAATTCTTAACGGAAATTATGAAGAACAAAAGGAATATCGATGAAGAAGGTATAGTAACACTCACTGAGGAGTGTAACGCCATTATCCAAAATAAAATGGCACCCAAGCTGAAAGATCCAGGGAGTTTCTCAGTTCCTTGCGTCATCGGTAACAATGTCATTGCTAAGTCCCGTTGTGATTTGGGTGCGAGTGTAAGTCTGATGCCCCTGTCTATCAATATGAGGCTAAATCTAGGAGAGCTTAAACATACTAACATGTCTCTTTAGCTAGATGACCGATCCAATACTAGTAAGAATACTGGAAGAAGCCCCGTTAAGAATTGGCCAGTTATACATTCCCACCGATTTTGGGATAATGGACATAAATGAAGACTCTCATTTCCCTATCCTCTTAGGAAGACCTTTCCTAACCACCGCTGGTGCTATTATTGATGTAAAGAGAGGGAAGCTCACCTTTGAGGTTGGAGAAGAAAATATTGAGTTCCTCTTATCGAAATTCATGAAGAATCCATCCATCAATAACTCATGCTTTTGTTGATATCATAGATGAATGCATTAAAAATTATTCATTAGAGCCACCCTCAATTGATAAGTTGAATGCCTCTGACAAAAGGAATCAAAGACAACGAAGCATAAGCTTATCAAGACATATTGAATGCAAGTCCAATTGATCAAAATGAGTGCTTCGCCCTTCTTCCTACTCCAACGCAAGAAATAGAAAAGCCAAAATTAGAACTCATGTTACATCCCCAAAACCATATATATATATATATATATATATATATATATATATATATATATATATATATATATATATATATATATATATATATATATATATATATATATATATATATATATATATATATATATATATATATATATGCATAATAAATGAAAAATAACAAATGGGTTGCGTGCTTAAAAAGTTTCAGTTTCCATAAGGTAATGGTGCATACGAATGAGAAATAATTTAAGTAGAAAGTTTTAGGTTCCATAAGGAAGATAATACGAGGGACATTGGTTTGGATGAGCTTATTTAAGGCTCACACTCCAAACCAGAACCTTCATTGTTGTCGGCATGCCTTCTGGGCCAAGAATTGAGGTGCTATTTGATTCTGTGTTTGTTGTGCCAATTTCTTCAAATTTCCTTCTTTCACTTGTCAAGAGTCACAATGCCTTGAAGGAGTTGTTCTTGTTGTAGAATAGATAAAACATTTTGCACACATAAGGTAGGGGCTCAATCATTAAGATTTGTGTATTAGCAGTGTTGAAAGTGTCATTCAATCCCTTCAAAGAGAAGATAGCATAATCTGTCTTTTGTTGTTGCTTAAGTTTGGTATGTTCTCCGCATGTTCATGTAAGTAAAAAACGAGGGAGCTCAAGATCTTCGCATAAAGTCTTAAGCTCATAGCTTGATTAGTATATAAGTGTAGTACCATAACTGAATTGGTTGATAACTATAACTCATAACAAACTAATTCTATATTATAGGATTAATCACATATAGGTGTATAATTCTAACAAGGATGGAGTAGGAGGTTTTTGTAATTGTCTTCATAGTGTTATTAAGAAATTTTCATATGATTTTGACATTAGTTTAACATTGCTCCAATATATTATGAGTTGCATTTTATTCCAAAAATCCAAATCAATGTAAAATGAATTACAAGTTTTAAGTTTGTCAAAAGTCATGAGTTGTAGTAAGGAAACCAGAAACACTTTGTAACAAGCAGCAAATAAAAGAATGTAAATAAGGAATAAAAGAACAAAAGATATCAGTTGCTCTTAATATTTCTTGTATTGATAAATGCCAAAGTAGCTGTATATATAATATGTTTAAATAGTCACAGAAACCATGATTGAATCAGCTAATAGATGATAAATGCACAATCATTCATAATTTAGTTTGATTTACAGAGTTTGGGTAACATAAGTACTTCAGTTTAATATTTAAGCAGTAGGGTAAGATGCTTGCATTGCAATGCCACACAGTCCTTCAGCAACATCAACTCCCATTTGCATTCTAATGTATCCTTCTTCACCCCAATCTGTTCCCCATGAGTTTTTAACCAACCAATATTTGGTTCCATCACTATCCACACCATATCCCACAGCAGTGACACCATGATCCAACTCAGTTCCACATGAACCAGTAAACACACCACTTTTGTAAAATTGAAAGTCCGATCCACTAGCATCAATGGCTACAGAAATTGGTTGATTTGCAACCGCTTTTTGTAGTGCCTGCTCATTGTTGGCGGGAACATCTTCATATCCGGTAATGGTAGCCGCTTGGGTGGATGCTTGGTTTGCACTGCACGTTCCATCAACACCTTGATAGGGGTATTGAGCTTCAGTGGTGAGTCCGTGATTTTGAATGATGAATTTGAAAGCATCATCCATAAGACCACCCTCACAACCTTGGTCCACACCTTTTGTGTCGCAATCAACAAGTTCTTGCTCTGATAAAGACACTAATTTTCCTGTACTCAACTGATGAATTCCTTCCGTTGCTGCAACCGCAGAGAATGCCCAACAACATCCTACAAAAGGTAAATTAATATTACAATTAAATATTTGACCACATAGTCCTGCTGAATTGAATGCATTACTTATTTGATAGACACTTACCACATTGGCCTTGATTCTTCACAGGAGTCACTGCTCCTTTCTTCCTCCAATCAACCGTGGATGGAACCGCAGTTGCATTTTCATACTTAAAAGTAGATGTTCTTGTGATTGAGGAGCACATATGCCCCTTGAATTTGTTTCTAGAAGCTGTGAATTCCTCGTTGGTGAGGTCCGCAAATTGATTGATGCCTAGTTTGTATGATTTGTTACTGTTAACATTGTTGGATGCTTCAATGTAATTCATGTTTTCTGCAAATATTTTTAGACGGTTCTCCCTTTCTTGAGTGTCCTTATAGACTTTGCCATAGTAACTCATCCATTGCTGGTGCCTCTCATGCATAGAGTCGTATTGGAGAGTGCGAGAAGTGACTTGAATAGTCAACAAACCCAGGCAGAATATGAATGTCAATGCAATACCACTATGATATAATTGATTTTTGGCAGCCATGGTGTGTGTGTGAGAAACAAGTGTTTTTGAGTTGATTAATTAGCAGTTAAATGTGAGAAAGATGTGTTGTGTCTATACTCAATGATCATTGTGGTATTTATAATAGGCAATTTTACGATGAATTGAATATTAAAATTTTGATAGTTTTCAAGTTAAAGCTTAAAACAAGTTTATGGTCATGATTATGTAGTTACATGGTCGGGAGAAATGTCTGAATGAGAGATTCTGTAATTAGATATATGGACAAATTTGATGTCAAGCAAGGAGCTTAATTACGTCCAATGCAGTTTTATGTTCATGAGACCAGCCGTTTGTTTGAGACAATAATTATAAAAAAGGTATCAACAAATTCACATCTCATGATAAAAACAAATTAAATAGTTGATCGTATAGTACAGCAATTCTATATTAATAGCAAATTAGCCAAAGGTAATACAAATATCAGAGTAGATATAAGAACTCTTTGGTAAAAATAACGGTTGACTATAAGCTAGCTAATAGTTTATAACTTATAACTAATGGTTGATGACTTATAAATTATGACTGATGGTTAGACTGATAGCTGATAAGCTAATTGAAGTGTTTGATAAAATTATCAGTTCAAATAACTTATAAATGTAAAATAACATAAAAGATATTTAATATATAATTATTTAATTTAAAATTAAAATAAATTATAAAGGATAAAAATGAATTTATGCTAAAATAATAAGGATAAAAAAGGAAGAAAAAATTATAAACTATAAGCTAAAATGCTATTAGAAATAGCGGTTGGAAAAATATGCTATAAATTAGTAAAATAAGCTATAAGTTAGTGATGAAAGAACCGTTACCAAACAAGTCTAAATTATCATATGAACTTATAAGCTATAAGACATAAGCTCAAAATTATATTTTACCAAACAGAGCCATAAAGAAAATTAACCAAATTCACATTCTTTACCAATTAACCAATTGTAAAAGATATTCACATTCCTTACAATATTGAAAAATTCTAAATATTTAATGTTAATAGACCGAATGTAAAACAAATTCACATTGTTCATGGTTTATTTCTCTCACAAAATTGAACTGAACCGAAATAATATATAAGATCTTCCAAACTGTACTAAATTGTTTCAATTTTTCTAGAATCGAACTGAACAAAAAGTTTTGATTTAGTATAACGGTTTGGAATTCCGAACCATACCAAACCATTAAAAGATAAATTTTGCAAACCGAACCATGTATTAAAGAAACCAACTGTTGTACTTAATTTTGAATATTTTTTAATAAAAAATCTATTAAAATTTATTTTTAGCATTTTTTTTATAAACATTTTTAATATCCTGTTTTACATGATTTTTTAATTTTAAATTTTTTTTATCTACATTCACAGTCAAAATTACAAATTGATTCAAATCAAAATCACAAACTCATTTAAAAAATCACAAATTAGTCAACTATTATATATCTATAATATTTTGGATAAACAACTTATTTACAGCTTATAACACAAGATTAACCGATGTCGGAGATATTATCTCTACAAAACAAAATATAAAATTAATATACAAACAAAGTAAAGAATAGAATGAAGATCTTGAGTGATTAATAAAAAATAAAAAATGACAGAGGTATTGTATAAGAAAGCATAAATGGTAAACTACATAGTCAAATGTTGAACTTGACAAATTTTAATTTTATAGATTTCTTAACTACTGATCAAACAATAATATCAACCATAATATTAGGTTTCTAGTATTTTACTGTCAAAATCAGAAACCAACTCCACAGGTAAAACAAATTAACAGTTACATAATTCTATCATAAACTTTAGCAATCTGAATAAAACATGTTGATACAGAAAAGTTCCAATTGCAAAAAATCATTTGGAAATAATTGATGTCAAACTATAATATTAGAACTGATGTCGAACTGTAATATTAGTTCAGTTCAGTTCGAATCACTAACAATTTTAAATGTCTGCTATTTTCCGCTATCTGCAATTGACAAACATAAGATGGAGAGAGTCCATGCATTGTTTAAACAAGCTGTTTCTTTTTCCCTGAATTAGCGGAAGTTGTTTTAGCTTGAAAAAAAATGAATTAGTTTTAGATCAGATAGTGTTTCTTTTCTTTGTTGGAAGAATTTCCCCAATGTTAGTATTTTATTTGTAAGGAGCTGTAATAAGATATTCTATGCTGCAGAAAAAAGATAAAGGTGCAATTCAGCTAAATAAGGTGAATTATTCAATAAAAATCCATTTATGTAGAACCACAATGCTATTATATATATGTGATTAAACATTTCATGATTGATAAGAGTATTTAGTTGTTAATATACTTAAGTATTCTTGCAGTGGGATACTCAGTGAAAATCATCCAGTAGAGAAGAGTTCAGTGCATCGTAAATGGAACTAATCTTGGTAACTTTACTCCAACTATTGTGGTACTTGTTTTTCACTGTTTCTAGTTTCAATTCTAGTTATTTTTCATTTAAATTCAATCATACCATAAAAAAAAAACTAAAAGAACAATCCCAACATGTATTTGAAAATAAGAAAGAAAAATGAAGGACAAGATTTACTCTTAATAATTTCATTGTATTGATAAATGCACAAGTAGATGTATATAATATACACACATAGTCATAGAACTATGATACATGTAGCTAATAGCACATAAATTAGCACAATCAGTCACAGTTTAGGTTGATTTACATAAATATTAAGTAAGGAGCTTAAACAGTAGGGTAAGATGCTTGCATTGCAATACCACACAGTCCTTCAACTGCATCGACTCCCCTTTGCATTCTAATGTAACCTTCTTCACCCCAATCAGCTCCCCATGAGTTCTTAACCAACCAATACTTGGTTCCATCACTACCAACCCCATAACCCACAGCAGTGACCCCGTGATCCAACTCAGTTCCACATGAACCTGTAAAGACACCACTTTTGTAAAATTGAAAGTCCGATCCACTAGCATCAATGGCTACAGAAATTGGTTGATTTGCAACCGCTTTTTGGAGTGCCTGCTCATTGTTGGCCGGGACATCTTCATATCCTGTAATGGTAGCCGCTTGGGTGGATGCTTGGTTTGCACTGCATGTTCCGTCAACACCTTGATAGGGGTATTGAGCTTCTGTGCTGAGTCCATGATTTTGAATGATGAACTTGAAAGCATCATCCATAAGACCACCCTCACAACCTTGGTCCACACCTTTTGTATCGCAATCAACAAGTTCTTGTTCTGATAAAGAGACCAATTTTCCAGTACTCAACTGATGAATTCCTTCGGTTGCCGCAACAGCAGAAAATGCCCAACAACATCCTACAAAAGGTAAATTGATATTAATTAGAGTTTGACAATAATTCAATTTTTGACCACATAATCCGGAATCGAATGCATTACTTATTAGATAAACACTTACCGCATTGACCTTGATTCTTCACAGGTGTCACTGCTCCTTTCTTCCTCCAATCAACCGTGGATGAAATTGCAGTTACATTTTTAAATTTAAAAGTAGTTGTCCTTGTGATTGTAGAGCACATATGCCCCTTGAATTTTGCTTATAAAAAAAATATTATGTTTTCTTATTGCTTTTCCTTTCACGTTCTTATGTTGATACGCCACTTGGTCGTAAGGTTGTCAATATCGAGATTTTACCTAAGATCGGGAGAGAATAGCTAGATCGTAAAATATAAAATCGTAGTTAAGATCGGAAGATCCTACTCAATTATTTTTGTAAGATCGAGAAGCGGTAACAAGATTGTAAAACATAAGATCGCAACAAAAATCGTAAGATCCTACTAAAATGAAAAAAATTATAGTATATATTTAAAGTATTTTTACATGATATATGTTAGTAGGCAAGTGTATTCGTGAGAAAATGACTCTTTTTTATATTCTTTAGACATTTATGATTGAGGTTTTATTGAACATTTGTTAATGTTTAGACATTAGGGACATATATGGTGAATTCCTTGGATTATCATAAGTTAAGTAGTTAAGCCAAACCCTAAGTCAAGTAGCACAAACTCATCCCCGCCGAACCGTAATTGTTGTGCCTTCGCATTTTGTCATCCTTCTAACCTTTTAATGGTGGTGGTCAGAAAACGGTCAATCATGGCCGAAGCTGACAAAGATTGCCCAAAATCTATGATTTTACGGAATTTTTTCACAATTTGGCTACAACACGCGATTCTACTTAAGATTTGGATCATCGGGGGTGAGTGAGATCGTAAAATCTTAAGATTTTAAGATCTAGATCGAGATATTGACAACCATACTCGTAAGTAACTCAGTGGAGTCTTTGGTTTATAATATATTTTGGATGTCTCATTTAGTAATTTATAGCTACATTCAATTTTATATATTTTTTTAAAAATTAATATATTTAGAGAGGGTTATAAACCCCCGAAGTTGGTTAAAAAATATATACAATGTATTTAAGCTTAACGACAGTTAAAACCGCCACAATACTACAACGACAGTTTGCACGACAGTTTTTTAAACTGTCGCAAACAAGGCTCGCGACACCAATATTCACGACGGTTGCCAAAGTGTCGCAATTTTAGTTTGCGGCAGTTCTCACCGCCGCAACATGCCCTCAGAATCGTCGCAAAATATGTTTTTTCTTGTAGTGAATGGTATCTTTGACATTTGAGTTGTCTGAATATAAAATCCAGTACATTCCTTGAGGAAGCATCGAATCACATGTATTGACATATTTTTCAGCAAGTTTGACACACCAATTGGAGAGAAGATTTCCCCCGCCTGGATCATTTTGGTAGACAGGGTCACTAACGTGAAATGGGGTGGCGCTGAGATAGGGCTAGAAGGACTGAATGATCTATTGATTGAATCGTCATTAAGGTTCGAATTCAAGGCTAAAATTAATCTAGCCGAGTACGAAGCTTGCATCATTACTATTACCATCACCTTGGAAGTAGATGCGTTAACCTTAAAGACAAATAGCGACTTTCAATGGATGGCGAAGCAAGTCTATGGTGAGTATCAGGCAAAGGAATCACAACTCATCAAATATGTGAAAATCAAGAATCTTGTTGTTTGTCTTTGGTTTATTTGTTCCACATGATATAAAAATATAAAATATAAAGAGTCTAAAATTAATTTAGAGACATTTAATTTAAATGATACATCAAAATTTCTTTTCTTTCATTTTTATAAATTTAAAAATAACTGCAAAAAATATAAATAATATTATGAAAATAATATATATCAAAGTAAGTATTTGTTAGGTTAATATAATTTTTATGTTATTTTTCTAAAAAGAATCATCTTAATTTATATTAATGATATTGTAAAAATTTTATGTGATTTTATTGTTGATATTAGTTGAAATATTAGAGTTCTTATTTTAGACATTACTATCTCTGTTTTTTTTATTATACTCTATATGGTTATTGTAAAAAAAAAATGCAAATATAAATCAATTTTGGCAAATTCTGTATAAACTTATTGGTAAGAAATCAAGAATATCGTTATTTGTCTTTAGTCTATTTATCTAACATAATTCTATAGTCTCTTTACCTATTTAAGTAATACACTACTAAATATATTAAAAAAAGTTTAAAAAAAATGTTAAAAAAAAAGTTTAAAAAAAATTTTTAAAAAAAATTAAAAAAAAAACAAAAAAAAAGCAATTAAACCGCCGGTTTTCACCGGTTCCCACCGGTTTGATGGCATACCCGATCTGACTATTGAACCAGACCGATTACCAGGCCGGTTCCCGATCCGACCGGCCGGTCCGGTCCGGTTTTTAAAACACTAGGTAGAGAAGTTGTCCCCATATTTAAACTATCTCTTTATTAGCATAGGAGATCTAGACATTAATTTAACATTGCTCCTATATATTTATTTCAAAAATCCAAATCAATGTTACCTGAATGACAAGTTTTAAGTTTATCAAAATAAATCAGAAACACTTTGTAATAAGCAAATAAAAGAATGTAAACAACAAAAAAAATAAAAAAAAATATAAGAGTTACCCTTAATACTTTTTTGTGTTGATAAATGCACAAGTAGTTGTATACAGTATACGTAAATAGTCACAGAAACCATGATTGATGCAGCTAATAGAAGATAAATGCACAACCAATCATAATTTAGTTTGATTTACAGAGTTTGGGTAACATAATAAGTACTTCAGTTTAATATTTAAGCAGTAGGGTAAGATGCTTGCATTGCAATGCCACACAGTCCTTCAGCAGCATCAACTCCCATTTGCATTCTAATGTATCCTTCTTCACCCCAATCTGTTCCCCATGAGTTCTTAACCAACCAATACTTGGTTCCATCACTATCCACACCATATCCCACAGCAGTGACACCATCACTATCCACATGAACCAGTAAACACACCACTTTTGTAAAATTGAAAGTCGGATCCACTAGCATCAATGGCTACAGAAATTGGTTGATTTGCCACAGCTTTTTGTAGTGCCTGCTCATTGTTGGCCGGGACATCTTCATATCCTGTAATGGTAGCTGCTTGGGTGGATGCTTGATTTGCACTGCATGTTCCGTCAACACCTTGATAGGGGTATTGAGCTTCCGTGCTGAGTCCGTGATTTTGAATGATGAATTTGAAAGCATCATCCATAAGACCACCCTCACAACCTTGGTCCACACCTTTTGTGTCGCAATCAACAAGTTCTTGTTCTGATAAAGAGACCAATTTTCCAGTACTCAACTGATGAATTCCTTCCGTTGCTGCAACAGCAGAGAATGCCCAACAACATCCTACAATAGGTAAATTGATATTACAATTAAATATTTGACCATATAGTCCTGCTGAATTGAATGCATTACTTATTAGATAGTCACTTACCGCATTGTCCTTGATTCTTCACAGGTGTCACTGCTCCTTTCTTCCTCCAATCAACCGTGGATGGAACCGCACTTGCATTTTCATACTTAAAGGTAGATGTTCTTGTGATTGAGGAGCACATATGCCCCTTGAATTTGTTTCTAGAAGCTGTGAATTCCTCGTTGGTGAGGTCCGCAAATTGATTGATGCCTAGTTTGTATGATTTGTTACTGTTAACATTGTTGGATGCTTCAATGTAATTCATGTTTTCTGCAAATATTTTTAGACGGTTCTCCCTTTCTTGAGTGTCCTTATAGACTTTGCCATAGTAACTCATCCATTGCTGGTGCCTCTCATGCATAGAGTCGTATTGGAGAGTGCGAGAAGTGACTTGAATAGTCAACAAACCCAGGCAGAATATGAATGTCAATGCAATACCACTATGATATAATTGATTTTTGGCAGCCATGGTTTGACAGACAAGGATTTTTGAGTTGATTAGTTAGCAGTTGAATGTTAGAATGATGTGTGGTGATTATACTCAATGATCATTGTGGTATTTATATTAGGCAATTTTATGGTGAATTGAATATTAACATTTTGATAGTTTTCAATTTAAAGTCTAAAACAAATTTATGGTCAGTATGTGGTTTCGTACTCGGGAGAAATGTCTGAATGAGAGATTCTGTGATTAACTATTTGGGAAGGTCAGTGCTATGGACAAAGGAAGCCTTGTGCGTTGGAAATATTTTAGATTATAAAAGTGAAGGTAGACCAGCAGTTTGTTTGAAACAATAGTTATAATTAAAAACAAATTCACCTCTCATGATAAAAACAAATTAAGTATCAACAAATTCCCATCTCATGATAAAAACAAATTAAGTAGTAAAGCGTATAATACTTCTATTCTACATTAATAGCTAATTTACCAAATGTAAAACAAATTCACATTCTTTACAAATTAACCAAATTTAAAACAAATTCACTTCTTTACAATATTGAAAAATTCTAAATATCTAATGTTAATAGACCAAATTATTGAACTGTGGAATTTTGAACGAGTTACTTCCAAGCGAGTATGAAACATGTGATACCATCCATTTTGTCGACATATTTTCTCACAGAATAGAATCTTTTGATGGGTGTTGATGGGAGTATAGATAATGTTAGACATTATTTAAAATTTAGTTAATGTTGAATAATCAAATTAATAAAATAAAAATAAAATAGTGAGATTTTGGTGGAAAAATAGTGTTTGTAAAAAATAATTAGAAGATAAAATGAATGGTGGGAATAAGAGTAAATAATAATATTTTTTTTAAATTTAGTTGAGAAGGGTAAAATAGGAATAACCTAAAGAGAAATTAGGTTTTCTTTTAAATATAAAAGAGTGAGAGTTGAGAGACTTTTATAATAAGTAAAATTGAGAGAAATAGAGAAATAGAGAAAAAGAGGCCAAGGCTAATGACTTAACGGAAGAAGAATTCACCTTTGTTGCAATGCTTTTGCTGAAAATTAAGGTAAGGGGGGATTACCCTACTATAAGTGTAATATTGAATGAAGGATAGAGAGGGATCCTCACTGTCCTTTAGGTTGAATTCTCCATTATTATATGTTATGAGTTCTTGGTTGTAAATGAGTGAAATTTATGCCAATTACCATGTTAATGTATAATTTATTGGTCTGTTATATGCTGATTTTTATACATGTTCTGTTGATACGAATTATGAATTTTTTGTTGCCATGATTGTGTTTTAGAGTTGAACCTGACCTTGAAAACTATGACAAATGATGATTTTGATGTGTTAATTGATGGATAAATGTTGTTTAGCTAATATATAAAATATGTATCTATGTATTTCTAATCGAATTGGGTGATTCGAGGTTGAAATCAAAGCTTGGAATGAGCTCCAATGGTGAAAATCGCATTCTGATTTTTGTTGTTTTGGGCGTTTGTGCTTTGCCCCAAAAAGTTGGGCTTAGCGAGCCCGCGCTTAGTCCTAAAAAAGTTGCGCTTAACGAGGATGGCAACGCATAATTGTCGTTTTTGAATCGATTTTGCAATAACATGTTCTATTTTTGGCGAGTGTTGGTACTATTAGGTGCCAAGTAACACTGGTTGACACTGTTTGATGTTAATTGATAAATTATCATCATGATGAAATGGTGATTAAGTTGATTATTGAAATCTTATGTTATGTATGAAACCATAAATGTTGTATTGAAGTGTGTAGTTCGGAAGTGTGGACTATTTGAATGTTGTATTGCAGGTTGTATATGGTTCAAAATGGGATAATTGGTGAATGTTACACCTAAATGTTGTTGCACTATCGTTTCATCATGTGTGTCGTTGTTGTGACGTTACAACTTGCTGACTTCCAAGAGGGGATCAGTGATGAGTTTCAGGTTCGAAGAGGGACCGTCCGGAGTGGACAAGATCAGTAACATAACTCTGATGTTTAAATTGATACCACACTACTACAGAAAAACACATGTAACGACGGACGCAAAATGCATTTGATGTCGGTTACAAAAGTTAGGTAAGCAAGAGCGTCATGAAAGGTTACTACTTATCATCTCAGTTATTAAAACATCGAGGGGTTAAGTTAAGTGCACGTGAGTTTGAATTCCAGCATCAGTATTTTTATTATTTTCATAACTGGATGGTGCACCCAATATTATTACCTCGGTTTATTTTAGAAATCGAGGGGTTATAGTTTTTTTTCTACTGTCGTTTGCACCTGAATTATAGAACCATATTACAGAATATAGAACCATATTTTGCAGATTTCTAAAATAGAGACGTTGTACATTTTGTCAATTCCTTAATCTGAAATATAATTATTCATTGATTAGCACCAAATGCAAACCCAAAATGGCACACACTTTATAATTCTACATCAAAAACTAAAACAAATGATTAAGAACCATTTGCTTACTAGTTTTCCCATATGCCCTCTTCATGATCACGACGAAAAATATGCACATCATCTAACTCATTTTCTTTAGATGATTGACTTACACGCGTTGCTAAACAAGAAGTCTCATAGTTAAAATCTTGATTTTCATCAGTACTATCGAGAAGATGTTTTTTTGAAGAACAATTGACCATCTAGTGTTAGATGGATCAGTAACATAAAAAACTTATTTTTCATGGTTTGCCATGACGAATGGTTCGTTCTTGTAAGTTGCCTTTCGAAGATTAACCCTTGCGAATCCTAATTCATTGGTTTCTACACCAGTTTTACTGTCAATCCACCTACACTTAAATAAAGGCACTTTAAAAGAAACATAGTCAATCTCTAATATCTCCCCAATGATCCCAAAGTATGCTATAAATGCTAGTACGAGATTGTTATCTTTGGAACTAGAAAAGTACATGAATTCAACCTCAACACTAACACCACTATTTTGAATGGTGATACGTTCATACTTTGATTTTGTACAAAATTAATATTTTCTAATGTCGTATGCACTCCAAGTAATTACATTAAACTTAGGCATACATGCCAAACATTTACAATTATCTAATGCACCACTCTCTTTAGAAATACTTTCATTAAACCAATCTATGAAAGTTCTATTATGCTCTATCAACAACCATTTTTTATTCATCCAGGGGTATTTTTCATTTATAAGAGCTTTGTGTGCGGTCAAGTAAATATCAACTTCACTAAGGTTATTCAATATATACAAATGTGCTTAAAGAACTACTTGTCAACTAAATGTCTTAACATTTAAACCTTTAATATCTCTACATCATAAAATCCATCATAACGAGTCTCGGGAACTCCTATAAAGTCCGCATCTCACAAATAGTTTGTACAAAACTCAATAGCTTCTTCAGTGATGTACCTTTCTCTTATTGAAGCTTCTGGACAGTGATGATTCTTTGTATACCCTTTGAGAATCTTCATGTAACGCTCTACCAGATACATCCACCACAAATAAACTGGACCACAAATTCTAATCTTCCTTACTAGATGAACAACTAAGTGAACCATAATGTCAAAGAATGATGGAGGGAAAAACATCTCTAATTGACACAAGATAATTGCAGTTCTGTGTTCCAAATCATCTAAATTTTTAGAGTCTATAACTTTACTACATATTACATTGCAGAATAAGCACAATTTGGTTATAATCACCCTTACATTTCTTGGTAAGATGCCACGGATAGCCACTAGCAGAAGTTGTTGCATCAAGACATGACAATCATGAGACTTTAAGCCAATTAATTTGTGAGCGTTCTCTGACACAAGTTTCTTCACATTTGATGAGTACCATTGGGGAACTTTGGTGCCCTGCAAACAATCGCAAAAATTTGTGATCATTGGTGAATGTTGCACCTAAATTTTGTTGCATTATAGTTTCATCATGTGTGTCGTTGTTGGGACGTTACAATTTGCTGATTTCCAAGAGGGGATCAGTGAGTTTTGGGTTCGAAGAGGGACCTGGTCCGAAGAGGGACCGTCAGGAGTGGAAAAGATCAATAAAATAACTATGATATTCAAATTGGTACCACATACATATAGGGTCGAGTTGTTGTCACATGGCATACATGTTCATATTGTGATTTAATTGTTGTGGTGTGAAAGAATTTTCTGTTTGATAATTGTTGTTGTTGTTGTTTATGCTACCCTTCCCGATCTTTTGCACCGCTAACATGATTGAGCATATTTTTACCCTTTGTTGTTTTGTTTGTGTGGGGATGTACGCCGTGTACTGATACTCAATAGTAGCTGTTGTGAGTTGGAGGACTACTGTAAAGCTTTCTTGTTTATTGTTTTCAGTTTACCGTTTTAGTCAGTTATTGCTTTGATTCTCTAACATAAAAAATAGGGCATTTTAGTTGTTTTTGAGTTAATAATTGGATTATATTGCTTCAGTTAAGCTTTTCAAATTGATGATATATTTGAAGTTTATGTTAGTTATTTGATTTTTGCATGTTATGTTGAGTAGCATCCTAAAATAAGGATTTTATTATTTTATAAAGAGTTTTAGGGTGTTATATAGAGTTAGTGTCACAACTTAAAACAAAAGGCAATTGTGAGATTTATTTTCTCTTAAAATGAGTATTGGAGAAATGTGGGAAAATATGAGAAAATATTTTCCCATTCATGTCTAGTAAGAAATCTATCAAGTCTAACTTAAATGAAATAGTCATGCACTTGACTATTAGTCTAGGTATACTTATTAGTTATTACCCTTGTAACTAAGATCGTCCAAATTACAATTATGGATATTATCCTACAAAATATTAGTGATTCTTTCATTAATAGAGTCACCCTCAATTTTATCATAATTAAAAACTCTAAAGGAGCCAAATATTATTTTGATGATTAACGGGTAAAATTGGCTCACACATGTGATATTTTTCATTAACTTTAAATAAATCATAGAGCTCCGTGAGTCTCCAGTTGGGGCAAATATTATTGGACATACCAATACTATAGCAACCAATATAGTTAGGGGTATGCAAAATATCCAGTTTTGATGCTCAAATCCATAACTAAATCTAAATCACTTTTAAATATCCAAATATAATTGAATGATTATTAACCGATTTAGTTATTAATGGTTTGGTTACCCATTCATATAATTCGGATATAATTAAATGGTTATTAACCGGTTAAATTATTTTGGATTCGGTTATAATCCGGTTATTATCCAAATTCAAATATTTTAATTGTCAAAATAAACTTTTTTTTTTTTGAAAAAAAAATTCGGAAAAAATAATTTTCAAAACTAGATTTTTTTAAAAAACCGGTTATATAATCATAACCAAATTTATAACCGATTATATAACCAGTTTTGATTAAAATGTGGTTATGGTTATAAATCTAAACCAATTAAATAGTTTTAAAATGGTTATAGTTTGGTTTTTGAAAATAACTTATGGCAGACCCATTCGGTTTAGAGCAAAGCCCAAGTGGATGAATGATTACAAAACTTATTAGACTTTTATTTCAGCTTTTATTTTCGGTTTGTATGCTTTGTTGGGCCTGGCCCTTTTGTCTAACCCACTAGGGTTTTATTTATAAACAACTACCAGCCTCCTTGAGAGGCAGAAAATTAATGAAATCAGTTTTTATTTCCTTTTCCTTCTTCTTACGTTTTGTGTTTGTCCTCTTCCATTAACATAGATCAATTTATTATATAGTTGTTGAACTCTCTTATCAATTTGGTGCTTTCATCTCTTGTGCTCATGGCCCCCTCCAAACCCCTTAACCCAAAAGAAATCATAGATGAGGCTGTGCAAACTGCTGTGCAAACAGCAGGTTTACACCTTGATTCTGCGCTCCAGGACACTCAGCAGCAGCTTGATGAGCGATTTGCCATCGCTGCCTCCGAATTGCAGCAGTAAGTCGGTCAACTCAACACTCGTATGGACAAAGATAGACATACGGCTGACTCCCGATATGACTCTATGATGTCAATCCTTACCAAACTTGTAGCGCAAAAAGATCCTACAGCTGCTGCCACCAACCTTACAGGGGGTTCTTCTTCAGGTACGGTTAAACACCCCTCCTCCACCATTGTTAATTCTTTACCTTTTACACAAACCCTAACCCCCACCAGCACCCCCCTCCGTAATTCCTCTCAATTCACCCAACCACCCTTTACATCTTCTATACCCACCCTCCACCGTGTTACTACAACCCAACCCCCTTTCACTTCGTCCATGTTCACCCCCTTTAGTCATGTCACCCCCTCCTTTTCACACCACAACAATTACACTTTGCCTTTCCTCACACCAGGCCTATCACCTAACCCGAATATTCCTTTTTCATATCAGTCCCAAATTCCGTATACACCCCTACCAGACCCCAACCCATTACCTCCTTTTCGCACCCCCAAATTGGAACTTGCTGCATTCGACGACTCTAATCCCTTAGAATGGCTTTTCCAAGCCGAACAGTATTTCAATTTCTATCAACAGCCACCTGAAAGTCGCTTAGCTATGGTATCCTTTTATATGAAGGGAGATGCCCTTTGTTGGTACAAGTGGATGCATCAGAGTCAGCTCCTAACGGATTGGCACTCCTTTACTAAAGCGCTGTAGTTACGCTTTGGCCCCTCAACCTATACGAACCATCAGGTAGAACTCTTCAAACTTAAACAAACGAGAACTGTTGTTGATTATCAGACTGCTTTTGAAAAATTGGGCACTCAGGTTGTGGGTTTATCACCGGATGCAATTTTGAATTGCTTCATTTCCGGATTGGTACCAGAAATCCAAAATGAAATAGCAATTATTAAACCTACCTCAATTTCACAAGCTATAGGCCTAGCAAAACTTATTGAGTCAAAGCTCAAAGACTCCAAGCCCAAATACCACAAACCCTTCTCCACTTTTCAACCCAAACCCACCACGGCCCAACCCACACCCAGCATGCTGTCACAACCCCCCAAACCCAATTCCAACCCGCAATCCACCAAGTTTCCCATTCGTAAAATCTTAAATAGTCAACTCCAAGAGCGTTGTGCCCAAGGATTGTGTTTCAATTGTGACGAAAAATTCATACTGGGTCATAAATGTTCTACCGGAAAATTCCTATTACTATTATGTGATGATGACTCTACAAGCGATGCTGAAACTTTGGATACACAAGATACTATTCTAGATACTGTTGCAGCTCCTGATGATACTTACTTTCAATTATCCCCTCAAGCAGTCAACGGCCAGTTTTCCCCCAAAAGATTAAAATTCAGCGCCTTCATTCATGGCTTAACAGTAACAGTTTTGATCGACACCGGAAGTACCCACAACATCTTACAACCCCGTATTGCCCAGCACTTGAAACTACCCACCAAACCAATTCCGAATTTTTCTGTCATGGTGGGCAATGGTTCAAAACTTTCTTGTTCAGGAATCTGCTCACAAGTTCCTATCACACTACAAAACCACCTATTCAGCATTCCTTTCCACTTAATTCCTATTGAAAGAGCTGACGTCGTCTTAGGCATGGAATGGCTACGAACACTTGGACCTCTCCTAGCAGATTTTTCCATTCCGAAAATCTCTTTTACTCACCAAAACACAGAAATTACCATTACGGGAGACCCAAAAACCTTGCCTTCCCACTCCTCATTTAACCAACTATGCCACCTCATTCATACTGACTCCATCGCATCCATACACCTATTGTTATACCAACCTGCTGATAATAGCACCATTCACCCAGAATTGACCCATAAACAGCAATTAGAGACTTTAACCACATCCCTTCCCAAACAAATCACATCAGTTTTGAACTCTCACGCTACTGTTTTCGCCCAGCCCCATGGCCTTCCCCCCAATCGACCCCATGATCACCACATTCCCCTTTTACCTAATACACCCCCATTAATGTTAAACCCTACCGCTACCCCCACTACCAAAAAGAGGCTATGTCTACAATCATTCAAGACATGCTGCACGAAGGCATTATTAAACCAAGTCATAGTCCTTACTCCTCTCCGGTTTGATTGGTCAAAAAAAGACGGCTCATGGCGTTTTTGTGTTGACTACCGTGCGCTAAATGCAGTTACTGTTCGAGACCATTTTCCAATACCCACGATTGATGAACTCTTTGATGAGTTGGGTTCAGCAACTATATTTTCTAAAATTGATCTACGATCTGGTTATAACCAAATCAGAGTTAAGCAAGAGGATACGCACAAAACCACATTCAGAACGTTTGACGGGCACTATGAGTTCTTAGTTATGCCCCTTGGGCTTACTAATGCTCCTAGTTCTTTTCAATCAGCAATGAATGACCTTCTTCGTCCCTATCTAAGTCGGTTCGTTTTAGTTTTTTTATGACATTTTGATTTACAGTTCTGACCTAGATGAACATGCTTTTCATTTAAAGTTAATTTTAGACTTACTTGTAGTTAACCAATTTTATGCTAAGTTGTCAAAATGCAATTTTTCTGTTCCTACTGTGGATTACCTAGGTCACATTATCTCAACGTAAGGAGTTACCCCGGATCCGGAAAAGATTCAAGCAATTATAGATAGGCCGAGGCCACGTTCACTCACGACTCTCCGGGGATTTTTGGGCCTTACTGGTTTTTATAGACGATTCGTTCGTCACTATGCCTCTCTCGCCGCTCCCCGTACCGATTTGTTAAGATCCACTAAATTGGTTTGGAATACAGCAGCCGAGTCGGCTTTTACAAGTTTGAAAACAAAAATGACGGAAACGCCTGTGCTTTGCCTTCCTGATTTCTCTCAGCTCTTCATTCTGGAAACAGATGCTTCTGCCATTGCTGTTGGTGCGGTTCTGTCTCAACAAGGCCACACTCTGGCCTTTTTCAGCAAGAAACTCTGTAATCGTCTCCAGGCTGCGTCCGTTTATGTCAGAGAAATGTACGCCATCATAGAAGCTATTAAAAAGTGGCATCAATACTTAATTGGCAGAAAATTCCACATATATACAGACCAGAAAAGTTTAAAAAATCTGTTGGTTCAGACCATACAAACTCCTGAACAACAGAAGTGGGCCTCAAAATTACAGGGTTTCCATTTCGAAATTTTTTACAAACCTGGAAGTTCAAACCAAGTGGCCGATGCACTAAGCCGCCTTTATTCTGAGGAAGATGCTACACTCCTCACTATTTCTTCACCTATCCCATTGTTGCTGTCTCACCTCCAGGATTACTACACAAAGGAGAATGAAGGTAAATCATTATTTCACAACATCGGGACAAATCCAACCTCTAACCCTTTTTTTCATATAAGAAATGGCATTGTGTATTATAAAGACAGGATTTTCATACCTCCAGAGGCTGAACTTCGTCAACAGATCTTGAAGGAATTTCACGCCACCCCTATTGCTGGCCACTCTGGGTTTCAGCCTACTTTAGCTCGTCTGTCTTCCTCTTTTCTTTGGCCAAGCATCTATAAGGACACAAAACTCTTTGTCAAAAATTGTGTAACTTGCCAGCAGAACAAATATTTAACAACAAAGAAATATGGTTTGCTCAATCCCCTACCCACCCCAAACCAAGTGTGGGAAGATTTGACTATGGACTTCATAACTCCCTTACCTGTTTCTTTTGGCCATACGGTGATATGGGTTGTCTGCGACAGATTGACAAAGTTCTGCCACTTCATAGCTCTCCCAACCAAGTTTATTGCTAAAGATCTCGCTTTACGTTTCGCCGTGGAGATCTGTCGGCTACACGGTACTCCAAAGTCCATCATATCTGACCGCGATTCATTGTTCCTCAGCATCTTCTAGAAAGAACTCTTCAAAGCACAAGGCACCACCTTGCGGTATAGTACGGCGTACCACCCTGAAACAGATGGACAAACGGAAGTTGTTAATAGATGTTTAGAGACCTATTTGCGTTGCTTTGCGAGTGAACAACCCAAACAGTGGATGAAATACTTACATTTAGCAGAACTTTGGCACATCACCGCTTTTCACACCTCCATCAATATGTCACCATTTGAAGCTCTGTACGGCCGTCCTCCACCAGCTTTTCCCCTCTACGACGCCGACTCTTCAACAAATTTTGATATTGACACCTCCTTGCAACAATGAAACGAGTTACTCAATCTGGTCAAACGAAATCTAATACGGAGTAGAAAGACTATGGAACAACAAAGTAACAAGCACAAAAGTGATATTACCTTTTCTGAAGGGGATCTTGTCTTGCTTCGATTACAACCGTACCGCCAATCATCGGTTTCCCGACGTGTTTCGAACAAACTCGCAAAGCGCTTTTACGGCCCTTTTCGTATAATCCGCCGCATCGGTCATGTGGCGTATCAGCTTGACCTCCCTCCATCTTCAAGGATCCACCCCATTTTCCATGTCTCACAGCTCCGGTCCTTCCATGGATCCACTCCTTTCAAACCCATTCCCCAAATTTTTGAACACCGTGATGATGAACTACCAGATCCAACCTCAGAGGAGTCACTCCTTCAAGACACGCTACCACAAGAAATAAGACATGGTGAGGCACAGAAGCCATCGGTTACTTTGGAGAGAGTTGTTTTAGGTGAAGAAACAGAACAAAGGCTTGTGAGAGACAATGTTTTGGAAGATGATACAAAAGACACTCTGAGAGAGAAAGTAAGTACGTTAAACGACTTACACTTCCAAAGTGATAAGTCTTTAACCAATGCGTGTGGGAAATTACAACTTGGGGAAACAGAAATAAATCTCAACGGATCTCCACGCAACACATGTGGACCGTTCGATGATTTAGATTCTCGTGCCACTCAATCTCATCCACCCACCCAGTCTGCCACGTTACCCCATGCGCCTCATCGATGTGATGTTCCTCTGCCCACACCTGTCCCACTTAATAAGCCTCAAGTGCCAGCTGTCTCCAACTCTAATTCTTCCCATCGACAGCTTCAAAAACCATTTTGGACTTCCGCGTTTCAACACCCAACTACTAGCTTTGGACCCAACCTTGAGGACAAGGTTGTTGTTGCGCCGGATAGTATTGATGGCAGGCCCATTCGGTTTAGAGCAAAGCCCAAGTGGATGAATGATTACAAAACTTATTAGACTTTTATTTCAGCTTTTATTTTCGGTTTGTATGCTTTGTTGGGCCTGGCCCTTTTGTCTAACCCACTAGGGTTTTATTTATAAACAACTACCAGCCTCCTTGAGAGGCAGAAAATTAATGAAATCAATTTTTATTTCCTTTTCCTTCTTCTTACGTTTTGTGTTTGTTCTCTTCCATTAACATAGATCAATTTATTATATAGTTGTTGATTCCTCTTATCAATAACCAACCATGCACACCCCTAAATATAATTTGTATAAGAATTAAAAATGTGTAAATCTATATTGTTTGACCAGATTATGGAAATCCCACCCGTTTTGCCTCCTCTAGAAACAAAATAGTTGATTGCGAAAACATTGGTTAAGGCAATGTTGCATAACGAATGAAAAATAATATCAGTAGAAAGTTTTAGTTTGCATAAGAAAAAGAATATCAGAGACATTGGTTTGAATCAACTTTTTAAGGCCTGCTTGTGGGTTACCCAATCCATGATAATTCCAAACTAGAACCTTCATTGTTGTCTGCATTCCTTAATTACAATTTACAAGGCTTGTCTCTGGTCCATGAATTGGGGTGCTATTTGATTATGTGTTTGTTGTGCCAATTTCTTCAAATTTTCTACCTTCATTCGTCCAGACAACAATTTGGTATGTGGTTGCATTAGTAGGTTCCTCTTTTATGTGATGATGACTCTACAAGCGATGCTGAAACTTTGGATACACAAGATACTATTCTAGATACTGTTGCAGCTCCTGATGATACTTACTTTCAATTATCCCCTCAAGCAGTCAACGACCAGTTTTCCCCCAAAAGATTAAAATTCAGCGCCTTCATTCATGGCTTAACAGTAACAGTTTTGATCGACACCGGAAGTACCCACAACATCTTACAACCCCGTATTGCCCAGCACTTGAAACTACCCACCAAACCAATTCCGAATTTTTCCGTCATGGTGGGCAATGGTTCAAAACTTTCTTGTTCAGGAATCTGCTCACAAGTTCCTATCACACTACAAAACCACCTATTCAGCATTCCTTTCCACTTAATTCCTATTGAAAGAGCTGACGTCGTCTTAGGCATGGAATGGCTACGAACACTTGGACCTCTCCTAGCAGATTTTTCCATTCCGAAAATCTCTTTTACTCACCAAAACACAGAAATTACCATTACGGGAGACCCAAAAACCTTGCCTTCCCACTCCTCATTTAACCAACTATGCCACCTCATTCATACTGACTCCATCGCATCCATACACCTATTGTTATACCAACCTGCTGATAATAGCACCATTCACCCAGAATTGACCCATAAACAGCAATTAGAGACTTTAACCACATCCCTTCCCAAACAAATCACATCAGTTTTGAACTCTCACGCTACTGTTTTCGCCCAGCCCCATGGCCTTCCCCCCAATCGACCCCATGATCACCACATTCCCCTTTTACCTAATACACCCCCATTAATGTTAAACCCTACCGCTACCCCCACTACCAAAAAGAGGCTATGTCTACAATCATTCAAGACATGCTGCACGAAGGCATTATTAAACCAAGTCATAGTCATTACTCCTCTCCGGTTTGATTGGTCAAAAAAAGACGGCTCATGGCGTTTTTGTGTTGACTACCGTGCGCTAAATGCAGTTACTGTCCGAGACCGTTTTCCAATACCCACGATTGATGAACTCTTTGATGAGTTGGGTTCAGCAACTATATTTTCTAAATACTATTACTATTACTATTACTATTATGTGATGATGACTCTACAAGCGATGCTGAAACTTTGGATACACAAGATACTATTCTAGATACTGTTGCAGCTCCTGATGATACTTACTTTCAATTATCCCCTCAAGCAGTCAACGGCCAGTTTTCCCACAAAAGATTAAAATTCAGCGCCTTCATTCATGGCTTAACAGTAACAGTTTTGATCGACACCGGAAGTACCCACAACATCTTACAACCCCGTATTGCCCAGCACTTGAAACTAAGATGTTCTTGAAGGTGTTGTTTGGCTACTAAGATGTTCTTGAAATGATCAAGAATTGGGTGAATCCCCTTGTCGAAGGTGCAACAGATGCACAAAAGATTGTGTTCAAGGAAGAAAAGAAGAAATATTACAAAGCGTTGTTCTTGGTCCATCAATATGTTGATGGTGACAAATTTGAGAAAGTTGGTGATTGCGAGTCGCTAAAGGAAGCGTGGGAAATCTTGGAAAAGGCGTTGGGGCTGATATAATGCAAAGTTGGTAAGATTACAAACTTACAAACGACTATTTGAATTGATTCAAAATGAGGAAAATAAGACAATTAATGATTACGTGATGTGAATTACACGTGGTGAACCAAATCAAATCTTGTGGAGAAACTGTTTTGGAGCATAATGTTGTGCCGAAGATCCTGTGTTCTTTAACGATAAAATTTGACAACACTGTAGTGGAGATTGAAGAGTCGAAGGGTCTTCCAACGTTGAGCAAAGATGAGCTTCAAAGCTCTCTTGAGGCTCAAAAGCAAATGATGGATGAGAGGAGTAATGACAAGGAAAAGACAGAGACCTTTTTGCAAGCATAGTTCAATGTGAAGAATAAGAAGTATGTGAATATTTTTTGTTTTGTATGTGTAACCGGTTAATCATTTATGTTAACCGGTTACACACCAGATTTTTAGCTTTTTCTTATTGTTTAATGGTGTTTTTTAGGTCTCATTTGTTGTATAACATTTGTATAAATGCCTTGAAGGCATACCGTCTCAAAGTTAATGAAATTGATGATTCTCACCCTCAAGTACCGTCTCTCTTTCTCTAATTCTCTCTTCTCTCTCACTATCTTTTTCTCCACATACTTTAAACCCCATTGTTCATCAATTGTATGACTGTACGTTCCAACATTCAGCATCAAGAGTCAGGTTCTGATTCATAATTCGTTGTGCAAACAACAATACCGTCTCCAATGATAGACTCCCCAAAAACTTACTAACTATAGATGCGAAGAATTATGATAAATGGTGCATGCAAATGAATGTGTTGTTTGGCTACCAAGATGTTCTCAAAATGATGAAGAATAGGGTAAATCCTCTTGTCCAAGGTGCAACAGGTGCATAAAAGGTTAAGTTCAAGAAGGAAAAGAAGAAAGATTACAAAACGCTGTTCATGATCCATCATTATGTTGATGGTGACAAATTTGAGAAAGTTGGTGATTGCGAGTCAACAAAGAAAGCGTGGGAAATCTTGGAAAAGAAATATATAGGGGCTGATATAAGAAAAAGGTGGTGAGGTTACAAACTCACAAACGATAATTTGAGTTGATTCTCAATCCAATGCTCTTTATGATTTGCATATATATATATATATTCTTGTTGCTCCTCTTCTTATATAGTAGCTCCAATGAAATTAGCAATTAAGGTTCAATAAAATCCAATACTCTTACGAAAGTGTATCCCATATCGTTTCTGGTTGTGCAACATAGACTTCTTCTTCTAAGGGTCCATTTAGGAATGCACACTTCACGTCCATCTGATATATGTGCCAACTGTTTATTTCTGCTAGACCAATAACCAACCTGATTGTTTCGATTCTAGCAACAGGTGCAAAAACGTCATCAAAGTCAATTCCTTCTTTTTGAAGAAATCCTTTTGCCACAAGCCTTGTCTTGTGTCGATTCACTTCTCCTTTGGGATTACACTTCACTTTGTATACCCACTTCATATCAATTTCCTTCTTGCCTTGAGGCAATTCGACAAGTAACCAATTATTGTTATCTATAATGGACTTCACTTCCTCATTCACAACTTTCACCCACTTCGAATCCTTCAATGCCTCATTTGCATTAACGGGTTTGACATCTGCATAGAAAGCATAATGTACCAGCTCACCTTCATCATTGACTACATCATCTGATGTAATAACACAATCTTATGACCTTGCGGGCATGTGTCTTGTTCTCTGAGGTCTGCTTGTATTTGGTTGGTCTCTAACCTCCTCTTGTCGAATTTCTCTTTCGACTTGAGTTTCTGGTTCTTCGAGTAAGATTCCCACTAAATCTTTCTTGATATTTTCTGTCCAATCCCATTATTTAAGTTCATCTATGATCACGTCTCTGCTGATCACAACTTTCTTATTCATTGGGTAGAACAACTTGTAAGCTCCAGTTGAATGATATCCTATTAGGATCATCTGACTCGACTTGTCATCAAGTTTTCTTCTCAACTGATCTGGCACGTGTCTATGTGATATAGATCTAAATACCTTCAGATGACTCAAGCTAGACTTCACACCAGACCAACATTCTTCTGGAGTAATTCCTTCTAGCTTCTTCGTCGGACATCTGTTCAGAATATATGTTGCGATCGACACAGCTTCACCCCAAAACTCTTTAGTTAAATTCTTGCCTTTCAACATACTTCTCACCATATTCATGATGGTTCAATTCTTTCTATCTGCAGTTCCATTCTGCTGTGGAGTGTAGGGTGTCACAACCTCATGCACAATCCCTTCTTTCTCACATAACATGTCGAAGTCTTTCGACACATATTCTCCACCACCATCAGTTCTCAAAACTTTGAGCTTTCGCCCACTTTGTCTTTCGGTCATTAATTTGAACTTAACAAATACCTCAATCACTTCACTTTACTTTTTGATCAGATAAGTCCATGGTTTTCGACTGAAATCATCTATGAATGTAACAAAGTATTTGTTACCTCCATTTGAATCCACCTGGATAGGACCACATACATCAGAGTATATGATTTTGAGAATAGCCTTCAACTCACTTCCTGCATCCTTGCTGAAGCTATTATTGTGTTACTTCGCCTGCATACATTCCTCACATACCTCGTTTGGAATGTTGATTTCTGGCAATCTTGATGAGCATTCCTCACATAACTTGTTGACAAACCAATATTTCCTTCCAGACATGTGTGATGAGCATCCTAAATCCAAGTACCATTGGTCCTTAAATTTATCTTCATCTTTTGTTGTGACCATCAGCATCATCTCTTCTTCTTCTTCTTCTTCTTTTGCAAGCTTTGAATCACTTTCTTGATCCTTATTCTTTTCCGGACACTTTGTAGAATAATGACCATACTTCTGACAATTGAAACACTGAATGTGACTCTTGTCAGGTTTTCGACCACCACCTCTTCCTCTATCTGCAGCACCACCTCTTTGGTTGCTTTAGTATGAGGATTTTTTATGATTCGACCAGTTCCCTTCTTGCTGACTTCGACTAGTCGAATTGTTGTAGCCACCTCTACCTTAATTTCCATTCCAACTTCCTTTGCCTTTGTTTGCCAATTGAGCCTGCAAAGCCACATCACTCTTTGACTTGCTTGCTGCTCTTTTAGTCATTCGTTGTTCATGAGATTCAAGCGTCTATTGAAGCTCTTCCTTTGTCAATTTTGACAAATCCTTTGACTCTTCTATGGCTACCACCACGTGGTCGAACTTAGGGGCCAAAGACCTCAAGATCTTTGAAACAACAGCTCTTGTTGTTAACGTTTCTCCACATATCTTGATTTGATTCACTAGTTTCGTAACCTAGTGAATAAATTAGTCATGCTTTCACTATCTTCCATCTGAAGTAGTTCACACGTTCTTTTGTGAGTTTGTAACCTCACCTCTTTCACCTTCTCAGTGCCTCCAAAAGATTTTCAAGAATCTCCCAAGCTCCTTTTGCATATTCTGGACCACTAACCTTTTCGAAATTGTCTGGACTCAGACATTGATGAATTATAAAGAGTTCTTTATAACTCTTCTTCACCAATTCTTCGTGTTCTTTCTTTTCTTCTTCTGAAGCGTGTTCTTCAAGCTCTTCTACCCCATCCTTTACAAGATCCCAAAGACCTTGACACCTGATAGAACTTTCATCTGTTTGCACTAATTATCATAGTTATTTACTTTCAGAATTGGTAGACTTGCTGGATAATTTCCATTCTCATGATTCACCATCGTGGTTTTCTTCTTCTTCCCTTGATCGATAAACCGAAGCTCTTGATACTAGATGTTGGAAATCCATGTTAAGTGCCAAAATGCAGTTATTTTGTGTTTGTAAATAGTGGCACTTATCGATACTTTTTGTTAATACCGTTTGAATAATTCCCCGTTTTTGTGTATATTTGTATCGTTTGTGTTTTGTTACATTTTCGTGTAAATGTATATCGTTTGATAGTTTTGTTGTCTTTTTGTAGGTATTTATGTGTGTTCGAAGCTTTGAGGAATAAAGTGTCGAAGACACGGCGGCGAACACGCGATTTTACCAATTCATCGGCGGACAAGGCTCAAAATAAGGATGATCAAATTCATCAATTTGGTTGCAATTTGTTCATTGTTAGATAGAGCACGGAATAAGCTTTCCAACGCTTCGAACCGGGCGCAAATCGGAGTTACAGTTCTCAAGATATGACCAAAACAAGATTTGCTGTTCTGTTGAGCGCGCTAAGCGGGCTTGACCGCGCTAAGCGGGCTCTGGGAGCATTTTTGACCCATTTGGCAGAAAGTTGGGCGCTTAGCGCGGGTTTTTGGCGCTAAGCGCGGTCTGGCGGTCTAAGAAAAATAAAAAGCAGCCCGCTTAGCGCGCTGGGCGCGCTTAGCGCGGTCTGCGACTTTCAGACTTGTATATATGTTGTAAAAACACTTTTTTAGGGTTTTTTATCATCCATTTCCCCCATGGAGTGGCTCTGGTCCAATTTTGATAGTTTAGAGGCTTAGGAAACACCATTGGGTGCGACGTCATGTGGATTGATCATGGATCTGTCTCGATTTCATTGTACCGGTGAGATCTTTCCGGTTCATCTTCTCTCTTCCCTTTGTTTCATTCCAATGGTGGGTGTTGTATGTATGTTTCTACTCTTATTGTATGTATATTTGTGGATCTTGGGATCGTTTATATATTCGCTTTACAAATCATCATTGTTGTTGTTCTTGATCTTTTTGCTTAAATGCTCTGGATTTGTGTTGTTGCAGACATGGACACCATAGATCTTGATTAGGAATGATAACTGTTAGTTTCTGGGTTGCAGACATGGATTTAGGACTAACAACAATAGTGGGTATCGAGTCTAATGCCTCCGTGTTGTTTGTGTCGGTGGAGAAATCGCTGATGTGAATAGTACGGTTGAGCTTTCGTCGGTGTTGCAGACATGGACACCGATGTGGCATCTCGAGTGATGCCCGGTGATGTTGATGCGTATTGTGAGTGTCGAGCGACAGATCTTCAGATTTAAGTATTCGACGGGTAGAACGAAATGCAATTCCATAACTATTTCTCTTAGACTATTGAGATTGTTTATCTGCTTTTATTTACTTTTCCCGCATTTACTTTCCGCACCCAAATCATGAAACTTAGAACGCGAGATAGTCGAACGGCAGTTTTTCTCAACCAATCTCTGTGGACTACGATACGATATAACCTATATCACCCGGTAATAAATAATACCTATTACTTTTTGCTTGCCGCTTTACCGCTCCAACAAAATGGCGCCGTTGCCGGGGATTGGTTTTGAGATTAATCGCATTGCGATGGTTTTGTGTTTTAAGTTTCGTAAATATGTGTATATCGTATATTTTGTGCATAGATGTATACTTGTATAGTTATACTTGTTTCGTTTTGTTTGGTGAACTTACTAAACAAGTTGAACTCGTATTAGCTCTTAAATTACATATCTTCAATTTTCAACTTGTTTAGTCAATTTCACCATTCCTTGTATATTGGTGTTTTTACACATACTTGTATAAACTTTTGCTTTTGATTCGTTTGTTAAGTGTTTGGGCAGGACGTTTTCTTTAGGTGGCGTTTGAGGCGAAAGCATTGGCGTACCGCGGGGAAGTTTCTTACCATTCGCGAAACAATAAAAGGCGTCGAGCTAACGACGTAAAACGACCGCTTGTTGGGAGGCACCCCAACGGTTTTATTTTTCTGTTTTTCTGTAAATGAGATGTATAGTTGTTAAGTGGAGGCACACTAGAATTTTTGTTTTGTTGCCCTGGTTTTTGTCTTTCTGGTGTAGCGCGCTTAGCGCGCTAGACCGCGCTTAGCGCGGTCTGTAGCTTTTGGCTAATGAATTCTTTTTAATGATTCATTTGACTCGCCTTTTTCCCACTTACACCAAGGCTTTATAGTTTTGTATTTTATAGTTATAATTTTAATTCTTTTGTTGTTGTTTAGACTCAAATTTTGGCTCGATTACTTGAAGTCGCATTTGGTAATTCTTCAATTTTGATTGATTCAACATGCCAATTGTGCGGTAATGATTGTTCGAATTTGTACATAGCAAGGTACTCGTTTATCGCTTTCTATAGCTTAGCATGATTAGGAGACTTTTCATTTGTACAATTTTCATATTACTCATTCTTTTTGCATAACTTGCTCATGACTTGAATCACATTAGTTTCCCCTTTTTACCATAAATGTGAGGTGGCTTTCCATTGTATACATATGCGAGTGACCGACATTTCTTGTTTTAACTGGATATCATTATGTTTAATCTGTCGTTTGTATTGATTTTGTGAATGCACGAAAGTGATCAAGGCACTTGTTTGATTTTGAGCGCAACTACCATAAGCCAAATGTCATTTTACCTTGTGAGTGTGTGACCATTAGTACCCCCTTTGAGCCTTTTTGTCATTGTCCATTTTGTTTTTGAACTTGAGACATAGTTCACCCTTTTTGATGGATTTTGATTATCTTTGTTTTCTTGACCTATAATTATGATGTTTAGATGGATTTTTACCTTGCCTTAGAAAGTAAGGAGTATTCACTTTATGTTATGGTTGAATTCAAGTTGGGGAGAAGGTGTTTGCCTCTTTATGATGTGATTGATATGAGGTAGTGGAAAGAAAAGAAAAAGAAAAAGAAAAAAAATGTGAGAAAGAAAGAAAAGAAAAAGAAAGAAAAAAGAGAAAAGTTTGAAAAAGAAAAGAACAAAAAGAGTTTGGAATAAGAGTGTGCTAATAAGTATTATGTTTTGGTTTGACAATTTGTGATAAAGAAGAAGTTTGATTGAAATTATATTGTTTGAAACTTTGTGGAAGTAATTACTCCCTTAGGTTTAGGCAAGTTTTTTGTTTCGATTAGCTTTAGGACTTATCACTTGTTTGTAAACCGAGCCACATTACAACCTTGAAAGCCCTTGTGATTCGTGCCGTTGCGTTTTCGATACTATTTTTGGATGAATGCATAATTTTGTCTATTGTTTGCAAGATTGTCGGGTGTGTGTCAAAGTCCTCACCTTTCGGTGTTTTTCATCTACCGATGAGTTTTTGTTAGGTGTGATTCGTGATTGAGCTTGTTTTGTTTTAGGATGTTTTGTATGATTATTGTACTTACGATTGGTTTCATTTTCATGTGTCGTTGTAGGATTGTGGTAAGTATTTACTTTGTTGTTACGTTTTTGTTTGAACTGTGCAATTGTTTCGTTTTCTAAACTGTGTTGATTCTTGATTCTTTGGATTTTTACTTTTGATTCTTTGAGTGTTTGGCCTTGTTTGAGGACAAACAAATTCAAGTTGGGGAGAGTTGTTAAGTGCCAAAATGCAGTTATTTTGTGTTTGTAAATAGTGGCACTTATCGATACTTTTTGTTAATACCGTTTGAATAATTCCCCGTTTTTGTGTATATTTGTATCGTTTGTGTTTTGTTACATTTTCGTGTAAATGTATATCGTTTGATAGTTTTGTTGTCTTTTTGTAGGTATTTATGTGTGTTCGAAGCTTTGAGGAATAAAGTGTCGAAGACACGGCGGCGAACACGCGATTTTACCAATTCATCGGCGGACAAGGCTCAAAATAAGGATGATCAAATTCATCAATTTGGTTGCAATTTGTTCATTGTTAGATAGAGCACGGAATAAGCTTTCCAACGCTTCGAACCGGGCGCAAATCGGAGTTACAGTTCTCAAGATATGACCAAAACAAGATTTGCTGTTCTGTTGAGCGCGCTAAGCGGGCTTGACCGCGCTAAGCGGGCTCTGGGAGCATTTTTGACCCATTTGGCAGAAAGTTGGGCGCTTAGCGCGGGTTTTTGGCGCTAAGCGCGGTCTGGCGGTCTAAGAAAAATAAAAAGCAGCCCGCTTAGCGCGCTGGGCGCGCTTAGCGCGGTCTGCGACTTTCAGACTTGTATATATGTTGTAAAAACACTTTTTTAGGGTTTTTTATCATCCATTTCCCCCATGGAGTGGCTCTGGTCCAATTTTGATAGTTTAGAGGCTTAGGAAACACCATTGGGTGCGACGTCATGTGGATTGATCATGGATCTGTCTCGATTTCATTGTACCGGTGAGATCTTTCCGGTTCATCTTCTCTCTTCCCTTTGTTTCATTCCAATGGTGGGTGTTGTATGTATGTTTCTACTCTTATTGTATGTATATTTGTGGATCTTGGGATCGTTTATATATTCGCTTTACAAATCATCATTGTTGTTGTTCTTGATCTTTTTGCTTAAATGCTCTGGATTTGTGTTGTTGCAGACATGGACACCATAGATCTTGATTAGGAATGATAACTGTTAGTTTCTGGGTTGCAGACATGGATTTAGGACTAACAACAATAGTGGGTATCGAGTCTAATGCCTCCGTGTTGTTTGTGTCGGTGGAGAAATCGCTGATGTGAATAGTACGGTTGAGCTTTCGTCGGTGTTGCAGACATGGACACCGATGTGGCATCTCGAGTGATGCCCGGTGATGTTGATGCGTATTGTGAGTGTCGAGCGACAGATCTTCAGATTTAAGTATTCGACGGGTAGAACGAAATGCAATTCCATAACTATTTCTCTTAGACTATTGAGATTGTTTATCTGCTTTTATTTACTTTTCCCGCATTTACTTTCCGCACCCAAATCATGAAACTTAGAACGCGAGATAGTCGAACGGCAGTTTTTCTCAACCAATCTCTGTGGACTACGATACGATATAACCTATATCACCCGGTAATAAATAATACCTATTACTTTTTGCTTGCCGCTTTACCGCTCCAACAATCCACCAAATCCTATGATGAATTTCTATCAATCTTGATGAACAAGATTGTTACCACCACACGATAACAATGAAAATAAGAAAGGAAATTTAAAGAAAAAAAGAGATTAGGGTTTCTGCAGAGTAACTTTTGCCCACAAACTATGGAAAACTTTGTTATTCACTTGCAACTGCAAATTCTGTGAATACAATTTAATTGACTTGATTACAAAATATTGAGGATTACTCCCTATTTATAGATTTAGGTTACCTTTCTCCCTAAGCCAAGGCCCAAAATTACAAAAGCCCAAAATACCTATTTTGGAACTAAATCAAATCTAATCTATTTTAAATCTAAATTAAATCTATCTAGATCTAAAACAAATTTGTGTGTAACAAACTATCTCCACACATACAAATCTTTTCGACATTCCCTTGTCTCTGTCGAACAACCTTTCGTCACAAGGAATTACTTTCAATAAATTTGTCAAGTTCAACATTTGACTATGTAGTTTACCATTTATGCTTTCTTATATAATATGTCTGTCATTTTTTATTTTTTATTAATCACTCAAGATCTTCATTCTATTCTTTATTTTGTTTGTATATTAATTTTATATTTTGTTTTGTAGAGATAATATCTCCGACGTCGGTTAATCTTGATGATGACGAAGACTTTGCAAGCGTTTCAGAACACCCTAATTTAATTTTAGTTAGTTTTGGTTTAAGAAATGATTTGTGAAAGTTGTAATTAGATACTATGGCATATTTGGATTGACTTCTTCGAGCTTATCTACTGACATAAGTTTTGTGACACTATTTGATAGACTTTATCATAGCAGCTTATGACATTTTTTATAAGTTTTTTAGTTTATTTTTATAAGTTCTTTAAAATAGCTTATGAGAACAATTTACAACACACATAAAAACCATTTAAATATATTTTATATTTTGCTATAAAAATGGCTTATACAAAACTTATTCATAAGCGTTTATTTTTGTAAGCAATTGTGTTATAAGCCGTAAATAAGTTGTTTATCCAAAATATTATAGATATATAATAGCTGACTAACTTGTGATTTTTTAATTGAGTTTGTGATTTTGATTTGAATTAATTTGTGATTTTGATTGTGAATGTAGATAAAAAAAATTTTTTTAAATTAAAAAAACATGTAAAACACGATATTAAAAATGTTTATAAAAAATGCTAAAATAAATTTTAATAGATTTTTTATTAAAAAATATTCAAAATTAAGTATAATGGTTGGTTTCTTTAATAAATGGTTCGGTTTGCATAAATTACCTTCTAATGATTTGGTATGGTTTGGAATTCCGAACCGTTATACTAAATCAAAACTTTTTGTTTAGTTCGATTTTAGAAAAATTGAAACGATTTGGTACAGTTTAGAAGATCTTATATAATATTTCGGTTCAGTTCAATTTTCTGAGAGAAATATGTTAGAACAAGATTTATTCTGGTCAATATTCTTAGTTTTGATGATAACAATGTATATGAATTTTGTATAAGATAATGTGGTACTCTAATCCTTTACATTTTCCATTTCAGGAATTATATAAGGAGTACGCACAAATCAGCACTAGAAGCACTGACTCAGAAGGTTCAAGTATTCAACATCAGAACGTGCTCTCGCAAGACATCAGAAGATGGTCTAGCAGAATCAGAACATGGTCTATGAAGCATAAGAAGAACATGAGATCAGAAGCAAAAGCACTGGAGTTCTTATGGTATCACGCTAAAGCACTTCAAAGTCAGAAGACAAGAAGTTGCTCTGCACCAAGCTGTTTGACTCTGATTATTCAAACGTTGTATCTACAAAGATCAGATCAGAAGCTAGTACAAGATGACAGACTACTCTGACTGACAAAAGGAACGTTAGAAGCTACACAAGGCAAAGTCAGTAGAAGCAGTAAAAGCAAGGCTCGAGGTAGTTGACAAAAGAGTGAAACATTAAATGCAAAGTTGTACGGAACACACAACGCATTAAATGCTCCCAACGGTCATCTTCCCGAACACCTATAAATAGAAGTTCTGATGAGAAGCTGAATGCACAACTCTTGCGCAAAATACAGAAACGCTGTCAAACTCAAAAGCTCTCAAACTTCATCTTCAACCTCACTTCACTTGTAATATCTTAGTGAGATTTAAACTTAGAACTTAAGAGAAATATCATAGTTGTGATTATAGCTTTTTAAGAAGCATTTGAATACTCTTGTAAACATTTATTTTACATTGATTTGTAAAAGGTTCCTAGAGTGATCAAGTTGTGATCAGTAGACTCTAGAAGACTTAGAAGTTTCTAAGTGGTGTATTTCCTAGAGTGATCAAGGTGTGATCAGAATTCTCTAGAAGACTTAGAGGGTATCTAAGTGGAAAACCATTGTAATCAAGATTGATTAGTGGATTAAATTCTCAGTTGAGGTAAATCACTCTAAGGGGGTGGACTGGAGTAGTTTCGTTAACAACGAACCAGGATAAAAATAACTGTGTTATTTGTTTTTATCTCAAGAGTTTTTAAAGTCACATTTATTCAAACCCCCCCTTTCTAAGTGTTTTTCTATCCTTCAAAATAAACCATGAACAATGTGAATTTGTTTTACATGTGATCTATTAACATTAGATATTTAGAATTTTTCAATATTGTAAGGAATGTGAATATGTTTTACAATTGGTTAATTTGTAAAGAATGTGAATTTGGTTAATTTTCTTTATGGCTTTGTTTGGTAAGACATAATTTTGAGCTTGTGTCTTATAGCTTATAAGCTCATATGATAATTTAGACTTGTTTGATAACGGTCCTTTCATCACTAACTTATAACTTATTTTACTAAATTATAGCATATTTTCCAAACGCTATTTCTAATAGCATTTTAGCTTATACCTTATAGTTTATAATTTTTTCTTTTTTTTATCCTTATTATTTTAGCATAAGTTCATTTTTATCTTTTATAATTTATTTTAATTTTAAATTAAATAATATATATTAAATATCTTTTATGTCATTTTACATTTATAACAACTATTAAGTAGCATATCAGTCAACCGTTAATTTTAGCAGATAGATCCTATATCTACTGTGATATTTGTATTTGTATTACCTTTGGTTAATTTGCTATTAATATAGAATTGCTGTACTATACGATCAACTATTTAATTTGTTTTTATCATGAGATGTGAATTTGTTGATACCTTTTTTATAATTATTGTCTCAAACAAACGGCTGGTCTCATGAACATAAAACTGCATTGGACGTAATTAAGCTCCTTGCTTGACATCAAATTTGTCCATATATCTAATTACAGAATCTCTCATTCAGACATTTCTCCCGACCATGTAACTACATAATCATGACCATAAACTTGTTTTAAGCTTTAACTTGAAAACTATCAAAATTTTAATATTCAATTCATCGTAAAATTGCCTATTATAAATACCACAATGATCATTGAGTATAGACACAACACATCTTTCTCACATTTAACTGCTAATTAATCAACTCAAAAACACTTGTTTCTCACACACACACCATGGCTGCCAAAAATCAATTATATCATAGTGGTATTGCATTGACATTCATATTCTGCCTGGGTTTGTTGACTATTCAAGTCACTTCTCGCACTCTCCAATACGACTCTATGCATGAGAGGCACCAGCAATGGATGAGTTACTATGGCAAAGTCTATAAGGACACTCAAGAAAGGGAGAACCGTCTAAAAATATTTGCAGAAAACATGAATTACATTGAAGCATCCAACAATGTTAACAGTAACAAATCATACAAACTAGGCATCAATCAATTTGCGGACCTCACCAACGAGGAATTCACAGCTTCTAGAAACAAATTCAAGGGGCATATGTGCTCCTCAATCACAAGAACATCTACTTTTAAGTATGAAAATGCAACTGCGGTTCCATCCACGGTTGATTGGAGGAAGAAAGGAGCAGTGACTCCTGTGAAGAATCAAGGCCAATGTGGTAAGTGTCTATCAAATAAGTAATGCATTCAATTCAGCAGGACTATGTGGTCAAATATTTAATTGTAATATTAATTTACCTTTTGTAGGATGTTGTTGGGCATTCTCTGCGGTTGCAGCAACGGAAGGAATTCATCAGTTGAGTACAGGAAAATTAGTGTCTTTATCAGAGCAAGAACTTGTTGATTGCGACACAAAAGGTGTGGACCAAGGTTGTGAGGGTGGTCTTATGGATGATGCTTTCAAATTCATCATTCAAAATCACGGACTCACCACGGAAGCTCAATACCCCTATCAAGGTGTTGACGGAACGTGCAGTGCAAACCAAGCATCCACCCAAGCGGCTACCATTACAGGATATGAAGATGTCCCGGCCAACAATGAGCAGGCACTACAAAAAGCTGTGGCAAATCAACCAATTTCTGTAGCCATTGATGCTAGTGGATCCGACTTTCAATTTTACAAAAGTGGTGTGTTTACTGGTTCATGTGGAACCGAGTTGGATCATGGTGTCACTGCTGTGGGATATGGTGTGGATAGTGATGGAACCAAATATTGGTTGGTTAAAAACTCATGGGGAACAGATTGGGGTGAAGAAGGATACATTAGAATGCAAATGGGAGTTGATGCTGCTGAAGGACTGTGTGGCATTGCAATGCAAGCATCTTACCCTACTGCTTAAATATTAAATTTGAGTACTTATGTTACCTAAACTCTGTAAATCAAGCTAAATTATGATTGATTGTGCATTTATCATCTATTAAGTACATCAATCATGGTTTCTATGACTATTTATGTATATTACATACATCTACTTGAGCATTTATCAATACAAAAAAGTATTAAGGGTAGCTCTTATCTTTTGTTCTTTTTTCTTAGTTACATTCTTTTATTTGCTTAATATAAAGTGTTTCTGATTTCTTTTGATAAACTTAAAACTGGTCATTCAGGTAACATTGATTTGGATTTTTGGAATAAAATGCATCTCATAAATATATATAGGAGCAATGTTAAATTAATGTTTAGATCTCCTCTGCTAATAAAGAGATAGTTTAAATATTTTGAAAATAAAAACAATCAAATTGATTTCACAAATCCAAACAAAGTTGGCATGTGTTTTAGGATTTAGCACCAATATGTAAGCGTGTGTTAAGCTAAGTATTACTTTTCTGTTTTCAACTGTCGTATTCCACTAAACAAGTTATGTCTCCAAATATTATTCAAAGCATAATTTATGTTGACAATGTTGCAACTCTTTCCAATGAATTGCAAAAAATTAACAATTACTTATTAACTTAGATACATATTATTTTCATAAAAATTATAGTATATTATTTTTATTTTTCTTGCAATTGTTTTTTAATTATAAAAATTAAAGAAAATAAATTTTGATATTTTTAAATATTATTTTCTATTCTATATTCTTCGTATTATGTTAGATAAATAGACTAAAGACAAATTACAATATTCTTGATTTCTTACCTATAAATTTATACAGAATTTGCCAAAATTGATTTTTAGTTTGCAGTTGTTTTTTACAATAACCATATAGAGTATAATAAAAAAACAGAGATAGTAATGTCTAAAAATAAGAACTCTAATATTTCAACTAATATCAACAATAAAATCACATAAAATTTTTACAATATCATTAATAAATTAATAATAAATTAAGATGATTCTTTTTAGAAAAATAACATAAAAATTATATTAACCTAACAAATACTTACTTTTTTTTTAACCAAAGAATATATTAATTCAAAAAAACTTTACAAGCATGGCAATCCAAAGGATTCAGCCTAAACCGAAACAAACCTATAGCATTAGATTGGTAATGTGCAATCCAATTTTCCTATTTCTCCACCCTCTATACACTATATTATCAATAATTCTGTCTAAGGTATTTTTACTATAATCCTCTTTGCTAAAAACAATGGCATTCCTATATAACCACGTCTCATGTATAGTCTCTGTAATTGCCATTTGAAAAAGACGAGCTCTCCTATAACAAATACTTACTTTGATATATATTATTTTCATAAAATTCGAAAAACATTATTTAGATTTTTTGCAGTTATTTTTAAATTGTAAAAATGAAAGAAAAGAAATTTTGATGTATCATTTAAATTAAATGTCTCTAAATTAATTCTAGACTCTTTATATTTTATATTTTTCATATCATGTGGAACAAATAAACCAAAGACAAACAACAAGATTCTTGATTTTCACATATTTGATGAGTTGTGGTTCCTTTGCCTGATATTCACTATAGACTTGCTTTGCCATCCATTGAAGGTCGTTACTTGTCTTTAAGGTTAACGCATCTACTTCCAAGACGATGGACATACTAATGATGCAAGCTTCGTACTCGACTAGATTAGTTCTAGCCTTGATTACTAACCTTAATGACGACTCAATCAATAAATCATCCGGTCCTTCTAGCCCTATCTCAACTCCACCCCCTTTCACGTTAGAGGCCCTGTCTACCAAAATGATCCAGGCGGGGAAAATCTTCTCTCCAATTGGTGTGTCAATCTCTGCCAATTGGCGTGTCAAACTCTGCCAAAAAATATGTCAATACATGTGATTTGATGCTTCCTCAAGGAATGTACTGGATTTTATATTCAGACAACTCAACTGCCAAAGATACCATTCTTCCAGCTAAATTTGATACTTCTTACAAGTCTCATGCTTGAGGGACTGTGTACATATTCAATCTCATTTGGATCGGATTATTGAAGTGGACCAAGCAACACGACAAAGGGAAACCATATTGGATAAGGTTAATGGATATGGCCGATCTTTCTAGCTCAAATTTGATAACGCGGGAATAATTCAAATCTAAGGACGTATGTGGATAATGCATTTATGGTTGATTAATTTTGTTAAAGATATATCTTATTTTAATTATCATGAAGAGGACACCCCAATCTAGAACAATCGCTTTAATGAATTTTATTAGACTATAATTGCTAACTTAATGGGAGTGACTATATAAAAAGAGGAGCAACAAGAAAACATATATACGCAATTCATAATAGCATTGGGTTGAGAATCAAACTAACCCTCGCTGGTTGCGTTAGTGTTGGGTGTACTTTGCATAGACACCAACTAATAAGGATTTGTTTGGTAAAAATAACGGTTGGTTGATAAGCTAGCTGATAGCTTATAGCTTATAGTTGATGACTGAAAATTTATAGTTTATGGCTGATGTTTGAGATTGATAGTTGATAAGCTAATTGAAGTGTTTAGTAAAATTAACTGTTTAAGTAACTTATAAATGTAAAATGACATAAAAAATATTGGGAAATGCTAACCAGTGGCCTCATGGCACTCTTTAAATGATTAAGATGGTAAGTTTTTTTTAAAAATGTGTGTATTCAATGCATTGAAAATATATTGAAAATTTAAATATTAATTTTTATAAAGAATATTTTCTTTATTTAGTATGCTTAAAGAGTGTCCTGAGGGCACTGGCTAGCAAGACCTAAAATATTTAATACATAATTATTTTATTTTAAATTAAAATAAATTATAAATGATAAAAGTGGATTTTTATTAAAATAGGAGTTAAGACCCATTTTGGTCCCTCACAAAAATTACATAACCAAAATTAGTCCTTAAAAAAAAGGACTCGATTTAATCCCTTACAAAATTTAACTGGACCATATTAGTCCTTCTGTTAATATTTTTTTCAAATCGGATTTTTTTATACTTTTAAACAGTGAATGGACTGCCATGTTGGCTTTTATTTTTTAAATACTAAATTGATTTTTAATTATAATTTTATTTTTAAACAATTTTGAATTAATAATATCAAAAAAGCCAATTGGTACATGTTTATTCAGAATGTTTATTCAGAATTATTTAGTTAAGTATTTATCATTAAGAAATAGAAATTGATTTGTTTAGTTGTAAAGTGATTATCATTTATCGGACTTAGGTTTGAAACCCTATTGGTACAAATTTTGTAATTTTTATTTTAAAATCAGAATTATTTAATTATTAAAATTCTTCGAAGTTATTTGTCATAAATGCATATTGGCCTAGCGGTAAAAATTTAAGATATTGTTAAAAGTCTTGGATTCAATTCCTTATAAGATACAATTTTGGCTTTTTGGATATTATTAAATTATAATTGTTAAAAAATGAAATTAAAAATTAAAAATTAATTTAGTATTTAAAAAATGAAAAATAAAAAATAAAATACAACGTGACAGTCACGCTTTAATATTTAAAAATAAATAAAAAATACAACGTGGCAGTCTAGTCACGGTTTAAAAGTAGGAAAAAAACCGATTTGAAAAAAATATTAATAGAAGGACCAATATGGTCTGGTTAAATTTTGTAAGGGATTAAAGTGGACTCTTTTTTTTGTGAGAGACTAATTTGGGTTGTGTGATTGTTGTGAGGGACCAAAATGGGTCTTCACTCTTAAAATAATAAGAAGAAAAAATGATAAGTTATAAGATAAAGCGCGATTTAAAATAGCGTCTGTAAAATAAGCTATAAACTAGTAAAATAAGCTATAAGTTCGAAATAAAAAGATTGTTACCAAACAAGTCTAAATTATCATATGAGCTTATAAGCTATAAGAAAATTGTGACTTACCAAGCAAAATCTAAGATTCATTAGGCGATTTTATTTAAGTCAAAACTAAAATATTTTTAAAAAATTTATTGCACTTTAAATTACAAATCATGATAAGATTGATTAAAATATATGTAGAATTAAAAACATAACAGAAAACTGGTCATCCACAATATTAAAATTGTTATGAAATTAACCAAAACAATAGAGAGATCAAAAAGAGGTAGAGAAGAAAGAGAGCAATATTATCTTATCTTATTTCAAGTGTGCTTTACATTATAATATGGGTCTCTATTTATAGGACTCAAGGGAGATAGAAAATCACACATATTAAACACATATTAAGTATGGAATAGGAAGATGAAGAACTAGGAGATGGACGGACATCCACTAGCATAAATATTCATAACACTTCCCCTTGGATGTCCATTGAGGATATGCCTCGTTAAAACCTTACTGAAAAAAACCCAGTGGGAAAAAATCTAGTAAAGGAAAAAGAGTACAATATCCTTTGAATGTGAATTGCCTCGTTAAAAACCTTACCAGGAAAACCCAATGGGACAAAACCATGGTGAAGGAAAAAAGAGTGCAAAACATATGTATTTATCCCCCTTATGCAGACATTTACATGTGAGACGATATTCTTTGTAGTCGTTGCTTAAAATGTCTTCTTCGAAGTGACTTTATGTAGTGGTAATAGTTATGCAGGGTTTTATGAAGTTGTTGCCATCGATTTGTTTCATAGATCTCCATGAAATGGTTGTACCATCACATGTAAATAAATAACCTCTTTCGGATCTACCGTTGTGAGAATATGGCAAGTAACCTGCATCTCTAAGATAACGAAGTATATGTTTGACCGCTTTCCAATTTCTTCGTGTAGGTGAATAATTCTATCTTACCTATAGATTGACCGCAAATGATATATCATGATGTGTATATTTAGCAAGATGCATTAGTACTCCAATTGCACTAAGATATGGTACTTCAGAACCAAGCAATTTTTATCCTTTTCTCGAGGCCTAAAAAGATCTTTCTCCACATCTAATAATCTAACAACCATATTGGAGTAGGCAACATGTGACATTTGTTCATATAGAATCATTTCAACACTTTTCTATATAGCCTTCTTGATGTATAAATATTCTTTTATCCACATGCTCAATTTGCAAACCTAGACATATTTTGTCTTTTCTAGGTCCTTCATCTCAAACTCTTTATTTAAACAATTTAGAGCTTTTGGAAACTCTTCAGGAGTTCCAATAATACTTATGTCATCCACATAGACAACTATTATTGCAAATAATTTTCCACATCATTTTATGAAAATACAAGGACAAATTGAGTTATTAGTATATTCATCATTTAGTAAATATTCATTGAGGCGATTATACCACATGCATCCAGATTCTTTCAGCCCATAGAGAGACTTGTTCAATTTGATGTAGTAGTTTTCTCGAGATCCACAATTACGTGCCTCTGGTATATTGAACCCTTAAGGGAGTTTCACGTAAATGTCGCTATTAAGTGAACCATATAAATAAGATGTCATTACATCAATCATGTTCAAATTAAGCCCTTCATGTGTTACAAGGCTAATTAATTATCAAAAATCGATTGAATCTACTACAGGTGAATATGTTTTATTAAAATCAATCTTAGGTCTTTGTGAAAATCATTGAGCAATAAATCAAACTTTATATCATTTTTATTTTTCTTTTTCACAAAAACCCATTTATATCCAATTGGTTTCATACCTTGAGGTGTTCAGACTACAGGTCCAAAAGTGAGTCACTTGTAAAGTGAGTTTAATTCTTCTTTAATTTAATATATTTATTTTGGCCACTTCTCACTTAGTCTATAATCTTTAATAGACTTTGACTCATGATCCTCGTTATCATTGATCACTTGTAGCGCTATATTGTATACAAAGACATTGTCAATATTGAATTTATTTAGTTATCTCAATTTTGGTTCCATTCCATTTCATCAATGACATAATTTATCGAGATCTCTTTATTTCATATTTCAAGTACTTGATTTGTTCTTCTGGAACTGAAAATTAAATTAGGTCAAAGTGCTCTTAGCATTTTCATATCCTCACTTGGGTCATCTTTAGTTTCTTTTCTTAGTAGAGGGCTTTTAATATTGGAACCGACTTTCATACCACGCTTCAGGCGCGACAACAACTCATTTGCAATATTATATTATCCAATAGGAGAATCCACTTTGAGTGGAGTATTATCAGCTAATAATTTATTTCATAAACTTTGCAAATGAATAAATATTTTGAACTTTTGGTTCATATTGATTTGTACGAGGATCAAGACAACAATTTATTTTAAATCGTTCATTTGAACCTCTTGTTCATGATTTCAGCTCTTCATTTGAACTTATTGTTCATGATTTCAGCTGCTTATTCCCTCCCCTAATATTGATAATTAGCCTACTGGGCTGCAATCAAGTATTTGATTATTTTCTCAAATTATATCCTCAAAATTAAGAGTCATATTAATTATATTTTTCCAATATTCTTTCATGACTCATCTTAATGTATTATATTGGAGCAATTGGAATATACACAACACATCCAAATGTTCAATTAGATTGAGAAGTATTAGAATAAATTAGGAAGGGCTAAGATATAGTATTTTGTTGGCTTAATGCGAATAAATCTCTTAATATCATACTTTGGATGTTTCAAATATATAATTTAGAATTGATGATCTTATAAGTATCAACCATATAATTAACTTTAGACGTCTAAAGAATGGATCTTCGGGTCTATTTTCTTTTTATGAACATATATTACATGATATTCAATATCAATTTTAATAATATATGTGATACTTATACATGAATTTCTAAAAAAATCCAGAAAACAAGATCTTAGTCTAATTAGTTGAGAAAATAATTTCACAAACTTCTGGTTGTGAGTAGAGACATATGCATGCTATTTTAATCGATGCAACAATTAATGTCATAAAAACGCAATTTCTCAAATTTTTATTTTCCTTTAAAAACGCACAAAAATTGACTGGATTGAAGAAACTTATGGTTCTTCAATACAAATTATTCGCATCATATTATATCCGAGATGACCCAACCGATTTTACCAACGACGCATTTAAGTGTAATTTGTAAACTACTGTTTTACAATGACATGTGCTTAAATTGTATTGATATAAGTGTAGTACAAGACCGAGGAAAAAGACGGTAGCTTTTCTATTACACACTTTCTGTCCAAATTGTGTTGTGTAATACAAAGATATTCGATACCTCCAATATAATTCAAAACCAATATAATAGTATCTCAGTATTAAACACTTTAATCAAACACATTCATATGAACATATTATCATATAATTATCAAACAATTACCCCTTATAAAATTAAACATATTTAATCATACAATATTATATCACTAAAATTATATCGTCATATAATTAATTTGATTTACTATCCTTCAGGGATGGATAAGTTCTTCAAGAACTATAAAAATAATTTATTTTTCTATCCTTCAGGGATGCTTGATAAGTTCTTCAGGAATTATATAAAAAATTTGTTATAAACAATAATCTAAAAAAAAATATAACCATCCTTCTGGGATGCGTTAAAATTATTTGTGTCATTTTTCTGGAATGACAATCTTTCAATGAGCATATTACAAATTATGAATTTTTAGATCGATACAAAAAAAATTATGAAATCCTTCTAGGATTCAATAATATTATAATGCGCCCTTTTAAAGGTGATTGAACGTTGAATTCTTCTGGATTAATCAATTATTTATAAACACAATATTCGATTAAACTCAATCTTTGAATAATAATTTGGAGATAGTTTAATAATAATAATCTTTAGTTCTACAAATATCACATCACAAACTATTTCCTTAAACAACAGTCAAGAAAAATTATTTTTTGTGCAATCCTTCAGGGATGCTTGAATAGTAAATTAACACTTTTATGTGTTAAAAATTCAATTTCGGGCATACATATAAAATTGCTTTAATGTTAAATTCTTCCGGAACTTAACAAGAATGATCAAAGAAATATAATATTATTGTACAAGGTAAATCAATTTCTCTATAAAATATATAAAAATAAACATATTTATATGAAGAAAAAAAATAGTAACAAAATCATGAATTATATTATATTGGTTCAAATATATTAAGATTAGAAAAATAACATAGAACCTGACAATATCATCACTCGCATTGTAGAGTATCGTGCTTGATAACGTGTTATGAAATTAACCAAAACAATAGAGAGATCAAAAAGAGGTAGAGAAGAAAGAGAGCAATATTATCTTATCTTATTTCAAGTGTGCTTTACATTGTAATATGAGTCTCTATTTATAGGACTCAAGGGAGATAGAAAATCACACATATTAAACACATATTAAGTATGGAATATGAAGATGAAGAACTAGGAGATGGATGAGCATCCACTAACATAAATATTCATAACAAAAATGTAGTAATTTGTATTTATACAAGATGAACACTCCGGTACCCTGATGAGTGGTAAATTGTTGTGAATTTGAGTGTGAATAATTAGCACTCATCAGCTTAATTCATTTGCTTTTCGTCAATAAACCTTAACTTTAGTGTATATTTGGTATAGTTTACGTTATAGTGTATATATTGCGTTATCGTGTAAATATCATTGAGTTTAATTGTTTTCATCTTATTTTTGTAGGTATTCAAGCATTGATATTTATTCATAGTTAGATAGAGCATTGAATAAGCTTTCCAACGCTTCAAACCGGGCGAAAATCGGAGTTACGGTTCTCAAGTTATGGCCGAAACAGTGCAGAATTTTTGCTGTTCTGGTGTACTTCGCCGGGCGGAGCAATTGGCTCGCCGAGCGAAGCAGAAATACTAAAAAATGTGTTTTGCTACTGCCTGGAGTCGCCGGGCGAACCGTTTGCGTCGCCGGGCGAAGCGGGTACTGACTGAAACACGTTTTAAGGGCCAAAAACACATTTTTTAGGTTATGGTTGGATATTTTAGAGCTCCAATCCATCCAATAGCATTTTTTGAGTGGAATGATGCTAGAAAACACATTGGAGCTGTCAAATGGATGATCCGGGGTTGAATCCTTCATCAATCGGAGCCGACAAACCGGGAGATTTTTGGGTGTTTCTCCATTTCTTCTCTTTGTAGTTTCTTTTGTGAGTTTTGTTATGTATATACTTTGATCTCATGTATATTTGTTGACTATTATGTTATATAAAGCTTGCTTTCATATTTTTATGGATTATTGTCTTAGATTGTTGCTTTGTTGCTATGTGTTTGAGTTGCTATTGTTAGACGCTGGCCTATAGATCTAGAGGGGGGGTGAATAGATCTCACTAAGTTTTTACAGATTTTTCTACAGACTCGAGCGAAAGCGGTTCTGAATCGACTTGCGTCTATTCTGGACCGCTATTGCAAAGGTCGTATGTGTTTCAAAACCAAAGAGTAAGTGGAATTAATGGTGAAGTAATATGATAGCTAACCAATACGTTTAACAACTGAAATCCAATTAACTTCTAGATTGACAACTTTGATTTGCAATGCAGTAAGATTGGATTAAGCAAAAACACAAACACTTGGTGATAGGTTCAAATTGATAGTGATTCAAGTTGTGGTGAATTGTGATGTTTGTGCAGAACTTTAATTCACAATTTTAACACTTGAATCGTTGATCAATTTTGCACTTATAACCAATTATGAACAGAAAGTAAAAGAGAAAGTAAAAGCGACAAGAACACGATATTTGTTTAGGCAGTTCGTCGATCGTCCTCGCTACGACTACGTCTGCCCCCAATTCCAAATTGAAATTGGGTAATCTTTCATTAATGTTGAAAGTAGTATATACAAAGAAGATAACAAAGCGATAAACGATAAACCAATTATGTCGATCCTTTGAATCTTCTTCCCCCTTAATCTTGAGCCAGATCAAGGTTATCCAAGAGCTTCACTTTGATTCCCTTCTGCAGTGTCTTGATTCCTTGAACTCCCCGTTCCTCAATCGTTACACTCAGCCGAATCCTCAATGAACGCCTCTTGATAAAAACCCCCAAGAACCACCCGTCGTGGAGGACAAAACCCGCAGATTTTATTCACCAACAAACCCCACAAACCTTCACCCACTAGGAATCTTCAATTCCGTTCCATGGACGTTATCGAACTCATCACTAACCCGCAACGCAAGAATGATTATGTGTAATTGTGTTGGAGATGATGAAGAACGAAGATGAGAAGCGTTTGTGTATCTTTCAGTCGTTGGTGTTGCTTGAATAATTACCCTTGTACAATATATATGATTGCATAACAGTTAGAAACAAGAAAAACTGATTTTTGAACTTTCTTGATCAGTTAGGTCGACCACTTGTAGTGCTTAGGTCGACCTAACAGAGCTTGCAGAATTTTGCTCCCAGTTAGGTCGACCTGTTGAAGGAGTAGGTCGACCAGAATCCTCTTCTGATGCATTCTGGGGATATTTTCACAGATTAGGTCGACCTAGTTGATGTGTAGGTCGACCTAACAGGCTGGTATGTAGAATTCATCAATTTAGGTCGACCTAAATGATGTGTGAGTCGACCTAGCAGGGACATATGAGTTTTTCTCCATTTTAGGTCGACCTGGGTTGATGGTAGGTCGACCTAACTGCTGTTTTTCTGCATTCTTCTTGTTTTGCTTGTGTTGAGGCAACCTATAAACACATACACATAATGGGTTGACTTATGAGTGATCAATGCTTGCTTTTCTTTAAGTTTTCTGCTTCAGTCTTGTTGTTTGAATGCTTATTTGAGTTTGCCATGAATCAAAAACATCTTTGAGTGTAATCTTGTATTCACATACTCCCCCTTTTTGATGATGGCAAACCATTCGACTAAGCTCTGGTAGTAAATGATAAAGACTCAGCAGAGCTCCCCCGTACATCCAGCATCTATCTCTCAACAGGGCAATCTCTCAACAAAGCTCCCCCGTACATCCAGCATCTATCTCCCCCTTTGTCAACATCAAAAAGAGAAAACAGGAGAATAGAAGAGTAACAAGAGAGCCATAGATAATAATGCTAGCATGTATAGTATAGTAGGTAAAAGGTAGTTAATGGTAGAATGAGACACATATGTGAGCAGGAGCAGTTTTTATGCATGAGGTCACTATAAGCATGTTAATTGATAGCATATTATAGTATCAATAATATTTTTGGAAGTGAACAACAATTACGTTACCGCTTTTTCAATATGACGCCTGGCTTGATGATGAACTACCTTTATGCTAAAAAAATGTTAGCAAGACAAATAGATATATACATAAAGTAAAGAAATAATATTAAGAGAAAACAAACGTAATTAGCCCAAATTAGAGATATCGAGTATCCCTAATTCCCTACGAATGTTGAAATATTGCTCCGTTGCTAGCGGTTTGGTGAAGATGTCAGCTAGTTGCTTCTTGCTTTCTACATGTTCAAAAGTAACGTCTCCTTTCTCTACATGATCTCGTAGAAAGTGATGCCTTATTTCAATGTGTTTGGTACGTGAGTGTAAGACAGGATTTTTACTCAAGTTTATGGCGCTTGTGTTGTCGCACATGATAGGTATGTGATCAAGCTTAATACCAAAGTCAAGAAGTTGTTGCTTGAGCCATAATATTTGTGCACAGCAGCTTCCAGCAGCTACATATTCTGCCTCAGCAGTGGATAATGCAACCGATACTTGTTTCTTACTATGCCAACTTATTAATGAGTTTGAGAATAGATGACACGTTCCACTAGTGCTTTTTCTATCGGATTTGCAGCCAGCAAAATCTGAATCGGAGAATCCTACCAAATGACACTCATTTCCTTTTGGATACCATAGGCCATATGTAGTAGTTCCACGTAAGTATCGCAGAATTCTTTTGACAGCTTTCAAGTGAGATTCTTTTGGACAAGATTGATATCTTGCACACATACACACACTAAACATAATGTCTGGTCTTGAGGCAGTAAGATACAATAGTGAACCTATCATACCTCGGTATAATTTCACGTCAACATCTTTACCTTTCTCATCTTTGTCTAGATTTGTATTTGTTGCCATAGGTGTGTCAATTTCCTTTGCTTCACTCATTCCAAATCTTTTGAGCAGCTCCGTACAATATTTAGTTTGATTCACAAACGTTCCATGACTGAGTTGCTTGATTTGTAGGCCAAGGAAGAAATTTAGCTCACCCATGAGACTCATCTCAAATTCACTCTGCATAAGCTTAGAAAAGTCTTTGACAAGTTTTGCATTAGTGGACCCAAATATAATATCATCTACATAAATTTGGACTAAGAGAATATCCATATCTTTTCTTTTAATAAAGAGAGTAGTATCAACTTTACCCCTAGAGTACCCTTGACTAAGGAGAAATTTGCTCAAACGTTCGTACCAAGCCCGAGGGGCTTGTTTAAGACCGTATAGAGCACGTTTCAGCTTATAAACATGAGTTGGATACATGTAATTCTCAAAGCCGGGTGGCTGAGCAACATAGACTTCTTCATTTATATAGCCATTTAGAAAGGCACTCTTAACATCCATTTGGAATAGTTTGAAGTCTTTAGAACAAGCATAAGCAAGTAAAAGGAGAATAGCTTCGAGACGTGCTACAGGAGCATATGTCTCTTCATAATCAATACCTTCCTCTTGATTGTAACCTTGAGCAACTAATCTAGCTTTGTTTCTAGTAATAACACCGTTTTCATCAAGTTTGTTACGAAAAACCCATCTAGTGCCTATTACTTGATGATCTCCCGGATGAGGGACTAAGTCCCAAACATCATTCCGTTTAAATTGGTTTAATTCTTCTTGCATGGCCATTAGCCAATGCTCATCAAGTAATGCGTCCTTTGCGTTTTTCGGCTCAACTTGTGAAACAAAAGCAAAATGATGGCAGAAGTTACTTATCTTTGAGCGTGTTGTAACGCCCCTTGAGATGTCTCCTATTATATTGTCAATTGGATGGTCTTTCACGTTTGTCCAGGCCTTGGGAAGTTCTTCATTGTTTGAGATGCTTTCTTTTTCATTTTCATTGTGAGACTCATCTTTCTCTCTCTCAGCATCTTTCTTTACAATACTTTCATCCTCATCTTCCTTATCCTTTACAATGTCTTCAGTGGATGGGCCTGCACCATTAAATGAAAGACCTTTCTCGACATATTTTGCATAAGATTCATCAAAAGAAACGTGTACTGACTCTTCTACTATAAGTAATCTCTTATTATATATTCGATATGCTTTGCTAGATTGTGAGTAACCAAGGAATATGCCCTCATCAGCTTTAGCATCGAATTTGCCAAGATTATCCTTACCATTGTTCAAAACAAAACACTTGCAACCGAATACATGGAGATGAGATACATTTGGTTTTCTACCCTTTAGTAATTCATAGGGAGTTTTGTTCAGTATAGGACGTATTGTTATCCTATTCAAAACATAACATGCTGTACTAATCGCGTCAGCCCAGAAATACTTTGGTAGATTACCCTCATTCAGCATTGTTCTTGCCAGCTCCTCTAGAACTCGATTTTTACGTTCAACTACTCCGTTTTGTTGAGGTGTTTTAGGAGCTGAAAAGTTATGCTCAATTCCATGTTTATCACAGTATTTTTCAAAAAGAATGTTTTCAAATTCTCCACCGTGATCACTTCGAATTGCAACTATTTTGTTGTTCATTTTGTTTTGACATAATCTTGCAAATTGAGTAAAGGCTGAAAAAGTTTGATCCTTACTAGGTAAAAAGATTGTCCAACAAAATCTCGAGTAATCATCGACAATGACAAAACCATAGGTGTTTCCACCTATGCTTTTAGTCCTTGAAGGGCCAAATAGATCCATGTGAAGTAGTTCAAGAGGGCGTGATGTTGAAACCACGTTCTTTGATTTAAAAGAGATTTTTGTTTGCTTTCCCTTTTGACAAGCATCACATAGATGATCTTTTGAAAACTTCATTTTGGGTAAGCCGATTACTAAATCTTTTGAGACAACTTTATTTAGTAAGTCAAAATTTATGTGGGCGAGACGTCTATGCCAAAGCCATGAGTCATCGCCTAGAGCAACTAGACATTTGGTACTAGACTTAGATACCTCATCCAAGTTTAGCATGTAGATGTTGTTTACTCTTAAGCCCTTAAACATAATGTCTCTTTTCTTAGTATGTTCTATTGTGCATCCAGAATTTGTAAACATTACTTTAAAATCTTTGTCGCACAATTGACTTATACTTAAAAGATTATGTTTAAGACCTTCTACTAGCAGCACATCAGTTATAGTAGTGGTAGAAGGGTTACCAACACTTCCTTTACCAAGTATGGCTCCACGATTGTTATCTCCATAGGTGACATACCCCTTTTTCTTTGCTTGAAACTCAACGAAAAGAGATAGGTCTCCAGTCATGTGTCTTGAACATCCGCTATCAAGGAACCACAACCTTTCGGCAATGTCAAGACACTTTTCCTGCAAGATTAATTTAAAGAGGGAGGTCCCCAATTTTCATTGGGTCCTTGGTAGTGAGTACACAATTTGTTGCACTTAGGCAACCATTGAAATACTCCTTTAGGAACTAAAATTCTCCTAAATTTGCATTTTTCAATGGTATGTCCCTTTTTGCAACAATAATGACAGGTAATATGATGAGAATATGGAGTTTTGCTAGTTGATACTTTTGGTACAAAAGTGTATTTACTATATAAAGGAGTATACGATCTTTTGAACTTGTTTGGATCAACCGCAAAAGTCACTTTTGGTTGTAGAGCCTTGTCTAACTTGGCTTTTAGATCTCTCACTTCTTTTTGCCAAATGTGACATGTCTCACAACCAAACCATGATGTAGGATCTAATTCAACTTTGTCCTTTTGAATGTCTAGCATAGATTGTTTTAAAGCTTCCATATCCCTTTCGGTTTTCTCAACTTTTGATTCAAGATATGAAAATATTTTCTTATTTGAGGCCAAAAGTTTGAAAGCTTTAATTGCATCTCTATGTAATTCTTCAAAAGCAAGTTTTAGTTGAGAATGAGATACCTTATCTACGAGTTCAGGTTTAAGATGACTTACAGCTTTCTTTTTCTTGTTTTGATGAGCCATGAAACATAGGTTTGCTGATTCTTCTTCATCGCTTGACGAGCTTTCACTAGATGAATCACTTTCCCATGCTATGTAAGCTCTTTTAGATTTGTTATGACCTTTGCTTTGGTTCTTCTCCTTTTCTTTCTTAAGGTATGGACAATCTGGTTTGTAGTGACCGGCTTTCCCACAATTGAAGCAAAGACCTTTGATCTTTCCTTTGTTGTCGTCATCTTGTTTGAACATGTTTGATTGCTTTCTATAGTTGATCAATCCTTTGTCGGAATGTTTTGCTCCATTTTTCTTTAGATATTTGTTGTATCTTCGCACAAACAGTCCCATTTCCTCATCATCGGAGTCTTCGTCATCACTTGTGTCACTATCCTTTGGCTCTCGTTTTGAGGTCTTGGAGCTCGAAGCTTTTAGAGCTATTGACTTCTTCTCTACCTCTTTCTCCATGTTCTTTTCTTTCTTTGTCCTCTTCTCATGCATGTCAAGGCATTTAAGATGCTGTTCATGTTCCTCTAGTTTACCAAAGAGAGTGGTAATATCTAAAGTGTTGAGATCATTTGCTTCCTTAATTGCTGTAACTTTGGGCTGCCATTCCCTGTTCAAACACCTTAAGATTTTGTTAGTAGCAACTGCATTGGAAACAGGTCTATCAAGAGAATTTAATCGATTTTTCAGGTGAACGAATCTTTTCTGCATGCTTTCGATGGTTTCACCATTTTCCATGTGGAAAAGTTCGAACTCTTGAGTTAACGTATTGATCCTAGCTAGTTTGACATCATCCGTTCCCTCGTGGGCAACTTGCAATGTGTCCCACATAGCTTTAGCTGATCTACAATGGGAAACGCGATAGTATTCATCAACTCCTAGAGCTGAGATTAGAATGTTTCTCGCTTTCCAATCGTATGCATATTTCTTTTCATCTTCAGCATTCCAAGTATCTTCTGGTTTTGGAACAACTGCACCAGCTGCATTTATCATAGTGATCTGAAATGGACCATTGACAATAGCTGTCCAGATGTTCCTATCAATTGCATTGATATGGACACACATACAATCCTTCCAATAGCCGTAGTTTTCTCCGTTGAAAACTGGAGCTCTATTATGAGCCCCTTTAGGTCCAGAAGCCATCTTTCCAATAAGTGTTTCACGTAGCACGGAATAAACCAGAGCTCTTGATGCCACTTGTTAGACGCTGGCCTATAGATCTAGAGGGGGGGGGGTGAATAGATCTCACTAAGTTTTTACAGATTTTTCTACAGACTCGAGCGAAAGCGGTTCTGAATCGACTTGCGTCTATTCTGGACCGCTATTGCAAAGGTCGTATGTGTTTCAAAACCAAAGAGTAAGTGGAATTAATGGTGAAGTAATATGATAGCTAACCAATACGTTTAACAACTGAAATCCAATTAACTTCTAGATTGACAACTTTGATTTGCAATGCAGTAAGATTGGATTAAGCAAAAACACAAACACTTGGTGATAGGTTCAAATTGATAGTGATTCAAGTTGTGGTAAATTGTGATGTTTGTGCAGAACTTTAATTCACAATTTTAACACTTGAATCGTTGATCAATTTTGCACTTATAACCAATTATGAACAGAAAGTAAAAGAGAAAGTAAAAGCGACAAGAACACGATATTTGTTTAGGCAGTTCGTCGATCGTCCTCGCTACGACTACGTCTGCCCCCAATTCCAAATTGAAATTGGGTAATCTTTCATTAATGTTGAAAGTAGTATATACAAAGAAGATAACAAAGCGATAAACGATAAACCAATTATGTCGATCCTTTGAATCTTCTTCCCCCTTAATCTTGAGCCAGATCAAGGTTATCCAAGAGCTTCACTTTGATTCCCTTCTGCAGTGTCTTGATTCCTTGAACTCCCCGTTCCTCAATCGTTACACTCAGCCGAATCCTCAATGAACGCCTCTTGATAAAAACCCCCAAGAACCACCCGTCGTGGAGGACAAAACCCGCAGATTTTATTCACCAACAAACCCCACAAACCTTCACCCACTAGGAATCTTCAATTCCGTTCCATGGACGTTATCGAACTCATCACTAACCCGCAACGCAAGAATGATTATGTGTAATTGTGTTGGAGATGATGAAGAACGAAGATGAGAAGCGTTTGTGTATCTTTCAGTCGTTGGTGTTGCTTGAATAATTACCCTTGTACAATATATATGATTGCATAACAGTTAGAAACAAGAAAAACTGATTTTTGAACTTTCTTGATCAGTTAGGTCGACCACTTGTAGTGCTTAGGTCGACCTAACAGAGCTTGCAGAATTTTGCTCCCAGTTAGGTCGACCTGTTGAAGGAGTAGGTCGACCAGAATCCTCTTCTGATGCATTCTGGGGACATTTTCACAGATTAGGTCGACCTAGTTGATGTGTAGGTCGACCTAACAGGCTGGTATGTAGAATTCATCAATTTAGGTCGACCTAAATGATGTGTGAGTCGACCTAGCAGGGACATATGAGTTTTTCTCCATTTTAGGTCGACCTGGGTTGATGGTAGGTCGACCTAACTGCTGTTTTTCTGCATTCTTCTTGTTTTGCTTGTGTTGAGGCAACCTATAAACACATACACATAATGGGTTGACTTATGAGTGATCAATGCTTGCTTTTCTTTAAGTTTTCTGCTTCAGTCTTGTTGTTTGAATGCTTATTTGAGTTTGCCATGAATCAAAAACATCTTTGAGTGTAATCTTGTATTCACAGCTATAGAGATGTAGGGCTCTAATGCTTATCTAGGATGATTTTCTATTAAATTAATTGCAGAGATGGATTAGGTTGATAATCACTTAGTGTCAGTGCTTAATGCGTCTGAGTGGTCGTGTTTGTCTGAGAGATCAGCATTTACGGGAAGCTCGGATTTCTCATGTGTTGTTTAGGTGTCTGAGAGATCGTCACTTAGATAATGTTGTGGGTTGTGTTGTTGACATGTGGTAATATTGATAGGTTACAAGTTGAGTATATTCGGTCGATAAGTTTAAGTTTGTGAAGAGTAGATTATATGCAATGCTTGATAAGTCTCTTCTCTCTGAAAAAATGAATTCTTTTGTGTTGATATTTACTTTTCAGTTTTTATGCTTTAAACAATTCAATCCAAACTCATAACTATGGAAACTGTTGAACGGCAGTTCAATGCACTTGTCCCTGTGGAGACGATAATTTCCCGGATAAAAACTTCCAAAACTTTTGTTGCTTGCCGCTTTACCGCTCCAACAAAATGGCGCCGTTGCCGGGGATTGGTGTTTTATTGAATTTGCATTGCAATAGTTTCTTTGGTTTGGAGTTTTGTATATATTGAACATATTGTATATTCTTACTTGTCTATATTTGTGTATATGTTTACTATACTTTCACATGTTTTCTATACTTGTACATTTTTTATATTATTGTTTGTTTTCCTTTCACGTTTGCTTTTGCGTGGTTAGGAATAGCCGGACGGAAGTAACTTGAAGGAACGTTCTTAAATAACAGGCGTCGAGCTAACGACGTAAAACAAGCGCTTGTTGGGAGGCACCCCAACGTTTGTAAATTGTTTATAATTTTTTCTTTAGTTTTTGATTGTTTGTGTTCAAAGTTTGGCTCCATAGCTTGAGGTCGCAATTGGTGATTTATCAAGTTTGATCGTTGCGACTTGCGGATGTATGGTAATGATAGAGTTTAACATTTTGTACACGTTCGAGGTATGTGTTTATCACTTTCTAGATTGTAGCATATTCATGATACTTAGGCTTTTTGCAACTTGTATGCCATTCATTCTTTCGTATACTTGTTCATTTGTGAATCACTTTAGTTCCCAACCTTTTTGTGAGGAAGCTTTCCATTGTTTACATATGCGGGAGACCACAATTCTTGGTTTAACTAGATGTTATTATGTTTAATCTTTTGTTTGTATTGACTTTGTGAAAGCATGAAAATGATCAAGGCATTTTGTTTGATTTTGAGCACAACTACCTTAGCCATATTGTCATTTCACCTTGTGAGTGTGTGATCTTTTGTTAACCCCCTTTGAGCTTTTTGTCATTATCCATTTCGCTTTTTGAACTTGAGAATTAGTTCGCTTTTTGGTGGATTTTGATTGTTGTTTTTTCTTGAACCCTCAACCTTTTGTTGTTGTATGAGTTTTTACCTTGCCTTAGTAAGTGGGAGTATTCATTGTATAACGTTGGTTGAATTCAAGTTGGGGAGAGCATTGATTATGTGCTTGTTTGGTTGGTTGAGTATGTGTTGAGGAAAGGAAAAAGAAAAAAAGAAAGAAAGAAAAATAAAGAGAAAAATAGAAAAAGAAAGAAAAAGAAAAAGAAAGAAAAAAGAGGAAAAGCTTTGAAAAATAGTAAGACAAAGAGTATGGAATAAATTGTGCTAATAAGTTTTGTGTTTGGTGTGAAACTTGTGATGATGAAAAAGTGTGATTTAAATTATATTGTGTGAAACTTTGTGGAAGTAATTACTCCCTTAGTTTTAGGCAAGTTTTTGTTTCATTTAGCTTTAGGACTTATCACTTGTTTGTTTACCGAGCCGCATTACAACCTTGAAAAGCCCTTGTGATTTATGTTTTCATGTGTCAATGTGAATTTTTGAGATAAATGCATAATTTTGTCTATTGTTTGCAAGATTGTTGGATGAGTGAAAATTCTTCATTTTGTGTTTTTCATCTACCGATGATTCTTTTTGCTAGGTATGTGTGGTTGTCGTTTTTTTTACCTCTCCGTTTCACTTGGGAGGACGGCACGCTAGACCCTTCACGCGAAATTTGGAAGGAGAATGCGCCCGTGGTGGGATGAATTTTATTTCAGTTCTTCCTACGATATCACACGAACTTTCTTATTGTCCTACGAGTAGGAAAGGGAAAAAAAGATCTCAACTAAACCCTAGGAGTTTGCTAAGTGTGGGGATTCACCTAGACTAGAAATTCTGGAGTCCGGGAGGTCGGTTATACATAGGGAAGTGTTTAAACACCCTACATATCTGTAGTACTCTACAGGAACCTTCTCTGTGTCATTGTGATTGTGTTTACAGCTAATGATTGGGAAAGTTTCTCCTTTGTGTTAGGAGAAGGAATTGAATTGAATAAAAGAAAGACAGACTGACTGACTATTTTTGGTATTTTATTAGCTCGCTAAGATTCCTTGTGAACCTCATGCCTACATATCCCTAATGGAAGTCAGAGCTTAATGTAGTTCGGGGAACTAATTGATTATTAATTATTTTTGGTGCCTTGCTTGAAGCTCAAGGTTGAAGCTTGAATTAAATCTCTGTTTACAGTAAAGAGGCATGAAATCATCTTTACAGAGAGATATTTCTACTATTCCACCACAAACATTTTAAAAGAGTGACAGAATAACTGAATTCATTTCATTCAAGAGGGGGACCTTACTTGTGTATGTGCAAGTATACCAGTCAAATGTCTCTTAAATGAAAGAAAGATGCTCATCCAAATTAGGGAAAGTTACCACATGTCTGGGTTTTACTGCCAGCTCATGCCTTTCAAAATCCTAAATGGGAGACTTGATTAAAATGTAATGTTTGTTTGTTTAAATGTGGTGAGATAGAAGAAAGATCTCTCTATAGAGATAAGCTATGTCTATCTACTGTATAAAAGATTTGATTTTTAGCTGGCTTGTATGAGGCCCAAGCTTGAGGCTTTTTGATTGATTGATTATTATTATGACTCTGGGAGAAAATTCCACTGGGGATTAATTTACAAGGGATTTTTATGTTCTGTACAAAGCCCAGAATTGAGGCTGACTCTACTTAGGGGAAATATTATTTTGATGGGTTTTATTTGGTGTTCTATACAAAGCCCAGAATTGAGGCTGACTCTAACTAGGGGAAATATTATTTTCTGCCTTGTATGAAGCCCAAGGTTGTGGCGGACTCTTAAATAAACTGAGTATGGATGACTCTATGGGAAAAGATCCTAGATGTTAGGAATCTTTGACACATGAAATATGGTTTATCTGCCTTGTACAAAGCCCAAGGTTGTGGCTACTGAACAATGAAGGACTCACTAGGGGAGACTCTATTATCTGCCTTGTACAATGCCCAAGGTTGAGGCTGACTATTAACAGGGGAATTTATTGTTTTTTGGTGCCTTGTATGAAGCCCAAGGTTGAGGCTAACTGTTTTTGTTGGTTTTGACTCTACTGAAGGAGTTTATGTATTAAAAGACTGATTTTTGGAAGCTAACCCTTTCCAGGGATTTTGACTCAGCTGGAGAATTTGTCTTTTGAAAAGAATGATTTTTTTTGGAAGCTAACCCTTTCCAGGGATTTTGACTGTTTATTGACTGAATTTGGAGGCTAACCCTTTCCAGGGGTTTTGACTCTTTTGGGGAAATTATCTCCTAAGAGAAATGAATCTTTGTTTTTTGAAGAAGTGATTTTGGAGGCTAACCCTTTCCAGGGGTTTTTGTTAAAATGAAAGAATGATTTGGAGGCTAACCCTTTCCAGGGTTTTTGTTAAAATGATTGGCAGAAAGATTATCTAGTGGAGACTTCTTGTTTAAAGCCCAAGATGAAGGCTGACACTTGCTGAGGATAAGCAAACATGGATCCTAGACTCTGCTAAGGAAGATTAAAGAAGATAAGGGTGACAGAGACTGTCCATGTCTCTCATTCCAAAAGGTGTACTCAGTGTAAAATTGAGACAAACTTAGCTTGTTTAAAGTCTGGTTTTAATTGGAAGAAACTCGCCAGGGTAGGTTAAAAGGTGACTAAAGACCTGTTCCTATATTTATAAGAAACCTGATGGGTCCTTGTATACAAGCTCAAGAGGAAGCTGGAAATGCTTTTAAGAAGCCTGTGGGTCCTTGTACAAAGCCCAAGAGGAGGCTAATCGAGGGTCATCGAGGGTCCTTGTTATAGCACAAGAGAAAGCTATGTAGTTTTGAACTTATTTTGGCTTTAAGCAAATGGGTAAGAGGTTTCACCGGGAATAATTCCTCTTTGGGTGGATGTGTCCTATTTTGGGTTCTAAGGTTTTTGCCAAGATGTTTCACCGGGAATAATTCATCTTGGGGGTTTGAACTACAGATCTCTAATTAGGAAAGAGCCTTCACCGGGAAGACATTCTCAATCCTAGGTCATATTCCTATAATATATATATAGTTTAAGTGTCCTGGGTTTACACTCAAACGTAGTTCTAAACAAATATATGCACAGTTTATATTTGACAGTAATTTAAACAAAGACTATAAATTGAAAGCTTGTAAAGCCTAACCTGGATGGAGTGGAGGCCTTTGAAGAAGTATGTACAAAGCCTTACCAGTAATTGATGGATAACAGTTGAATATATATATGATAAACAGTTAAGGGTTTTGAAAACAGAAGAAGTGAAGATGGACAAAGGTCACATAGGTATCTGAAGAGTTTCACCGGGAATAATGCCCTTCAAATACCAGAAGAATGTTTTGAAAATAGAAAGAAGATTTTGAAAATACAGTTTTGAAAACAAGCTAAGAAGAGAAGAAGATGTTGGGACTTACACTCTATTAGAGGCCCATTTGAAAATGATTTACTGTTATAAAAACAGTTGGAAAAAAGATTGAAATGATATAAGGTTTTGTTGTTTGAAAACCTTAATCGTCTGCTTAATCAGAGATTGAAAAAAACAGTTTTGCAATTTGACAAAAGTCAACTTAATTAAGGCAAAGATGAAATCTATACCTAATTAAGACCTAAATAATTAGGGTTTTATCATAAAATTATTCACAAAGTAATTTAGGTTAAAACAAAATGAATATATATTTTCAAAGTATTTAAGAAAACATTTAAAACATACTATTTTAAACCTAATAAAAATATATGAAATAAATAATATTTTTATGATTTTTTTTTATTATTCACAAAATAGATATATTAAATAGCAAGTGTGTGAAAAATGAGGTGAAAATGATTTAATTTGATAGGTGAATTAATTGTGTGAAGTTGTGAGAAAAAATGAAGGAAATTAGTGGTAAAAAAATGATTTTGTCTCCTCCAAGGTTTGAACACACGCCCTTTAGGTCACACACCCAAAACCAACACCACTGAGCCAGCGCGCGTGTGGTGATAGTAAGCTGGCTTCATTGCAATTCATATATTGTTCAAGTGTATAGAAGCAAAAAAGAAAATAAAATCAAAAGGTCTGAGGCGAGGGGGATTCGAACCCCAGACCTTGGGCATGAGGAGACTAAGAGCGCATGTGAGGCCACTAGGGCAAACGATGAATTCGTTTGTAATACACAAACCATTCAAAATAAAATAAACTTGGCCCTCAGATTTGAAAATGGCGCCACCCTCCATCTTCGTCTTCAACCTCAAGCTCCAACATTTTTGAAATTCTAATTCTCTCAAATCTCAACCAATGGCCAAGGTGTAAACATGAAACTTGCTCTAAATTCACTCACGATTCTGAATATGTAACTAACATAAATTTATATTAACTATATCTAACTAATTTACCAGAAAACGTGAAGAACCCTAAAATTTAAAAATCAAATTAAATGGCTATACTTAAAGATAAATGAATGATGATAGAGGGTTTTCAATCCTCTGATGATGCTGAACAAGATAGAATCGAGCTTTATCACAAAGAGTGCTTAAATTAAAGAGGTGGAGTTCAGAAACTCACCTCTGAAAATGGAGGTCGTGAGGATGATAGAGAGCACCTGGGCTCGTATGAATGATCCCAAAGGCTTCCTTGGGACTCAGTGATGCTAACTGGATGCTTGTTGTGTCTTCAAACCTTATGAATTGCTCTACTCGACTCCTTCGATTTGAGCTTCAAGTGAACATGGAGGATAATGAATCTGGAGTTACAGATGAGCTGCAGCCATCTGAACAGCTTCACTATGATCTGAGGAACGTGCCTGGATGCCTAACCTTGCTTGGAACCTCCTGAATTATTCTGTGGTCCTCCAACTGCAAGTGCTCCAAATGAGAGGTGAAGATGATGATTCTCCACGCCCAGAAGTGTTCCAGAGGTTTGGATCACCTCTAAATGTCTCCCTCAATGTGTTTGAAAAAACTAAGTATGAAGAAAGAAAAGAGAAAGCAAGAATTCTGTTGCTTTGGTGTGTTTTTCTACTGAGGTATGCTCTCCTATTTATAGGCAAATGTTTCAGTATAGTTGTAGAGGAGTGAGCTTGCTTAGTGAGGTTGATTTGGTTTTCTTGGCCATGAAGGAAGTTTGCAAATATCTCTTATGCAATGATGAGAATTTTGTTTCCATTTGATCAATCCCCTAGCCCTCGATTTTGCTTGATCTTAGGGGACAATTCTGAGACAGAAATGAGCTCTAATTGGTTGGTGAGAAGATTCCTTGGGTGATTCATCAATTTGCCATAAATTCCCAAATGTAATCATTACATAATCACATGTTCTTGTTTTGGGAATCTTCCTCAATTCTTATGCTATGGTGAAAATGAATGCATGGCATGTTTTTAGATGTGGTATGGGTCGTGTAGCATCCATAAATGAGGTCATGTGCACAAAATTTCAAAGTTCAAAAATGAGGCATGACCTATAATTTCACTTCATGAGGCCAACTTTGAACAAGCATAACTCTTAGCTCAAAATGAATTTGGAGAAGGTTGAACACAATTTGGAAAGCCCTAAACATCTACTTCAAATCATTAGTTTATGGTTCCTTCAGAATCATTAGGGAAATTTGTGAAAAATGAGCCTAAAGTTGGATGAAAACTAGGTTAAAAACACTTAGAAAAATTTCTAAGTTTTTATAACCTAAAGCTTCAAAATTCCAAAACTCTTAAATGGTTGATCTTTTGAAAAAAGTTCCTATTTAAGATGTTGTTTTATTTTGCAAGATCTACAACTTTCATGTTGGAAGTTTTTTGAGTTGTGTAGGTGAAATTTTGAGTTCCCACAATGCCCTCAAAAACCCTAATTCCCGACTTTTTGCTCCTTGATGATTCTTCTTGAATTTCTTTGGTCAAATGACTTTAATATCCATATATTGATGATATTGATCTTTGAAAGTCATGGTTTGACCAAAAATCTTAAAAGTCAAAGGTGATCCCATACAGTTGACTTTTTCTAGATAAAGTGAGACTTTGGACTTTTGTGTGGAATTAAGATCTTCTCCTCAAATGAGTGATGTAAATGGGTTATATTGAGGTAGTAGAGATTCTTGAATCATGTCTTGAGTTTTGGATCCATGCCTCTGATCAAAAGTCAACTATCCTGGTGAATTAGGTCAAAAACCCTAATTGTCGACCATATGAAAATAATGACTGTAGACTTTGAATTGAGGTGTGATGTCCAGTGGATCTTGTCATATGAGCTATTTGAAGATGATTGATGTCTTTGAATGATCCCCTGGGGCTTTTTAGGGTTTCCTAAAGGTGATCCCTGATTTCAGTCCTTGATAGGCTCAAAAACCCTAGTCTGGTGACCTGAGTAAATCTGTATTCAGAGGACTGGGTGTCTAATCAATCATAGGTGAGAAAATTAAGCTCTTGAGTCCTATGATTATGTTAGAGACTAATCCTTCTATTGATTGATCCTTTGCCTGAGTTTTCTTGTCTTTGAGCATCCTCGATTAAATGCCAAATGAAGAAGTGACTGCTCTGGGTACTTGCTTTGACCTGATGAAAATCCTGAAGATATGTCATCTCAGGGGGGTCATAAATTAGGGTATGACAGATGCCCCTATTTAAGTTTCTTTTATCTGGAGGGAGAGAGATTGATATCTCGATCTCTCCTGCGTGAAAGAGACTTAAATATCAAAGAATGCCCGAATTTTGGGCGCTCCTGAGATGTTGTAATTGATAAAATACTTGCATGACTTGATCCTGTTGTCGCACTTGGCGGGGGATGAGGAGACAAACTCCTGTAGGAATACGTCATGCGGATTCTGGTGAATGGATGGCAATGTAGGATGCGCAATCCATCTTCTTTAACTAAGTGTTGACGCTTAGAAAAAGGTGAACAACCTCCCCCTTGTTTCGGATGTCCATATCTCGAAACTGGTCTTAGTCGTGTTTGGACAATATCTCAGATAAAGAGAAAATTTCCAAAGATTTGTTTCTTCATCAAACTTCTTACCAGCACTTGGAGGTAAGATACCATTTGATGGTAATAAAGAAACTTCAAAGGTTTGTTTCCTCATCAAACTTCTTACCATCACTTGGAGGTAAGATACCATTTGATAGTAATAAAGAAACTTCAAAGGTTTGTTTCCTCATCAAACTTCTTACCAGCACTTGGAGGTAAGATACCATTTGACGGTAAATAAAGAAACTTCAAAGGTTTGTTTCCTCATCAAACTTCTTACCAGCACTTGGAGGTAAGATACCATTTGACGGTAAATAAAGAAACTTCAAAGGTTTGTTTCCTCATCAAACTTCTTACCAGCACTTGGAGGTAAGATACCATTTGACGGTAAATAAAGAAACTTCACCATCCCTCCTTTCAACTTGACATTTTTGAAGGATCGTCATATGGTCCCGCGCTCTTTTGAGGGGCTAATGACTTTGCTTGAAAGCAGACGAACTGTCTTCGGGAAGAAAACTACCATTCACCTACTTATGCTGAGGAATCTGAACTATCTTCTGGATGAAGACTACCATTCACTGACTCCGTTGGGGATCATTTGTCGATCCGCTGGGGAAATACCGAACTTCTGAGGAATTCAAAATGCGAAACAACCTATCTTATTTGAAGAAGATTGTCGAGCGTCGCTCTGCAGGAGATTCTCAGTTGGGGAATTCCAAAAGTGAACAAACTATCTCTTTGAGGGAGACTACCATTTGTTGACTTGCTTGGGGAATTTGGGTGTATGAACCTTCTTTATGAAGAAGAAAAACCCTTTCACAACTTTGCAGGGGAATCTTGAGTATATGCTTTAATGACTCGGGCATTCACATGATCAAAGCCTGACTCGACTATGCAGTTATAATGTATGCATGAATATTATGACAAATATAAAATGTAAAGTGAAAGTGAATAGAATTGTCGCAGATGTAAAATCCTATGATACGACCTGAATCTTGTTGATCAGAAGATGTCCTCTTCTTGTAGTTCGAACTCTATCGGGAATACCTGGTTATCAGTTGTCCGCTGTCCGAAGTGAGTAATATGAATTGAAGTGAAGATCCGTCATCGGGAGATGTTCGCAAAGCGACCTCATGGGGAAATCTTGGTTCCCGGAGTCTCAACCGTTCTCGGAGCAACTGTTTGCATTCTTCCTATTGTTTGTAAACCTTAGAAAGAAATTTCACCTTTATTTTTGCAAGTAAATTCATTTTATTTTATGAAAACATTTGTTTCAAGAGAATGACTGTTTAAACTTAAAATGCATTTCAAGAAACTGACTAAGACTCGATTGCAAAGAAAGGCACAAGGCTCAAATTATTATATATGGAATGGTAATCAGCCAAATGCTTGACTCCATGGAGTATTTACAAAGTTGGAAATTGGTAATTTTTCGGGAAAAGGGCTACGATGAAACGTGACGACCGTTATCTTTCCCTTCCACTCCGAGTTACGCTGTATTCGTGCTTCGTAGAAGATGACCTACTGCTGATGAATACTCCGCTATGGATTTTTGAATGATCAAGTTTGTCCTGAACACAGTTACTTGCCATATATCCCTAACTTTTGCGTAAACTACCCCTCTCGGGTTTTAAGTCTACCGGGATTGATTATTTATTTTTTATGTCTCTAACTTTTGCCTGAATCTCCCTTTCGGGTTTTCGATTCACCGAGACGCTCTTTTTTGCCTAAGCTGCTCTTTGCGAGTTTTCAACTTAGCGAGCTGTTCTTTTAGTTATTTAGGCGAAGTATTTCTTGACTGCGTCGACGTTCATATGACGGGTGAATTCTTCTCCATCCATAGTCGTGAGTATTAAGGCTCCTCCTGAGAAAGCTCTCTTGACCACGTAGGGGCCGTCATAATTGGGAGTCCATTTCCCTCTTGAACCTGTGAGAAAAGATTGAATCTTTTTGAGTACAAGGTCGCCTTCTTTGATTGTGCGAGGTCGAACCTTTTTGTCGAAAGCTTTCTTCATTCTTTGTTGATATAGCTGACCGTGGCATAAAGCTGTCATGCGCTTTTCTTCGATTAAGTTCAATTCGTCGAATCTGCTTTGACACCACTCGGCTTCTGTTAATTTTGCTTCCATCAAGACTCTCATCGATGGAATCTCAACCTCTATAGGTAGGACTGCCTCCATGCCATATACAAGGGAGAAAGGAGTTGCTCCAGTCGAATTACGTACTGATGTACGGTAACCATGAAGAGCATACGGGAGCATTTCATGCCAATCTTTGTAAGTGATGACCATCTTCTGAACGATTTTCTTGATGTTTTTGTTAGTTGCTTCTACAGCTCCATTCATCTTTGGTCTGTAAGGAGATGAGTTGTGATGTTCAATCTTGAATTCTTCACAAAGCTCCTTCATCATTTTGTTATTCAAATTTGACCCATTGTCAGTGATTATCTTGCTAGGAATGCCGTAGCAACAGATGATGTGATTCTTGATAAACCTGACGACAACTTGTCTTGTAACGTTTGCATATGAAGCTGCTTCAACCCATTTGGTGAAATAGTCTATAGCTACCAAGATGAAGCGATGTCCGTTGGACGCTTTTGGCTCGATCATTCCAATCATGTCGATTCCCCACATGGAGAAAGGCCAAGGGGAAGAGAGTATGTTGAGAAGAGATGGTGGCACATGAATTCTATCGGCGTAGATCTGACATTTGTGACACCTCTTTGCGTACTGGTAGCAATCTGACTCCATCGTCAACCAATAATATCCTGCTCTCAGTATTTTCCTTGTCATGGTGTGTCCATTGGTGTGAGTACCAAAGGAACCTTCATGTATTTCTCTCATGAGTACTTCTGCTTCTTTTCTGTCAACGCATCTGAGCAGAACCATGTCGAAATTTCTCTTGTACAGAACATCTTCATTCAGGAAGAATCTACAAGCTAACCTTCTCAAAGTATTTCTATCTTTCTTTGACGCCCCAAGAGGGTACTCTTGCTTTTGAAGAAAGTTCTTGATGTCGTGATACCACGGTTTGTCGTCGATGATTGTTTCTACTGTGAAAACATGAGCGGGCCTATCCAGGCGCATAACATCGATCCGAGGAATGTCATTCCAATGATTTATCCTAATCATGGAAGAGAGTGTGGCTAATGCATCAGCCAAGTTGTTTTCTTCACGAGGAATGTGATGAAAATCTACCTTGTTGAAGAATGGTAACAATCTTCTCGCGTAGTCTTTGTAAGGAATTAGCCCTGGTTGGTGTGTTTCCCATTCTCCTTTGATTTGATTGATGACCAAAGCAGAATCCTCGTATACATCCAAGTGTTTGATTCTTAGATCCACGGCTTCTTCGAGACCCATGATGCAAGCTTCATATTCGGCCTCATTGTTTGTGCACTTGAAAGTTAATCTGGCAGTAAATGGAATATGGGTACCCTGAGGTGTAACAATGATTGCCCCAATCCCTCGTCCATAAGCATTGACAGCTCCGTCAAAGATTAAGCCCCATTGGGATCCTATCTCAGGTCCTTCGTCTGGTAGTGGCTCGTCGTAATCTTTCATCTTGAGGTACATGACGTCCTCGTCTGGAAAGTCAAAACTAGTTGATTCATGACCATTGAGTGGGTGGTGAGCCAGGTGCTCAGCTAGAATGCTTCCTTTCACAGCTTTCTGTGCGTGATACTCAATGTCATATTCTGATAACAACATCTGCCAACGGGCAATTCTCCCAGTTAAGGCAGGCTTCTCAAAGATGTACTTGATTGGATCCATATGAGAGATCAAACAAGTAGTATGTCGAATCATGTACTGGCGGAGACGCTTGGCAGCCCAGGCCAAAGCACAACACGTCTTCTCGAGCATGGAGTAGCGGGATTCACAGTCAGTGAATTTCTTGCTTAGGTAGTAAATGGCATGCTCTTTTCTTCTCGTCTCGTCTTGCTGTCCAAGGACACAACCCATGGAGTCTTCTAAGACGGTTAAGTACATTATCAAAGGTCTTCCTTCCACTGGAGGAGATAAGATGGGTGGTTCGAGCAGATATTCCTTAATGCTGTCGAACGCTTTCTGACAATCGTCTGTCCAGACGTAACTTTGATTTTTCCGTAGAAGTTTGAAAATAGGAGCGCAAGTTGCAGTCATGAGATATATGAATCTCGAGATGTAATTCAGACGTCCAAGAAATCCTCTAACTTGTTTCTCGGTTCTGGGTGAAGGCATTTATTGAATTGCCTTGACTTTGTCTGGATCTACTTCAATTCCTCGTTTGCTGACAATGAAACCAAGGAGTTTTCCTGAGTAGATACCAAAGGTGCACTTGTTGGGGTTCAGGAGAAGCTGAAACTTCCGTAAGCGTTGAAATAACTTTGTCAGATTTTGTATGTGGTCTTCTTCATTTTCTGATTTGGCAATCATGTCGTCCACATAGACTTCCACTTCTTTATGCATCATGTCGTGGAAAAGCGTAGTCATGGCTCTTTGATAAGTTGCCCCTGCGTTCTTTAGTCCAAAAGGCATAACACGATAGCAGAACGTGCCCCAGGGGGTGATGAAAGCTGTTTTCTCCATGTCTTCAGGTGCCATTTTGATTTGGTTGTATCCCGAAAATCCGTCCATGAATGAGAAAACTTTGGATTTTGCTGTACTGTCAACCAACATATCGATATGTGGTAAAGGAAAATCATCCTTAGGGCTAGCTTTGTTCAAATCTCTGTAGTCGACGCACATGCGGACTTTTCCGTCTTTCTTAGGAACGGGAACAATGTTAGCTAACCACTGAGGGTATTCTGAAGTGATGAGGAAACCTGCGTTGATCTGCTTTTGAACTTCCTCTTTGATTTTCATGGCCATCTCCGGATGAGTTCTTCTTAATTTTTGTTTGACCGGAGGGCATTCTGCTTTTAATGGCAAGTGATGCTCCACTATACTGGTATCCAACCCTGGCATATCTTGATAAGACCAAGCGAAGACATCTGAGAATTCTTTGAGCAGTTGTATCAAACTCTCTCTGATCTCTGAACTGAGCGAAGCTCCCATCTTAACCTATTTTCTGTTTCCATCGGAACCAAGGTTAATGATCTATAGAGGCTCATTGTATGGCTGAATGGCCTCTTCCTTTTGTTGAAGTAATCGTGAAATTTCTTTTGATATTTCTTCGTCTTCTTCTTCCTCTGCCTCGAATACAGGAAACCCAAAGCTTGGAGAAGTCATACGATCGCACGTTTCAACGGGGTATTTTATGATTAATCTGCATATGTGTGATAAGTTTTATTTAGACAACGAGGGAAGACTCGGTGTATGCAGTTAATGAAATTTTTTGATGTTTATTAGGGTGTTTTTTAGGATTACCAATTTCCGAAAAAAGAAAAGGAAAAACTAAACGAAGGAACAGAATGACATTTTTATTTATTGACAGTCATTTCTTGAAACAAAGACCCTATAAAACAAAACTCTATTGCTTTGGGCGAAGCAAAGAGGGACATTTTCCTAAGAAATAGTAAAATGCAAAGCCCTATGAAACATCTCTTCACCCTGGGCTATGGTGAGAGGACAAAATAACGGTGAAAGTTCCTACTTAGGAGTGCGAACAACAGTTGAAACTTCAACAGCTGTCCAATAGTGGCGAACCCCATTGTGCACTAAGTAATCTGGAACCTTAGGCTTAAGCTGGCCTGTGGTAGGTCTTGATTTACCAGCCACTGTCTTTGCAACACTCAGACGATCTTCTTCTACTTCAGCAAACTGAGCGGTGTGAGCATACCCATTTCCAAGTGGAGTATGTCGAACTTTCTTTTGAGGAAACTTCCAATCTTCTGAATGGAGAGACTCGTTGTCGGAGACACTTTTGAGATCATCCTCTTCTGTATTTTGGTCTTGCTCTTCTCCCAAGATGGCATTGAACTCTAGATCAGTAGCCTCGGAAGGTGACTTGGGGATATAATCCTCAATGATGATTTCACCAGTCGATGATGATGAATAGCAAGGGTTATACATCTCTTTTGGCTGAGAGAGGTACTCAAAATCACTGTTCCATCCAGTTGGAACAATATCTTCCAGAGAGATTCTTGAACTTTCAGGAGCGGAGTATTTCACCATGTAGTCGAATTTTCTGCTTGGTTCTCCTAATGTATCCCAAGTCTCTTCGGGGATAGGAGGAACTTCTTCTGATGAACCATGACTTCTGGTGGTGAAGCTGTTAGTAACTTCATCACTGCTTGGTCGAGTCTTACTTTCAGATCCCTTAGTCGGATAACAGCAAGGTGATTCAGACTCTGATAGGGATATGTATCCTGCTTTGTTAAGATAGGATAGCCATTCCTCTTCATCGGTGTTTTCCGTACCGATGGTATTGACTGTTTGTTGAACAGGTTGAAGAAAACCTCCGCTACGGAAAGTTTCTTGAATTGGAAGAACTACCTCAACTCCTGGAATAGTCTTTGATGATGTTGGAAAGAATCCAACTCCTGTTCTGTTCTTGTTGTTGGTAGGAATATTAATGTGCCCCCAACCACTGGTAGTGCCATCCTTTACAACTTGGATTGCATCTTTGTATGAAGAAATAGACGCTGCTTTCTCCTTTCCTTTTTCCTTATCCAGGGAAAGTGCTTGGAATTTAGTTCCAACAACTTCTTTTGGTTCTATGTCGGAGAATGATGACAGGTTGCTGACGATCAGAGCTCGTTCTCCACATACGGTTACCAATTTGTCATTTCTTATGAACTTCAGTTTCTGATGAAGTGTTGAAGTAATTGCCCCAGCCTCATGAATCCATGGGCGACCTAGCAAACAACTGTATTGTGCTGGAATATCCATAACTTGGAAAGTGATTTTGAACGTTTGAGGTCCAATAGTTATGGGAAGATCCACTTCTCCAAAAACTGACTTCCTTGATCCATCAAATGCTTTGACGATGACATGACTTTTTCTTAGAGGGTAATCTTCGAAAGATAATCTTGATAATGTTGATTTCGGCATGACGTTGAGAGAGGATCCGTTGTCTATTAGGACTCCTGTGAGTGTATCACCCATGCAGCCAACTGAGATGTGAAGTGGAAGATTGTGGTCCACTCCTTCTTCAGGAAGATCTTCGTCACAGAAACTTAGGCTAGTTCCCGCGGAGATGTTGGCAACGATGTTGTTGAATTGGCTTATTGTGACGCCAGGTTCTACAAAAGCTTATTCCAAAACTTTCTGTAGAGCTTCCCTATGAGCTTCAGAACTCAATAGCAGGGAGAGAACAGATATCCTAGACGGAGTATGTAGCAATTGATCTACAATGTTGTATTCCCTCCTCTGGATTAACTTCAAGATCTCATCATTTTCTTTCGCTTGAACAGCATTGGTCGGATGATTGTCTTGCCTATGTGGTACTTCCTCCGAAGGTTTCTCCACATTTTCTGTTGTTCTGTTGAAGACTTGTCCACTTCTGGTGACTCGACTAACATCAGCAATGTTGACAACAGACGGTAATGGTATCTCCTTACCATTTTCAATGAATGTAGCATTGTACTTGTATGGTATAGCCTTGCTGGACTTATACGGTATAGGACCTAGTAAGAAGATGACTAGCGGAGCAATTGTTGTCTTCCTACTATCATACTTAACTTGCATTGGTTCAACTTGATTAATTCGAGGAGATACGGTAAAGACTTCGTCATCTTCTCTATTGGCAAGAACAGTAATGGTATTGTCATCCATCAGCTTTTGAATGTCGTTGCGAACACGCAAACATCCTTGTGAATTTCTTCGACAAATTCTGCATCTACTGTAAGCGTGGAAATCTGTTCCAAAGTAGGCAAGTCCATTTAAAGTTTTATGGAACCTGACTACCGATCCTTCGAGGTCTTCAACTTTGTAGATTTTGTATTCTCCTGGACATCCTTGAACCATGTTGATGTCATGTTCAGTCCTGACTCGGATATGTTGAATCCATCCTAAGTCCATTTGTTCTTGTAATGCAGCTTGAACTACGGCACATCCTTGATTATTCTTTGGACAAATTTCACATGTGAAGTAGTTGTGAGGTGGTACATGGCCGTACCCAGCTTGTTTAGCGTGCATCTTGACAAGATTTTCCCCTATCTGACGAATGTCGTAGATTTGAATGACGTTAGGGTGTTGATCTATCAGATTTACTGAAGCTTCTTTATGCTGCGGCAAAGGATTTGCTTGGACGTTTGGACTAGTATCTTTGAAGGATAGCATTCCGCTCTTCACTAATCGTTGGACGTCAATCTTGAAAGGGAAACAGTTCTCAATATTGTGACCTGGTGCCCCCTGATGATAGGGACAGGATTGGTCAGCCTTATACCATGGTGAGGAACTGTTTGTAGGATTTGGAGGACTCTTTATCTGAATGAGTCCTTTTGCCAGTAATGTTGGAAACAATTCCGCATACGGCATTGGTACTGGGTCAAAGGCAGGATACCTTGGAGCCCGATTGTTGTAATTTGGAGGTCGAACCTGCTGCTGAGGTTGCTGCGACCTTTGTTGAATTTGTTGTTGCGCGACCTGAGGTTGATAAGCTGGTGCTGAGTTAACAACCGGAGTTATTGCTGCAACTTGAGGTTGAAATTTCTTCTTGATTTTGTGCACGACATTGCTGACATCTTGATCCTTTTTCTTCTGGAAAGAACTTCCATACTTCCTTGGACCAATAGAAGATTCTGGTTCTTTGTTCAAGCGTCCTTGCCGAACTGCTTCTTCTAAACGTACACCCATGTTTACCATCTCGGTAAAGTCACTTGGTGCACTTGCAACCATTCGTCCGTAGTAAAATGGACTCAAAGTTTTGAGATAGATTTTTGTCATTTCTTTCTCTTCAAGTGGTGGACAAATTTGAGCAGCAACTTCACGCCATCTCTGAGCGTATTCCTTGAAGCTTTCTCTATCCTTTTGAGTCATGGCCCGGAGTTGATCTCTGTCGGGAGCCATATCCAGATTGTACTTATATTGTTTGACGAAGGCCTCTCCGAGGTCTCGAAAAGTACGAATCTCTGAACTGTCCAAGTTCATGTACCATTTGAGTGCAGCACCAGTCAGGCTGTCTTGAAAATAATGAATGAGTAATTGTTGATTATCAGTCTGAGTTGACATTCTTCGAGCGTACATCACGAGGTGACTTTGTAGGCATGAATTCCCTTTGTACTTCTCGAAATCTGGTACTTTGAATTTGTGAGGAATCTTAACATTTGGAACCAGACAGAGGTCTGCAGCATTCTTTCCAAATAGATCTTGTCCTCGAAGAGTCTTGAGTTCCTTCTGCATTTGCAGAAATTGTTCCTAGAACTCGTCCAATCTTTCATACACGCCAGCGTCCTCACTGGGAGCATGATGATATACTTGTCCGCCCTGTGGAGGAAAAGTATGCATAATAGGTCATGGAGAAGCCATGACAGCAGATCTTGGAATCTCAGCATTCTGTTGTGTGAAACCCATTGCCGTTGCTCTTGGAACTTCAATTTCCAGAGGTTTGTAACCCTCCGGAGGTTGTATCTCCATTGTAGCTCTTGGAACTTCAGAAACTGGAGGTATGTACCTGTCATACCCCAAAATTTGCCCATATTATTTCTCTTATTCAAAATTCAAATCCATATGCAAAAGCTCATAGACACACTCTCCTGTACAAGGCCCTGAATTAGGGTTTGGGTCATTCAAAGGAAAATCACTGAATCAATGGCTCAAGGTGGTTCCATAGGGTCCCCAACATCCCAAAGAATCTCCATGTAAAGTTTCAAATCAATCAGAGCAAGTTGAGTCCCTCAAATCTTGATTAGGTCAACAGTCGACTCTCAAGGGCAAAATAGTCATTTCAAGTCAATATACAGTCAAAATTCAAAATATTTGCTCCACAACATCCTCATAACCCTAAAATCATCATTTGATCAAGGGTTGATCATGATGATGCAAGGAAAGATCAGAAAAGTCAAAAGCCAAAAGTTACTATTTTGGGCATGAACTGAAAAGTCAACCAAACTTTGAAAATTCACCAAATATTCATACTTCATCAGAAAAATTCCCACCAAAGCTCATTTTGAAGGGAATTCATTCCTCTATCCAATGGTCCAAGAATCAAAGCCCATAGGTCAATGGTTTAAGAGATATGGCTTCATACATTACAGGTCCTTTTCAAAAGTCAACAAAAAGACATGTTCTTCAAAAAGTCATAAAACAAGAATGAAAAAAGATTTTGATATGGGACCAAAGGCATTGGATAAAGGACTCTCTAAGGTTTCCAAAATGTCCTAGAACACCTCCATACCTCAAAAATTGAGGGAGATATACCTTGTCAAAGTTGGACTATTTTTGAGAAAAAAAAAAGTGAAGAGAAAAGGTTCAAAATCCAAAATTCTCCAAATGGGCCTATGATTTCTTCACCCAATCTTCATTACAAGCCCATGCACGCCCCAAAGATCATATCCTCACATTTTAATTATTTTCCATTAATTATTTGGTGATTTTAATCATTTAAATCATGAATTAATTATGAAAAATAAAAAAAACATAAAAAGATATGATTTAGGCCTATTTTCCAATCATCATTAATCCAAGATATCATCCAAAATTCGTGCATAGGCTAAAAGTGTGAAAAAGATTGAAATTGATCCAATTTAGAAAGATTTGAAAACATATTTTCAAACAAATTTCCAAAACTTGCAACTCAAGATTCAAAGGAGATTTGATCAAATTTTCTTGCCCTAATCCTTCTGGTATATATATACAAGCTATTCAGATCATAAGGGGAAGAATTTTTGCAGTCCAAGAGCCCTAAGTCCGAGTTTAAAAATCAAGCAAAAATTGCAAGGTTGATTCAGAGTTTGAAGCCAATTCAAGAAACTTCGTTGATTCCAATACATCCCTGGAGGTTCACTGAAGCTAACCTGATCATTCTCATCAAGCAAAGCTCTCAGAATCGACGCTAATAAGCATTGGTTTGCACTTTTCTAAACTCATTCGATCTCGCTAAATCATGCATCATAACTCAATTATAATTGCATATTCTTGTTTATCTTGATGTTCTGATCGATTCTGGAGGTCTGTGGACATTATTGTGTTGTTTTGAACGATATGCCATTATTAGGGTTTAAGCTTCGATTTAGGGCTTTTTTATATAAGTAAAATTAGTGTAAACTAATGCCATAGCCAGGTTCGCAAGGATCATACGATCACGTTGATGGAGGTCCGCCAAATTTCTATGACGATTTGGCCCTATTCGCTATTTTCAAGTTCTATATGCAGGTTCTTTCGTAGCGCTCTAAACCAAAAAGCGCTGTAAAAGATGTTTACAGGTTTGGTTCACGAAGAAGACGACTGCGTGTCGCTTCCTCATTGGCTGGATTCAAATAAACGCGCGCGCGAAGGGATTGTAGTGCCAGGGAATCTAGTGCGTTATGAAACACGCCTTATGGTGATCCCTCGCCATCACAGCCATCCATCTCATCAGGCCACGCATCTAACGCCCAGGAGCTGCCAGTCTACCATAGTCTCCACGCGCGTGCCACATGGAATCAAAAGCTAAGATTTCCAATTTTTTTTTCTTTTTAATTATATAATGCTTTATTTATTTAAATATTTATATATCTATTTTATTTATTTGGTTTTTTAAAACTATATACATATTTTTTTTTTCTTTCTAAAAACCTTTTTCACATATAATAATAATATTTAATTATTAATATCTATTATTTGTTTATTCATTTATTTATTGATTTAATTAAATATGTTCAAAAATTCGTATTTATTTTATTTTAATTCCAAAAAATTCCTAAAAATTACTTTTACTCTCGATTTTATTTCCTTATCCCGATTTAATTAATTAGGCCGAGAGACCAATAATTAATTAAATCGATTGTGTTACGTTAATTCAATTTTTACCCTAATCAGGGTTTACGAGGAACATTCCAATACACTGAATATCTATTTTTCTATGTCTTTTTCAGGGTTACCTCCAAGGTTTCCTCCGACTCTAACCATATCAGATCAAATCCAAATCGAAGCTAAGTATTATTTATTATTCATTATCAATTTATTTATCTTTTATTTTATTAGGGTTAACCCTAATTGTTCCCGAATCGATAATGCACTCACCCCTTTTTGTTTGCCACGTTTCTTTCTTTCCAGGGTTCGCCAATTGCCAAAGCTCGAATAGTCGGTAACCCTAAAACCTCGACCTTATTTAATTATTACTTGTTCAGACCTATTATTTTATATCCGCTGGTTACAAATCCCCTTTCCTCCGCTGGTTACAATTTCCCTTCCCCATATTTTTATTGCTTTTGTATATTGCGTGGTTAGTAATCTTAGGGAGTGCAAGCCTTAAACTGAATTAGAATAACTAATTAAAAGATAAATATCTGAATATAATCACGTGATTGTTGCACACACGCACCCTTTGGGGTAACCTCTCTGTTGCCTTGTTGCCTGTTGCCTTTGTGTTTGTGTTTTTGCAGAATAAGCCACGTCCCTCGAATTCGAAGATACCTCAGTCATGTTGCCTCGAATAAAGGTTATGAGACCCTAAAAATGATGCTGCCTTCGATACACTAACATGACCTCGACCCTCGGAAGTTGCCTACGAATAAGGCTGAGGTATCTTCTGGCTGCCTACGAAAAGGCTTATTCTGATCCTTACCTTAGACTACCTGCCCCTCTATGGCATGGGACAGTCTTATGGCAAAGGATGCTTCGATGACCCTTCAACCTCCAAACGAAAGGCTTCCTGCCCTCTTATGGCAAGGATAGACCCTTTCATTCTGAAAGGCAAAAAGAGACCTATCATCTGAGTTTAAGGTAATTGCCCCTAATTGCCTTGCAATGCTCAAACCTTTTTATTATATTCTTTCTCATAATTTTTCAAAAGGGCAACGCTTATTCACAAGCTAAAGTCCCTATCTCTTTCATCTACTTTTTCTGAAAACGAGCAAGCAAAGCAATTAAGAGCCCATGGAAAACCATGGATGCAAAGGGTGCCTTACACCTTCCCTTTGCATAAATTACCCCCCGAACTTAGATTTCTTTTAAAAGGTTTTTTTCTGTTTCTTTTTGCCTTTCCGAATCTGTTTGGATAAAATAAAAGTCGGTGGCGACTCTTGCTTACCGCGACATTCCGATTATTAAAAAGTCAGTTCACCGTATTACAGAACTGGCGACTCTGCTGGGGATTTTTCGATTAAGAGGGGTTACCTTAAAAGTTTAGGATTCACTTAAATGTTTTCTATTGTTTGTTTTGCTTGCTTTACTTTTGCAGGGCTGTTTTGGGTATTCTGCTGTGTGAAAGGTCCTACACCCGGATCTAGTGTACCTTAAGTATGTGGCATGAGACCAGGGAGGCTGTACGACATGTATCGTTACGGTTGAACTGGTGGCCACCGTTAGTGCGACGCTTTGGTTTGTCCTGATGGCCCTTGAATCTGATCGAGGAGACATTTGGCTACCGCGTGGTGTCATGAGCACTAATTCGCCCTTAGAACCTTAGTCGAACTTGACTTTGGCTTATAAGAAGTAGCGAGATGGCTGGCTTCGGATTCCTGACTGAAGCCGGTTGATACTCGATGCTACACTCATTGAGATTGGACTCAAGGGATGCTTTTGGCTGGCCGATTGAGTGCTATGTTGAGACAATGCCCACGAGAAAGATCAGGGATATGAGCACCATAGAACCTGGTTACTTTTTAGGACAGGTTGAACCAACTAAACGAAAGGAAAAAGGGTATATACCTATGAACTTCATGCAAGCCTACCCTTAAGGCAATTGTGTGACTTGTGTGACTTGTTTGTGTTTGCTACTAGCTTTCGTTTCCCCGCAGGTTTTGTTGAAAGGACTTGTTTGTCCTTACCATCGCACACTAAGTCTAACGAATTGCATTCGCATAACATCATGACATCATGACATCATAAGCATAACATGATTTAACTAACCCTTTCAAGGATCTTAGGAATTTAGGGCGCACAATTTCAGGTGCCTTTGTCAAAGACTGAATTCCTACCAAGGGGCAAGAGGATTTATTTTCCTCTGGCCACATACCTTCCAATTCAAAGACACAGTACCAATCAAGGGGCAAGAGGATTTATTTTCCTCTAGCCATGCATTTTCAAATTCATAAGTATCCCGAATCAGAGGCGATGACCCACTCGATATGGTGAGCTTGATTCTCAAAGAAGGACGTTCAAAGACAAAATTCAAAATCCTTCAAACAAAGACATGACCAACTCATTTTATAATGCTGCTAACTAGATTCCTAAAGATCTTTGAAAACATTTCATTTGCATTCATAACATCGCATAACAGGTTTCCTATGATGGATTTCTCATCCTTCCTCGCTGTTTATTTCAGCATCATGAATCTCGAACAATCAGTTAAGGATCTCCAAGCTCAAAACACTGAGTTCCAAGCCTTGATTCTGAATTTGTCCAAGGGGCAAGAAGAGCTGAAAGCCATGCTGACTAAAAAGAAGAAAAAGAAGGGTAAGAAGACTCAGGTTAAAAAGCTTAGACCGATCTTGCAACTCAGGGATGCTGAAGCCTCCGAAGAAAGTGATGAGGATGAGCAAGATGATGATGCTGGTATCAAAACCGATGCAAAAAGTAACCACGATTCTGCCAAACTCTCTGAAGAAGAAGAGAACTATTACCATGAGGACGAACATCCCGATGACAGATACAAGATGTTAGAAGAGCGCCTGAGAAGCGTAGAAATTCAGAAGATACCTGGGCTGGATTTTGAAGAGCTTGGACTTGTTCCTGGGGTCGTTATTCCTCCAAAATTCAAAACTCCCGCCTTTGCTAAGTATGATGGAGTCTCTTGTCCTAAACTACACTTGAGGTCTTATGTAAGGAAGATTCAGCCTCACACTGCTGATAAGAGGCTCTGGATCCATTTCTTTCAAGAAAGCTTATCTGGAACTCAACTCGAATGGTACTATCAACTGGAAAGAACCAACATCCATACCTGGGAAGATTTAGTTGTTGCCTTCTATAAGCAATACCAATATAATTCCGATCTCGCACCAACTCGCATGCAACTACAAAGCATGTCTATGGGACCTAAAGAAAGTTTCAAAGAGTACGCACAAAAGTGGAGAGATCTAGCTGGAAGAGTCCGACCTTCTTTGAATGATAGAGAGTTGGTGGACATATTCATGGGCACGCTAACTGGGCCGTTCTATAGTCACTTACTGGGTAGCTCCTCATCTGGCTTTACTGACCTCATACTGACTGGGGAACGTGTCGAGAGTGGCATTCGAAGTGGTAAGATTCAAATAGCGACATCCTCAGGTACTACAAAGAAGCATTTCAATGAGAGGGCAGATTCCAATGCTGCGTATGGGCAGAAAAGGATAAACCATGATCAATCTATTGGGGCAGTTCTGAGCTCCACACCGGCGCCTCAACAAGGTCGTCAAGACAAACAAGTTACACCCAGACGTCAATTCACAAAGATCAATATGTCACTAGCTCAAGCACTACAACACTTGTTGAAGTTAAAATTGATCACTCTAAAGGATCCCCCTAAGAATCCTAGTACTTCTGCTCGAAGCTATAATCCCAATATGAGGTGTGCATACCACTCTGATAGTCCTGGTCATGATACGAATAGCTGCTGGACATTAAGGAACAAAATCCAAGATATGATCGATGCTGGAGAAGTCGAGTTTGATCCTCCTGAGACTCCTAATATAGCTGCTAATAATGTGGATGGCTAGAAGGATAAACTTTTAATCATTAGTTTTACTTTCGTTTGCAAATTCCTATTCTGTTTGTGTAAACATTCAAATCATGATAGACATTATCTATTTTTAATAATCATCATCAGTGCATTGCATATGTTTGTCTTGAATAATTTATTTCGTTATCACTCATTTTAAAGTTATATCTTTACTTTACATATGTTTTTATGATACTCAACTCCTGCTAAAACTGTAAGCCTTTTGAGGGAGGATGACGAAAACGATACCGCAACCTCATACAGTAATGCTTTTGAACAGACTATGCTGACGATGTACAGGCGTTGTTTCAATTCCTAAACAGTGGAGATATAAGGATGTTAATCCCTCGTCAACCACTTTGAGCCTAAGAAGTAGAAGTTTCTTTCTTGTACTAATCAAAACCCTTGATCATAACCTGGGGCAGGGTAATTCTCAGTTAATTTGGCTGTGCATTCTGTTTTTAAGAGAATCATTCGTTACACCTTTCAACAAAGGTTTCAATCACAAGCGATCATCCGTACACATCAAAGAAATGTTGGAGATGTCAAATGCCAATGATGGTTCATCAATCGTCAAGCGAGGCAGTCAATATCTTTCAAAAAAGAAAAAAAAGTGAAAAAACATATATACAAAGAAAAGCCTGCTAAGTCAAAAATCAAAAAGAAGACTTAGGCAAAAATCAAGGCGTCCCGCTGACTGTAAGTTCAAAAGAGACAGTTCAGGCAAAAGTTAGGGATATCAAAAAATGAAAGAAGAGAAGTTAATAAATTCCTAAACAACACAATGTTGTGACTACCAAAAGGAAGAAGTGACTGCCATCTCAAAAGTTCTCTTTGTTTGCGAACCATCAACATTATCAAAGGCGCAAATCCAAAAGTCTCTTGGAGCCTGAATGCATAAGTCGAACCAACTGAGCTTAGGAATGAAGAACATCACGAAGAAGGGGATGGGTATAAATAAACTTTGAGCCTTTATCTTTTGTTTCTTAAAACCGTGAACCAAACCACGTTACAACCCTTAAAAGTCCTAACTGAAGCATGGTTAGTTCGAAAGCATACTGTCACCAAAAAGGTATCCCGACTCCTTAAGGTTTACTAAAATGCTGAGTGGATATTTCGCTTCTACAAAAAATAGCATGTTTTACAAATATCACGCATTTACATCTCTTGTTTTAATGTTTTTTAAAACTCAAGACAAACGTATGCATTGCATCTCATGAATTCATTATTAAACATATTCTGCTACGTAATTTCAAATGTTAGCATCAGAATAAATTTGCACAGGGTATGGCTAATGACTGAAAGTTATCCCGACAAACAAAATCACTCCAAGAAGCCATGTTTCTTACGTATACAAGGGGCATGACATGTTTTTCCCAATCAAACTGGGGCAATCAAGTCAAGATTCGAAGAATCTCTCAAAATGCCAAAAGTCAAAGGCATTCATCCCAAGTGGACTTCAAACTATTTCCCGATCAATCTGGGGCAATCAAGTCAAGATTCCGAGAATCTCTCATGGATGCTCGAACAATCAGGAGCATACATCCAAGCATATCTAAAGCTAGTCCCCAATCAACATGGGACACTGTCTTGAGCCTACGATTACTGGGGGCATATCGCCCATAGTGTACATCTCATAAAGCCCTCGCGAGGCGAATCTTTCCAAAGTTCCTACTAACTGGGGCAAATCTATACAAGCCCAGTTTGACATCTTGATCAATACTCAGTGGTGTGTCCTAAATCAAATGGTATTTACTATAATACTGGGGGCAACTTTCGAGACACCCATGTCTCCCCCACAGAGTCGGGTTCACAAGATCATATCCCCACAGAGCAATCATTAAGAAGATATCTTCAAATGCTCTCGTCCTGACAAAGATATGGCTCCCCAATAGAGTTTACATCTTCAACACAACCGGTTTCTTCAACACTTCGCTCTTCTCCAACATGGTTTACTAATATTTTTGTTCCCAATCAGGGTGCATCAAGTTACTGATTATCCCCAAGCAGAAATCATAAATCCCCAGCTGAGCATCTTCAAAAAAGATCATATATCAAAATCACAATGATGCAGAGATTTATTTTCACAATCAAGGACAAACCACATTCTGACATCATATATCATAAACATGTTCATACATTGCATACATTGTCTCATATACAAGTTTCTCATTTATTTTGAGAAACTCATAACACATGCATCATAACATTGCATAAAGACTAACTCTACTTTTCTCAGGACATAAGTACAAGCAGATAAACAATATCTACGATCTAATTCAGTTACTATGAATGGTACTGACACGATCATCTCTCCAAGACCTAATTTGGCCACCACGAATGGTGCTGACACAATCAAAGAAAGAAACAGATTTAATCACAACACGCAAATCAGAAAAGACCACGACAACGGAGTCACGATAAAGGAATCACGACAACTGAGTCACGATAAAGGAATCACGACAACTGAGTCACGATAAAAGAATCACGACAACTGAGTCACGATAAAAGAATCACGACAACTGAGTCACGATAAAGGAATCACGACAACTGAGTCACGATAAAGGAATCACGACAACTGAGTCACAATAATGGAATCATGACAACTGAGTCACCGTAATAGAATCACGACAAAGGAGTCACGACGATTGAGTCACGTATCTAATCCCGGTATTCAATTCCGAAACAATCAGGACAATGAAGTCACAACGATGGAGTTACGACACTAGAGTCACTACAATTAATTCATTTCACACTCCCAACATCCAGATGGCATCTTCAAGCCCATCTCCAACAAACACTTTTCAATACTTCGAGCTCAGATATAGTCTAACCAGGACTTATTCTGAATTTCGTATTTATCCAAACTGGATGGCATCTTCAAGCCCATCTCCGATAAAAGTCCCTACTTCAACTAGGGCAAATTTCTTGGTATTCTAGTGTTCAATCATCTTCCACCTTCAGATACCGACTGGCATACAAACCACTCTACATCTTCAGGTTTAAGATAATTGAACAGGGGCAGCTGTCATACCCCAAAATTTGCCCATATTATTTCTCTTATTCAAAATTCAAATCCATATGCAAAAGCTCATAGACACACTCTCCTGTACAAGGCCCTGAATTAGGGTTTGGGTCATTCAAAGGAAAATCACTGAATCAATGGCTCAAGGTGGTTCCATAGGGTCCCCAACATCCCAAAGAATCTCCATGTAAAGTTTCAAATCAATCAGAGCAAGTTGAGTCCCTCAAATCTTGATTAGGTCAACAGTCGACTCTCAAGGGCAAAATAGTCATTTCAAGTCAATATACAGTCAAAATTCAAAATATTTGCTCCACAACATCCTCATAACCCTAAAATCATCATTTGATCAAGGGTTGATCATGATGGTGCAAGGAAAGATCAGAAAAGTCAAAAGCCAAAAGTTACTATTTTGGGCATGAACTGAAAAGTCAACCAAACTTTGAAAATTCACCAAATATTCATACTTCATCAGAAAAATTCCCACCAAAGCTCATTTTGAAGGGAATTCATTCCTCTACCCAATGGTCCAAGAATCAAAGCCCATAGGTCAATGGTTTAAGAGATATGGCTTCATACATTACAGGTCCTTTTCAAAAGTCAACAAAAAGACATGTTTTTCAAAAAGTCATAAAACAAGAATGAAAAAAGATTTTGATATGGGACCAAAGGCATTGGATAAAGGACTCTCTAAGGTTTCCAAAATGTCCTAGAACACCTCCATACCTCAAAAATTGAGGGAGATATACCTTGTCAAAGTTGGACTATTTTTGAGAAAAAAAAAAGTGAAGAGAAAAGGTTCAAAATCCAAAATTCTCCAAATGGGCCTATGATTTCTTCACCCAATCTTCATTACAAGCCCACGCACGCCCCAAAGATCATATCCTCACATTTTAATTATTTTCCATTAATTATTTGGTGATTTTAATCATTTAAATCATGAATTAATTATGAAAAATAAAAAAAACATAAAAAGATATGATTTAGGCCTATTTTCCAATCATCATTAATCCAAGATATCATCCAAAATTCGTGCATAGGCTAAAAGTGTGAAAAAGATTGAAATTGATCCAATTTAGAAAGATTTGAAAACATATTTTCAAACAAATTTCCAAAACTTGCAACTCAAGATTCAAAGGAGATTTGATCAAATTTTCTTGCCCTAATCCTTCTGGTATATATATACAAGCTATTCAGATCATAAGGGGAAGAATTTTTGCAGTCCAAGAGCCCTAAGTCCGAGTTTAAAAATCAAGCAAAAATTGCAAGGTTGATTCAGAGTTTGAAGCCAATTCAAGAAACTTCGTTGATTCCAATACATCCCTGGAGGTTCACTGAAGCTAACCTGATCATTCTCATCAAGCAAAGCTCTCAGAATCGACGCTAATAAGCATTGGTTTGCACTTTTCTAAACTCATTCGATCTCGCTAAATCATGCATCATAACTCAATTATAATTGCATATTCTTGTTTATCTTGATGTTCTGATCGATTCTGGAGGTCTGTGGACATTATTGTGTTGTTTTGAACGATATGCCATTATTAGGGTTTAAGCTTCGATTTAGGGCTTTTTTATATAAGTAAAATTAGTGTAAACTAATGCCATAGCCAGGTTCGCAAGGATCATACGATCACGTTGATGGAGGTCCGCCAAATTTCTATGACGATTTGGCCCTATTCGCTATTTTCAAGTTCTATATGCAGGTTCTTTCGTAGCGCTCTAAACCAAAAAGCGCTGTAAAAGATGTTTACAAGTTTGGTTCACGAAGAAGACGACTGCGTGTCGCTTCCTCATTGGCTGGATTCAAATAAACGCGCGCGCGAAGGGATTGTAGTGCCAGGGAATCTAGTGCGTTATGAAACACGCCTTATGGTGATCCCTCGCCATCACAGCCATCCATCTCATCAGGCCACGCATCTAACGCCCAGGAGCTGCCAGTCTACCATAGTCTCCACGCGCGTGCCACATGGAATCAAAAGCTAAGATTTCCAATTTTTTTTTCTTTTTAATTATATAATGCTTTATTTATTTAAATATTTATATATCTATTTTATTTATTTGGTTTTTTAAAACTATATACATATTTTTTTTTCTTTCTAAAAACCTTTTTCACATATAATAATAATATTTAATTATTAATATCTATTATTTGTTTATTCATTTATTTATTGATTTAATTAAATATGTTCAAAAATTCGTATTTATTTTATTTTAATTCCAAAAAATTCCTAAAAATTACTTTTACTCTCGATTTTATTTCCTTATCCCGATTTAATTAATTAGGCCGAGAGACCAATAATTAATTAAATCGATTGTGTTACGTTAATTCAATTTTTACCCTAATCAGGGTTTACGAGGAACATTCCAATACACTGAATATCTATTTTTCTATGTCTTTTTCAGGGTTACCTCCAAGGTTTCCTCCGACTCTAACCATATCAGATCAAATCCAAATCGAAGCTAAGTATTATTTATTATTCATTATCAATTTATTTATCTTTTATTTTATTAGGGTTAACCCTAATTGTTCCCGAATCGATAATGCACTCACCCCTTTTTGTTTGCCACGTTTCTTTCTTTCCAGGGTTCGCCAATTGCCAAAGCTCGAATAGTCGGTAACCCTAAAACCTCGACCTTATTTAATTATTACTTGTTCAGACCTATTATTTTATATCCGCTGGTTACAAATCCCCTTTCCTCCGCTGGTTACAATTTCCCTTCCCCATATTTTTATTGCTTTTGTATATTGCGTGGTTAGTAATCTTAGGGAGTGCAAGCCTTAAACTGAATTAGAATAACTAATTAAAAGATAAATATCTGAATATAATCACGTGATTGTTGCACACACGCACCCTTTGGGGTAACCTCTCTGTTGCCTTGTTGCCTGTTGCCTTTGTGTTTGTGTTTTTGCAGAATAAGCCACGTCCCTCGAATTCGAAGATACCTCAGTCATGTTGCCTCGAATAAAGGTTATGAGACCCTAAAAATGATGCTGCCTTCGATACACTAACATGACCTCGACCCTCGGAAGTTGCCTACGAATAAGGCTGAGGTATCTTCTGGCTGCCTACGAAAAGGCTTATTCTGATCCTTACCTTAGACTACCTGCCCCTCTATGGCATGGGACAGTCTTATGGCAAAGGATGCTTCGATGACCCTTCAACCTCCAAACGAAAGGCTTCCTGCCCTCTTATGGCAAGGATAGACCCTTTCATTCTGAAAGGCAAAAAGAGACCTATCATCTGAGTTTAAGGTAATTGCCCCTAATTGCCTTGCAATGCTCAAACCTTTTTATTATATTCTTTCTCATAATTTTTCAAAAGGGCAACGCTTATTCACAAGCTAAAGTCCCTATCTCTTTCATCTACTTTTTCTGAAAACGAGCAAGCAAAGCAATTAAGAGCCCATGGAAAACCATGGATGCAAAGGGTGCCTTACACCTTCCCTTTGCATAAATTACCCCCCGAACTTAGATTTCTTTTAAAAGGTTTTTTTCTGTTTCTTTTTGCCTTTCCGAATCTGTTTGGATAAAATAAAAGTCGGTGGCGACTCTTGCTTACCGCGACATTCCGATTATTAAAAAGTCAGTTCACCGTATTACAGTACCCTTCTGGAATAAAGTTATACGGCATGCCCCAAGGTCGGTTGGGTGGCATGGCATACTGAGGAATAGGAGTAGAAACAATCTCGGAAACCACAGTCCTTTGTGGTTCTTCTGGCGTTGGTCGATTCTGTGCAACTACCAGGGCTTCTACCATACTATTGAGTCTTTCAATAGCATCTTTGAGAGTATTAACCTCTTCCCTGAGTTCTCCATTCTCTTGCTCAAAGTCTTCCATTCTTTTCTTGCGACTTGAACGAGTGTTGTATGGATGGGACAGCTTGAAAGTCTTGGTTCACCTCCTTCTCCTCCTCTCTTTCTGGAGAAAGGAAAGTGACTATTAGATCCGCGACAATTCTCGTGTCAGTGCGTACGACTAAAGCGATGTATGATATGCAATTAAGTTAATATTTTTCAAGGAAACACCATAATTATGTTATGAAACATCAAACTTTTATTAATTAAGCGAAAACGCCGTTTTTACACACTTTGAAAAAGAAATACAGAGAAACTGAGAGAAAGGACTCTAAAATTTTGACGAAGAGCCGACTTCACGTTCTAACATCTTCTTCTGTTTCTTGAGTTGAGCGTTCTCTGACGTGAGCTGATCAATAATCCAGGAAGCAGGAGGGATATGATGAGAAAGTGATGTTTGGGATACTTGTCGATCGAGCACTTCAAGTAACTCATCCTCCTTCTTAGGATGTTATGAATCTCAACGTTTTCCGTGTTGACGATTCGATACTTGTTCCTCCAAGCATTCCTTTCTTGGCATACCTTGTTTAATGCCGCTTGTAGTTTTTCAACATCGGTGGAGAAAAGGTATATTGGTTCCTGATCGTACCTGATCAGAAGAATCGTCAAGGCGCAATATCTGGCTTGAAGAGCAAGATGGGGGGGGTACCTGCAAGGCTCTCCGATGCTTAAGTCAGTAGCTATCAGAGAATGAGGTTTAGAGTTAAGAATAGAATACCTGACCCTCTAGTGAAAGAGGGTATTTATAGCCCCCAGCGCTGGGCCAAGGTTCCCTAATTGGGCCAAATCCAACTGGAGGCCCACGTGCTAGGGAACTGCCAGAACGTCCCATGCTAGGGCTGAGTCAGCAGGAGACTCACGTTCTGGATGCACATAGCGTAGGGTTCGGAGATGGTTGACCGAATCCTTCGCTGGGACGTGACGCGTGATCTTCGTGCGTGGATAACTCCTTGACGGTTATCTAGTAAGTGGGCCCAAAAGTTTGGGCCTGCTCGGCCAGGGTCTTCGCGACGAGCAGCCCCTATCTGTTGTCCAGTAATTGGGCCCAAGGGAAGTGGGCCTGCTCGGCTGGTAATCAAGGGTTGGGCCTGCTCGGCCCAGACCAGAACAGGAGCCCCCCAAGTCATTAGCCTAATAAGGGTGATGACTTAAACGAGGAGGTTTAGCCGAGCACGGGCAACGGTTCCAAATCATGGGCTCCTCGAGGGCTTAGGTCGGTTGCCAGTTGTCTTTGGTTTTTAACCTTATTGGTTGTCACTCATTAGCGTGATTGACAGGTGTCAGCTGTACAGGTTGTAATCATTATTGCGCCGTTTCTAGGGATGAAAGTAGACGGCGTCTTTTGGAGTTCTCAAGATCTTTGGGACGCGTGGCAGCTTTTCGTGGAGGGAGCCGTCTTTGGGGTGTAGGCAATGATGGCGTCTCCTAGGCTGCCTAGGCCATCATGACACCCTTTGGCCTTCTTTCCCTATATAAGGAGTGAGGAGGTCACTCATTTAGCACTTAACATTTCCCAAGCCTTCAAGATCCGCTCACTGCTCTTCTCCTCGTTTCGTTCATATCTTCTTCGCTTTCTCCAAGTAAGTTCTTCGTCTCCTTCATGTTTTTATTTAAGTTTTATGCATTAGTTTTGAGTGAGGCGAGCATGATTGATGAGCGTGACGAGAAAGGTTTATTAATTAGCCGAGTAAGCCTAGAAGATACACCGTTTTTCTCGTGCGTTTGCCGAGTGAGTTTTGAGTGAACGGGGCTAGAACGTTTGAATGAGACGTCCAGCTTTTAGGATTACTAGAGAGTAGCATGAAGGCCACGAGCAGTGGAGGTTGCACGTCTTGGTGAGGGCATGAGTTTGCCGACCTCCGCTGCATGCGGCGTATATGTTCTGAGGACACTTTAGCTCGTCGGCCATTTGACGATTGGGGGAGTTTTCCTCGTCCCTTTTCCTCGCCCTTTCACTTGACTTGCGGTGGAAGGGTGGATTTGACCAGTCGAATTCACGGTTTCCTCTGCTTTTCAGGTAAATGGCCGACGAGAACAAGGATGATGTCGTCTTCGACATTTCAGATGGGGAGGAAGCTGTTGGCGCGCAAGATGGCGCTCCCGTCGTAGAGACCTCCCCTAGGGCACTTGAAGAATGGGTGGCCGTTGAGCCGAGGATGATTGCATCGCGCTTCACGAGTCATCCCAAAGAAGCCTTTAACGTCATCGAGGACCTTGACCAAGACGAGGAGCCTTCTTGGGGCGCCTTTGTGCCCAAATCTCACCAGAGGATCTGCTCGCAATTTCCCGGCCCCTGTTTCGCAATGTATGAGTTCGTCTTTAAGGAGGCTGGTCTCCGTCTCCCCTTCACTCATTTGCAACGGAGTGTCTTCAGTTGGTTGCGGCTCTGCCCGTCTCAGCTTCATCCCAACGCTTTAGCATTCTTAAGGGCCTTTGAGATCGTGTGCGGGTACCTGAAGGTCGAAGCGACTCTGCCCCTTTTCTTCAGAATTTTTCATTTGCAGAGGTTGCGTGATCGGGACGGCAAGTGGAGTTGGGTGTCGTTTAAGCAGCCGAAGAAGCTGTTCGCCATTTACCAGGACTCTGTCAAGCATTTTAAGAACCGGTATTTTATAATTAAGCCGCTCACTCCTGATGCCGAGAATCATTTGTTCGAGGAGCGCGAGTATATTGAGGATGGGGTGAGGAGAGTGGGCCCAGCTGCTCGGTTCCCGTTAGAGTGGCAACCTGACCATTTCGAGCGTGGGACTGACTATTACATCTTCCGGGACAAGGATCTCAACGAGCGCGATACAGGGGGGTATCAGCGGCTCGCTTCTTTTGTGGACGGGTTTAGACCGGCAATATGTACATATCCCAACGGGGATCCCCTATTCGAGGAGGATGGAGGCCCTATGCTGGAGCCTCGGCACATCAACACCAAAGCTGTCCTCGAGTGCGGAAGTTACGGGGACGCTATGATTTTGTTAGGTGAGATAACTATTATTTGTTCAAACAACACCTTTTTGGTTCTAACTCTTTATTTTGCAGGAAAAATGGCCGACTTGCACGACAAAGTTACGAAGATGCGGGCCAAGAATAAGGGGGCCGCCAAAGTGTCTGGGAAACGATCGCGGGTCGAGGAGGTCAAGGCGGCTCCCGCGAGTGTCCCTGACAGTGGCTCTCCTTCGTCAGTCGGGATGAGCTCGCGTGGTTCTCCAGCCGGAAAGAAACAAAAGAATGACGGGACCGGGGAGCTTCGTCCTCTTATCATTGACAACCCCTCCGAGGAGGACATTGTGCTGCCTTCTTGTACTCTGCATAGGGGGATCTTCTCGAAGAAAAATGTTCTCCTCGAGCGCGAGGAGGTGAGGCACATCGTCAAGCGGGACAGGGTGGCTCGAGACAAGGATTTGTCCGAGGACCTCGAAGGGATGATGAGGGTGGCCGCCTTGGCCTTGGCTCTTAACGCTCAGAAAGTCTGTCCTCAGAAGGACTACGATGCTCTCCAGATCAAGTACGATGAGCTGGAGCACGAGTTCGAACAGTACAAGGACAAGTATGAGGTCCAGAGCGGCATAGTGGAGGATCTCGTTAAAGAGCGTAACAAGGTTGCGGACTTGGAGGCCGAGGGAAAAAGGCTCCGCGAGAGGATTGCTGAGTTGGAGAGGGCTCATCTCCCTGCTGCCGAGGAAGATGAGGACGAGAAAGCCTTGGTGACGCGTTCTCAGCTTCTGGGCAAGGTGAAGGAGCTGGAGATCGACTGTGTCGCTACCTTGGGGGTCGGTTTTAAAGCTGCGGTGGATCAGCTGAAAGTCCTCAACCCGCGTTTGGTGACGAAGGGCATTGGTCCATACCATAAGGTTGTGGACGGGCGAATTGAACCAAACCCAGAGTTCGAGGACTGGGAAGATGAGGAGGAACCCCAGGGCGAGGATGACGGTGCCGAGGACGATGATGGCGATGTTTGACCAGTCTTTTATTATTATGGCCTGCGTGCCGATGTTTTATGGCCTGCGTGCCAACATTTTGTGGCCTGCGTGCCAAGGTAGCTAGTTGGGCGATGCCCGGATAATTTTTGTAATATTTGGATATCTCCGGCCAATTTGTTCGGTTTTTAATATTCCGTTTTATGCTCCAATGTTTAATTGTGCTTATCTGATGTATGTTTTGTGTTTACGCTCGAATTATGTTTGTGCTCGACCGAGGTTTATGGCCCGGGCGTGTGGGGAACGGTCCGGGTGCGCAGAGCAGGTGTGCGCTATAAGCGAGCTCGAGGCCGCGGTCGGGGCCAGGTGCTCGCGGCGTGAACGATCCCATCGCGAGCTGGGGTTCTGCCGTGCAGGTACTTCCGCGGAGGGTCTGTGTGTAAGGCCCGCCGCGTAGTCGGCTTTGCCTCCTAGTAGGGTTATCCGACTGAAGCTGTCGTGGAGCATACGCGCTTGTACCATGGCGCGAGTCCTCGCCCAGATTTTCCTCGTGTTCGTCACGAGCGGCCGGGTAGCGTTAGGTTGTTTCTAACTGTAGTAGCGTCTGAGTTTTTCAGCATTCCAAGGTCGAGCTAGTTTTTCGCCGAGAAGGTTCTCGAGGTAATACGCACCGTTTCCGGTTTTATCGTACACTCGGTACGGACCCTCCCAGTTTGGGGCTAGTTTGCCTTCGCGTGAATCTTTCATGTTCCTACGGAGCACTAAGTCTCCGACTTCGAAGGAGCGCTTGATAACTTTGGTGTCATGTCTTAGCGCTATTTGTTGTTTCAATTTCGCTTCTCGCAGGGAGGATCCTGTTCGGATCTCCTCGACCATGTCGAGCTCTTCTCTCATGGCTTCGTCGTTGAGCTCTTCCTCGAGAGGTGACTCAGTCCGACGAGACGGTTCTCGGATCTCCACGGGGATCACGACTTCTGTGCCATAGGTTAGCCTGAATGGTGTTTCGCCCGTGGTTGAATGTGGGGTCGTCCTGTATGCCCAGAGGACGCTGTGTAGCTCTTCGACCCAAGCTTTTTTCGCTTCGCCCAGCCTTCTCTTCAATCCACGGAGGATGACCCGGTTGGCGGCTTCGGCCTGTCCGTTGGTTTGGGGGTGCTCGACTGAAGTGAAGTGCTGCTTTGTCCCGAGTTTGGCCATGAATTCCTGGAATTTTCTGTCCGTGAACTGGGTGCCGTTGTCGGTTATTATCGCCTGTGGTACCCCGAATCGAGCGAGTATGTTCCTCTTGTAAAATCGGAGTACATTTTGGGATGTGATTTTAGCGAGCGCTTCAGCTTCTATCCATTTTGTGAAGTAATCTACAGCGACCACCAGGTATTTGTTTTGGTAGGAGCCGACCGGGAAAGGTCCGAGGAGGTCCATTCCCCATGTAGAGAAAGGCCAAGGTGAGGAGAGAGATTTGAGCTCGTTCGGTGGTGCCAGGTGCATGTCGGCGTGACGCTGGCATTTGTCGCATTTCTTGACGTACTCTTTGGCGTCCTGCTGCATGGTCGGCCAATAATAGCCGGCTCTGAGGGCTTTCCTAGCTAGTGACCGTCCACCGAGGTGCTGGCCGTTGATTCCATCATGGAGTTCCTGAAGTACCTCTAGTGCTTGCGAGGCGTCGATGCATTTAAGGAGGGGGATGGAGAAACCTCGTCGGTATAGCTTGTTTTCGAGGATAGTGTATGAGCACGCTCGTCTCTTAATTGTTGAGGCTTCTTTCGCGTCGGCGGGGAGCTCGTCTTTTGTGAGGAAGTTGTACACTGGGGTCATCCAGCATTGGTCGTCCCCGATGGCGAATATCTGTGGAGCTCGCGCGTTTTCGCCTACACTTGGCCTGGGCAGAATTTCTTGGATAACCGATTTGTTTCCCCCTTTCTTTCTCGTGCTCGCAAGTTTGGACAGTATGTCGGCGCGCGAGTTGTGTTCTCGGGGGATATGCTCAACTTCCGCTTTGGCGAATTTTTTCATCTTATCTTTGACGAGCGCGAGATATTCGGCGAGTACGTCGTTTTTGGCTTGGTACTCGCCGCTGATATGAGATGCGACGAGTTGGGAATCAGTGTAGATCTTGACCTCTCGTGCCCCTATGTCCTCGGCGAGTCTCAATCCCGCGAGGAGGGCTTCATACTCGGCCTGGTTGTTCGACGTGTTGAAGGAGAGGACTAAAGATACTTCTATGATAAGACCTTCGCCGTTTTCCAAGATAATGCCAGCCCCGCTGCCCGAGCTGCTTGAGGCGCCATCTACGTAGATGGTCCACTTGTCTTTAGTTGCGTTGGGTGAGTCGGCGATAGAGGTCATTTCGGCTACGAAGTCCGCCAGCGCCTGAGCTTTTAACGCCTTCCTGCTCTCATACTGTACGTCGAATTCCGAAAGCTCGAGGGACTATCTTAACATTCTGCCGGCCATGTCTGGTCGGCTGAGGAGTTGTTTGATGGGTTGATCCGTCCGAACGAAGATTGTGTGAGCGAGGAAGTAGTATCGTAGCCTCCTGGCCGCTATTACTAGGGCCATGGCGACTTTCTCGATCTGTTGGTATCGTACCTCGGGTCCCTGTAGGGCTTTGCTGGTAAAATACACAGGTTTTTGCCCGTCTATGGTTTCTCGGATCAAAGCCGCGCTGACTGCCTCGTTTGAGACGGCCAGGTAAAGATACAGAGGCTCGTTGTCGTCGGGTCGAGAAAGGACGGGCGACGAGGAAAGTACTTGTTTGAGGTGTGCTAGTGCTTGCTCGCACTCCTCAGACCACTCAAAGGCTGCTTCTTTGCGTAGTAGTTTAAAGAAAGGGAGGGCGTGCTGGGCGGATTTCGCGACGAAACGTGATAGCGCAGTGAGCATCCCGTTTAATACTTGGATGGATTTTTTATTGTTGGGAGTAGGTGTTATACCCCAAAATTTGCCCACATATTTTTCAAGAAAACTCCAATCTGAAAATTAAGGGTCTCATATAATCATGGATTTTTATTTCAACAAATATCCTGACATATGAAATACTTAGTTTTTAGAATTTTTCTTATACAGTAATTTGGCTTGCAGTTGAATTTATTTTTACGCAAACACCAAATACTGTGTATTACTTCACACATGCTATTTATTTATTTACAGATAAATGGTACTGACACAATTGGTACAGAGTTAAATCTTTTTGCAGGCGCAGAATCAGGAAACTCAGACTGTACTGGTAACAAGTAGATTATTATTATCTTTTGTTTCCCACTAATTTTTGTACTATATTCCATTATTTGCAAAAATCTTTTCAAATCTCCTTTTTCAAAAATCAAATCTCTCCTTTTTCCAACACTATCATACACTTTCTTTCAAATCTTACTTCCACTCAAATTTTCCTTTTGTACGGAATCACATCATTCCCCAACGTCTCTTTCCTTCTTTCCATTCTATAAATACCTCTCATTTTCTTCCATAAAATCTCACATCAAATTCCAACTCATCTTTCAAATTCCTATCTCATATCTATTTTCTCTTCTTCCCTGACAAGAATGGCAAAGTGGATAGAGACACTGTTTCTTACAGTCATCACCATTGCTACGGTGATCATGACTTTCTTCTGCCTGCATAGTCCTGAAGAGTGTGGACCTGCAATGGTTGCACTCCCAATCATCTACATGTTATTGTTCATAGCATGGGTCATTAACCGTCATTCTTAAAATTTGCAGTATTTCTTATTTCTTAAATGTACCGTTTATTCGTCGTACTGTTCAATATAGTATGTGATATTTGTACTGTCAGTATTAAATGTTGTACTATTTGTCATAATATTGCTTAATTACTAAGATAATATTTTGTGTGTTTTTTGCCAGTCAAATATTCCTATTTCTGTGCATTAAATGAATTTCAGGGTTATTATCGGTAATTTTGCCCGCGTACCGTAAATATTAGTTATTTATTATGTCTGTGTTTTTAATAAGTCATGTAAATAAACTTTCATTTTTCACATAAAACAAAAACAAAAACAACAAAAAAAGAAAATTAACTTTGACTGTTGATTTTTCACTCTAACTGCTACATCAATACTTGGACAGTCAGTTGACAGCCAAACTGCTGGCAGTACAATTCTCAGTGTTTTGTACCATCAATCAAATCAATCTTTCACAATTCAAAATTCCAAGATTTTTGTTCTAGAAGTCTTCTGAATATCACGCGATTAGCAGAGACTCAACACTGCACAAGAATCAGGTACGCTTAACTGTCTCCTACACAAACAGTCCCTAATCAGGGTTTTTCTTGTTTTTACAAGAGCAACAAGTTTTTGAGAGCTCAAATGGATTTCATACACATCCATATATCTTAAAGTACCATCATACAAATTTTCAAACTTCAATTCACTCAGACGCACCGTCAGCAGCTCAAACAGTCAACAAACGACCCGTTTGACCAAAAAAGTCAACAGACAGTCAAAAATGAAATTTTTTGTCAAAGTCCATATTTTGTCAAAGGATTCATCATTTGATCATTGGATGATCATAATTCATCAAGGAAAGATCAAAAATCAACAAAACCCTAAGATTTAAAATTAGGGTTTTTGCCTGAAAAGTCAACTCAACTTTGACTGATCATAACTCTCTCATCCTTCATCCAAAAAATTAAAACCAAAGCTTGTTTTGAAGGAAATTCAATTATCTTTCAAATGCCATTGATCCCATGGTCATTGGATTCACCATTTGAAAAATATGATCAAAGACATTACAGGTCATTTTCAAAGTCAACAAAAAGACACTTTTTTCAAAAGGACACACAAGGAGCTTCAAAAATCATTTTGACATGAGACCAAAGGCATTGGTTAGAGGACTCTTTGAGGTTTCCAAAAAGTGCAAGATCTCCTTCATATGACAAAAATTGAAGGATTTACACCTTGTTGAAGTTGGCTAAATTTTGGGAAAATACATGAAATCAACATTGTTCAAAATGGCATTTTTTCCAAATGGGGCCAAGTTTTCAGCATTCAAACATCATTTCCATGATATTATGGGCCTCCCACGACCAAGACTAAGCCCATACCATTTTTTATACATTTTTGGCATAATTTTATCTTATTTTAAGATTAAAATTAAAAAGAAAATGAAATGGATAAAGAATAGCTTGTATTCCAAGCATGACTCATTCAACTCTGTCCCAAAGCAAAGTACAGCAGAGGAGAAGAAGAAAATCAAGCCATGGTGGCTTAAAGGCAAAGCTACCAATGTTGAAAAAGTCAAGATTCCAAAAAAACTCATCAATGCTTTTGGCTTAGTTTCTAAGCACTCTAATGCTTATAAATAGGCTATAGCACTTCAGTAATAAAGGAGACAGAAATAGAGAGCAAAACTCTTGCTTGTAACACACTTGTAATCTCTTAAAATATTCAAAGAATTTTGAAATTCGAATTCCAAATTTAAGTCACTTTCCATTCAAACTAAACACTCAAACACGTTCCTTGAACATCACTGAAACTATCTCAATCAATTACAAGCCTTGAAGCTCACTGAATCGAGCTACACAGGTGTTATACCCCAAAATTTGCCCACATATTTTTCAAGAAAACTCCAATCTGAAAATTAAGGGTCTCATATAATCATGGATTTTTATTTCAACAAATATCCTGACATATGAAATACTTAGTTTTTAGAATTTTTCTTATACAGTAATTTGGCTTGCAGTTGAATTTATTCTTACGCAAACGCCAAATACTGTTTATTACTTCACACATGCTATTTATTTATTTACAGATAAATAGTACTGACACAATTGGTACAGAGTTAAATCTTTTTGCAGGCGCAGAATCAGGAAACTCAGACTGTACTGGTAACAAGTAGATTATTATTATCTTTTGTTTCCCACTAATTGTTGTACTATATTCCATTATTTGCAAAAATCTTTTCAAATCTCTTTTTCAAAAATCAAATCTCTTTTTTCCAACACTATCTCCACTTTCTTTCAAATCTTACTTCCACTCAAATTTTCCTTTTGTACGGAATCACATCATTCCCCAACGTCTCTATCCTTCTTTCCATTCTATAAATACCTCTCATTTTCTTTCATAAAATCTCACATCAAATTCCAATTCATCTTTCAAATTCCTATCTCATATCTATTTTCTCTTCTTCCCTGACAAGAATGGCAAAATGGATAGAGACACTGTCTCTTACAGTCATCACCATTGCTACGGTGATCATGACTTTCTTCTGCCTGCATAGTCCTGAGGAGTGTGGACCTGCAATGGTTATGCTCCCAATCATCTACATGTTATTGTTCATAGCATGGGTTATCAATCGTCATTCTTAAAATTTGCCGTATTTCTTATTTCTTAAATGTACCGTTTATTCGTCGTACTGTTCAATATAGTATGTAATATTTGTACTGTCAGTATTAAATGTTGTACTATTTGTCATAATATTGCTTAGTTACTAAGATAATATTTTGTGTGTTTTCTGCCAGTCAAATATTCCTATTTCTGTGCATTAAATGATTTTCAGGGTTATTATCGGTAATTTTGCCCGCATACCGTAAATATTAGTTATTTATTATGTCTGTGTTTTTCTAACAAGTCATGTAAATAAACTTTCATTTTTCACATAAAACAAAAACAAAAAAACAACAAAAAAGAAAATTAACTTTGACTGTTGATTTTTCACTCTAACTGCTACGTCAATACCTGAACAGTCAGTCGACAGCCAAACTGCTGGCAGTACAATTCTCAGTGTTTTGTACCATCAATCAAATCAATCTTTCACAATTCAAAATTCCAAGATCTTTGTGTTAGAAGTCCTCTGAATATCACGCGATTAGCAGAGACTCAACACTGCACAAAAATCAGGTACGCTTAACTGTCTCCTACACAAACAGTCCCTAATCAGGGTTTTTCTTGTTTTACAGGAGCAACAAGTTTTTGAGAGCTCAAATGGATTTCATACACATCCATATATCTCAAAGTACCATCATACAAATTTTCAAACTTCAATTCACTCAGACGCACCGTCAGCAGCTCAAACAGTCAACAGACGACCCGTTTGACCAAAAAAGTCAACAGACAGTCAAAAATGAAATTTTTTGTCAAAGTCCATATTTTGTCAAAGGATTCATCATTTGATCATTGGATGATCATAATTCATCAAGGAAAGATCAAAAATCAACAAAACCCTAAGATTCAAAATTAGGGTTTTTGCCTGAAAAGTCAACTCAACTTTGACTGATCATAACTCTCTCATCCTTCATCCAAAAAATTCAAACCAAAGCTTGTTTTGAAGGAAATTCAATTATCTTTCAAATGCCATTGATCCCATGGTCATTAGATTCACCATTTGAAAAATATGATCAAAGACATTACAGGTCATTTTCAAAGTCAACAAAAAGACACTTTTTTCAAAAGGATACACAAGGAGCTTCAAAAATCATTTTGACATGAGACCAAAGGCATTGGTTAGAGGACTTTTTGAGGTTTCTAAAAAGTGCAAGATCTCCTTCATA